>NC_141551.1:43656071-43971428 GCF_021556685.1 Rattus norvegicus | reverse complement strand
TCTGGGCCTCTTTCTTCGTCTCTACTAAAGGAGACTCTAAATTGTTCCATGAGAATATTGTGTGTATTGAGAAATAAGTAAATCTGCAATGCTTAGAAAATGAAACGACAAGGACACAGTGGGGTTTGGCTTCATTTTCATTATTTGCAGGCTGTGTCTCTGTAAGCATGACAGTTTGAGAAACACGTAATGTATCCCAGATATGATATTCAGATTCTGGAATACAGCAACAAACTGAGTAGTTTCCAGTCTTTACTTAGTTTAACTTCTACATTAAACACAGGAGCCCTGGACTTTTGAGCTAAGCTTGTAACAGTTACTTGGAAGGTTACTTAACGCGGAGCTACCCAAGATGCATGTGCATTGATCCTGCTTTAGTATGTCTAGAGTTAATCCTGAAGACATGATTTTCTAAACTAACAATTCTTGACCGTGAACTACACTTTGAGAATCCTAGCCTACAGAGTAATTTCTGATAAACAGGGTAATGAATAAAACAGGCAATAGACAAGGAACCAAGAGACTCATCCAGTTGGACAAACACAGAGCTCTCTTAAGAAGAAATGATATTTGATGTGATAATTGAGGGATACAGATTAACAAGAGGGAAAGTTAATATTTAATTTTTCTTTTTATTTTGTTCTATTAGCCAGCACTAGTCTCTTTTACTCTCTTTTTCTTTATTTTATTTTTATATTGGATATTTTATGTATTAACATTTCAACTGTTATCCCCTCACGCCCCCCCGCCCCCGGGATCCCCTATTCTCTCTCCTGCTTCTATGAAGATTCTCTCACTCCCACCAAACCACTCCCACCTAAACACCTTGACATTCCCTTACATGAGGAAAATGAGCCTTTACAAGACCAAGCGATTTCCTCCCTATTGATGCCAGACAATAGCATCCTCTGCTACACATGCGACTGGAGACATTGGCTCATCCATGTGTACTCTTTGGTTGGTGGTTTAGTCCCAAGGAGCTCTGGGGGGTCTGGTTGGTTGATGTTGTTGTTCTTCCTATTGGGTTGCAACTTCAGCTCCTTCTGTCTTTTCTTTAACTCCATCATTGGGGTCCCCATGCTCAGGTCGATAGTTAGCAGTAAGCATCCTCATCTGTACCACTAAGACTCTGGCAGAGCTTCTCAGGAAACATCCATTTCAGGCTCCTGTCAGCAAGCACTTTATTTCTGTTTTCTGAACAGGATTTTATTTGAGGAGCTATTTAATGGTTATATCAGTTTGTTTCTTCTCTCTCTCTCTCTCTCTCTCTCTCTCATTGGATTTTTTAAATTTACATTTTAAATATTATCCCCTTTCCCAGTTTTCCCTCCAGAAACTCTGCTATCAGATGCTTGCACACTGCTTCTATGAGGGTGCTCCCTCACCCACCCACCCATTACCTCCAAACTCTCCACTCAGACATTCACCTACACTGGGGCATCAAACCTTGACAGGACAAAGGGCTTCTCCTTCCATTGATGCCTAACAGGGCCATTCTCCGCTATATATGCAGATAGAGCCATAAGTCAATCCCTATGTTCTCTTGGGATAATGATTTAGTCCCTGGGAGCTCTGGGGGTCCTGGTTGGTTGATATCTTATTCTTATTGGGTTGCAAACCCCTTCAGCTCCTTCAGTCTTTTCTCTAACTCCTCCATTGGGAAACCGTTTTCAGTTCAATGGTTGGCTGAGAGAATCTGCCTCTGAATTTTTCAAGTTCTGGCAGAGCTTCTCAATCAGGCTCCTGTCAGCATGCACATTTTGGCATCAGCAATATTGACTGGGTTTGGTGTTGGTATATGGGATAGATTCCCCCAGGTGGGGCAGTCTCTAGATGTTTCCATATTTCCTCCTGTGAGTATTTTTGCTCCCCCTCCTAAAAAGGACTGAAGGATCCACACTTTGGTTGTCTTTCTACTTGAGCTTCATGTAGTCTGTGGATTATATCTTGGGTAACCTGAGCTTTTGGGCCAATAACCACCTTTCAGTGAGGGCATACCTTGTATATTCTTTTGTGACTGGGTTACCTCACTCAGGATGCTATTTTCGAGTTCCATCCATTTGCCTAAGAATTTCATGAAATCATTGTTTTTAATAGCTGAGTAGTATTCCATTGTGTAACTAACACATTTTCTGTGTCCATTCCTCTGTTGAAAGACATCTGGGTTCTTACTAGCTTCTGGCTATTATAAATAAGGCTGCTACGAACATAGTGGAGCATGTGTCTTTGTTAAATGTTAGAACATCTTTTGAGTTTATGCTCAGGGGTGGTATAGCTTGGTCCTCAGGTCCAATTTTCGGAGGAACTGCCAGACTGATTTCCAGAGTGGTTGTATCAGCTTAAAACCCCACCAACAATGGAGGAATGTTCCTCTTTCTCCACATCCTTGCCAGCATCTGCTATCACCTGCGGTTTTGACTTTAGCCTTTCTGACTGGTCTGAGGTGGAATCTCAGGGCTGTTTTGATTTGTATTTCCCTGATGACTAAGGATGTTGAACATTTGTTTAGGTGCTTTGTGGCCACTCAATATTCCTCAGGGGAGAATTCTTTGTTTAGATCTGTACCCCATTTTTAAAAGGGTTATTGGATTTTCTGTAGTCTAACTTCTTGAGTTCTTTGTATATATTAGATATTAGCCTTCTAACAGATGTAGGATTGATAAAGATCTTTTCCCAATCTATGGGTTGCTGTTTTGTCCTATTGACAGTGTCCATTGCCTTACAGAAGTTTTGCAATTTTATGAGGTCCCATTTGTTGATTCTTGACCTTAGAGCATAAGCCATTGGTCTTCTGTTCAGGAAATTTCCCCCTGTGCCCATGTGTTCAAGGTTCTTCTCAGCAAGCACTTCTTGGTATCAGCAATAGTGTCTTGGTTTGGTGGTTGCATATGGGATGGATACCCAGGAGGGGCAGTCTCTGGATGAACTTTCTTTCAGTCCCTGCTCCATTCTTTTTCCCTCTATTTCCTCCCATGAGTTTTTTGTTTCCCCTTCTAAGAAGGCTGGAAACATCCACACAGTCTTTCTTCTTTTGAGCGTCACATGGTCTATGAATAGTTTCTTGGTTAATCTGAGCTTTTGGGCTACTAAAAACTTATCAGTGAGTGCATACCATGTGTGCTCTTTGTGTTTGGGTTACCTCACTCAGGATGATAATTCCTAGTTCCTTCCATTTGCCTAAGAATTTCATGAAATCATTGTTTTTAATAGCTGAGTAGTACTCCATTGTATTAATAAATGTGCCACATTTTCTGTATAATATTTGCTTTGTTAATAATAAAATGTTCTTCAACAGAAGAATGGATACAGAAAATGTGGTACAAAACTTGTTGCTTGTTAAAAAGGTTTCTGATGTTTAAGTTAGCCTTTTTCTTCAGGCAATGTACTATTTGATCCTTTCAGAAAAAAAAGTTTTTTGAAGTTTATGTAAGTTTTTAAAGATTTATTTATGTATATGAGTACACTATAGATGTCTTCACACACACATCAGAATAGGGCATCAGATTCCATTTGATGTGAGCCACCATGTGGTTGCTGGAAGTTGAACTCAGGACCTCCGGAAGAACAGTCAGTGCTCTTAACCTCTGAGCCATCTCTGCAGCCCCTATGTAATTTTTTTGTAATGCAGTTAATTATACTTGCCTTGAAAGTGATCTATAAAACATTATGTGGTTTAAATTATTGGTAATACTGAATATTGACATAGACCATTGAATTCCACAATTAGCATTTACTGTTCATATTCTTGTTTCATGTAATTATAAAATGATTAAAATATTATTTCTTGACTATTTTATACCTTACCTTGAAATAAATAAGTTTTTTTAAGTCTACAGTTAATTTTATGATAAATATTTATTGGTTTTGTAGTATGACTCTGGTAAAGTAAAAAATAGAAAGTATTTATTTCCAATTTTCACTTTTCAGCAATCAGCATTATCAAAATGAGATATTTTCTAGGAAGAGTAAAGAATATATTAGAGTGCTAAATTCATCCTACAAAATGGAAAAATGTATTTGTCACCTAATCAGGTTATTTGAGGTTAATATCCAGAATATATATGGAACCCATATTAATAGGAGACACAAATGAACTGGTTATAAACAGACAAAAGTATCTAGTATACATTTTTTTTCAAAATACTATATCAAATGAACTACAGGCTATTATGATTACTCAAAATTACCAATTCTCAGTAAAATGCAAATGGCTACATTGGAATTTTATTAACATGTCATTAGCAAAAGAATAATATGCTTCTTGTTAACAAGGAATGGGAGAAAAGAAGAAAATGTTGGTGGGTATGTAAATGCCCAAAGCCTTTTCACACCATGAATGTTTCTAAAATATTAAAAGTAGTTCTACTACATGATTGTGTAACCTTATTTCTCAATATATGTCCAAAATAGGATGACATGAACAGAGACATGAACACTACCCTATCAGCTACAGCATTATTCACAGAAGCCAAGTCATGAAAACAATCTAAATGTCTAAATCAGATGAATGAATAAAGGACACAAAGTCTGTTGTCACAGTAGAAACTACTCAGCCACAGAAAGAAAGTAAATGTGCCAATTGTGACAACATAGATCAAACTGGGGGACTATGCTAGGCAAATAAAACAGGTATTAAAAATAAATGCTGCATGATTTCATACCACATGTTGATTATAAAAATGCCAACTCTAGAGGCAGAAATGAGAATGTTGGCAGCCAGTGGTTGAGGCTGTAGGTAATGTTGGTAGGGACTGGATGGGTAAATGTTGTTAATTGGGCACATCAGAAATGAAGCTTCAGAAATGACACTTTATTCTACCCTTCTTTTGAAGGGTACTTAATGGAATCAGAGGAACAGGAACTGTGGAAATTTCCATCTAAGCTTTATGTGTAGAGAATTTTTACTCTGTTCTATTGTTTGCTTTGATCTTTTACCTGAAGTTTGTCAGTTTCTTGAATAATTTTTTTTGATTTTCTGAGATTCAGAATTCCTTGCACCCAGACCCAAATGAAATAAGTCTGTTAAGCCTATAAGAAACTGATTTACACAAAGATCACTTGCTTAAAATTAGTCTTATGAAATTATGAAACATGACATAATGAAAGTTTTTAAGTAATAAAAGAATCTAGGATATCCTCAAGTTTATGATGTCTCAATTGTATATAAAATAAAAAGCTTCTGTTAAAAATTACAAATACACTTAAATGTAAAAGAGCATGTGTTAAAGATAATAAAACTATTTATAATGAATTACAAATGTTGAAGAGCTTACTGATACAAAGAAAACTACAAATTCTATAAGGAGTCTGGATATACAGCAAACGGGCTAGGAAGCACTTAGTTACCTTGCAGAGGACTGAGTTCTACTTCCAGCACCCCTGTCAGGTAGCTCATAACCACTTCTAACTACAGCTTCAGGGGCTGCCTTGTCTGGCTTCTGCTACCATCCACATACATGTGCATGCATTCACACACACACACACACACACACACACACACACACACACACACACACATCTTTAAAAAAAACTTTTAAAGCAATGATAAAAACAAAATAAAGCTATCGTATTTCAACCAAGTAATTGTCTATATTCTAGTTCTCCTTGTTTCGCTTCAAACTTGACTGCCACTTTAAGTGAATATTATTTAATAATTTTTGCAGGTTTAAAGAGACAATACAGTTTTTATTAAATTTTGCCTTTATATTGTTTAAATTTTTTCAGCTTCATAATTCCCTATTCTAATGACAGGTAAATGTATTATTGCTATCAAATAATGAAAAGTGCCACAAAAAGTTTCTCTTATCAAAAGAAATCCTCACTGGTGGAATCTCTTACTGCATTGTTTCTTACGGTTTGCAATTCAATTGGTTCCTTTGTTACCCTCATTCTTCCAGGTCAGCTTTAGTAAGATAAACCTAAAATTTACTATAATTTGTGGCATTTCAACTTCAAGATTTTCTGTCTCAACAAAAAAAATGATAATTCAGTTAGCTTAGTCATTAATCCTCTGGCATCCATCCCTACACCAGGGCATCTAGCAACAACTCATATATATGTAGAGATTAGATAAAGAGAAAGACAATGATAAAAACAAAGATAAAGATGGCAGAGGCAGAGGCAGAGGCAGAGGCAGAGGCAGAGGCAGAGGCAGAGGCAGAGGCAGAGGCAGAGGCAGAGGCAGAGGCAGAGGCAGAGGCAGAGGCAGAGGCAGAGGCAGAGGCAGAGGCAGAGGCAGAGGCAGAGGCAGAGGCAGAGGCAGACATGTCTGGTCTAAGTCCATAGGCCTAAGTAAATCAACCACAATTGCTTCCAACCCAACTCCTGCTTAGTCTTAATTTTCTTTTCCTCTTGCTGTGATAAAATAAAGAACTAAACAATAGAACAACTAAAGAGAGAAATGTTTTCTGCCTTAGAGTAGCAGAGAGATATAGTTCATTGTGAGAGGAAGGGATGGCAGAAGTCAGGGCAGGACAGGCTTGGGGGCCTGTGGTCCTTCATACTTAAAAAACAGGAGCAAACAAGAGGTAAGACATGGCAAACTGTCTAGGCTTGAGTTTTTTTATTATTATTAGTAGTATTAGTAGTATTAGTATCAGTAGTAGTAATAGTAGTGGTAGCAGTAGCAGTAATTATTATGTAATCATTTTATAGTCCAGTTTTTAATCCCCCTCCCAGTCTGCCCTCTGATTGTTCCTCATCCCATTTAACCTCCTTCATCTCCAACTCAAGCAACATCACATTCTGGCAAGGATGTGGAAAAAGAGGACCACTACTGCATAACTGGTGCGATTATAAAATGGTACAACTCCTCTGGAAATCAATCTCATGGTTCCTCAGAAAATTGGAAATACTTCTACCTGAAGACCCAGCTATACCACTCCAGGGCCTATACCTAAAAAATGTCCAGATTCCACCAGATCACAGGCTCCACTATGTTCATAGCAGCCCTATAATAGCCAGAATCTGGAAAGAACCCAGATGTCCCTCAACAGAAGATTAGATACAGAAAATGTGGTTCATTTACATAATGGGATACTATTCAGCTATTAAAAACAAGGACCTCCTAAATTTTGCAGGCAAATGGATGGAACTAGAAAGTATCATCCTGAGTGAAGACCCCAAAGTACACTCATGACAGGAGCTTGGCATGGCTGTCCTCTGAGAGGCCTTACCAGCAGCTGACTGAGCCAGATGCAGATATTTACATCCAACCATTGGACTGAAGTCTGGGATGCCTATGGTTGAATTAGGGGAAGGATTGAAGAGGCTAAAGGAGAGGGCAACTCCATAGGAAAACAACCAATCTCAATTAACCTGGACCTCTAGAAGCTCCCAGAGACTGAGCCACCAACCAGATAGGATACATAGACTGGTTAGAAGCCCCAGGCACATGTATAGCAGATGACTATCTGGTCTCCAGAGGGGAAAGATGTGCCAAATCCTCAAGAGACTTGAAGCCTCAGGGAAGTGGGGGGGGTTGCCTGGTGTGTATGTGGGGATAGCCTCTCAGAAGTAAGGGGTAGGAGAAATGGGATGAGGAAATGAGGGAAGGGAGACTGAGAGAGGGAACAATGCCTAGAATGTAAATGAATAAAACAATTTAAAAAAAAGAAAAAAACAAAAGAAAGTATCTAGGCCTGCCCCTAACGACCCAATCTTCCAGTGAGACTTTACTACAAAAAGTTTCATTACCTTGCTAAGGAGAAAAAATGTCAGCTGAGTATCAAGAGGGGCATTTCACTTGAACCACTGCACTGCTACAAATATTGTTCTACACAAAAAGTGTGTTAAAGGCTGAAATGGAGCAGAAGAGACAGCAGTCTTTATTAATTTTGGTTAAAGTGCCCTACTTTTATACATCTTACAAAAGAATAGAGCATGTTGCTAAAAAAGACACGCACACGGAAAGACTTTGACCTTTAAGCTTCATTAGCATGTGGTCTGAGTCCCATCTGAGGTTGATGTTAAAAGGCGGACATAATATTCTATGATTTGATATCAGAAAACTATTCTGAGCCAGTGGGAAATGCCATGAAAGAGTGAAAGACAATTAGCCTTGGCATCGGAATCACTAGATGTTCAAAGAATACACAGGATGAACCCTCTGCTCCAAGGCCGGTTTAATGCTTCATTTTGGTAACTGAATAACATCCTTTGCGAGTTGGTAATAATCGTCATAGTTTTACATGATAGCTATATATAAGTTTAATTAGTTGGAACAGGAGTAAAGAAGTGTTTGTTTTTATTTTCAACTAAATTTCAGTTATTATTGGATCTCTAAATTTCCTGTCAGCTGAACTTTTTAATTACTTTTATTTCATTTGCCGTTAAAACGAACCATAATATCTCAGTTTTATTCTGTAGCTTATATTTTCTTCCATTTAAATTTAAGTGCCTCAAAGGAATGGGCAATTTTTCTTCTTCTTCTTCTTCTTTTTTTTTTGTTTACTATTGCAACAGCTGACCTTATACTGGTCACTTAGTAATTATTGCTATCCTGGTACCACTAATGCATCATTTTAATTTTCATTTCTTCCCTCCAAATATATTTCATGACTTCACTTCACTATCTGCTCACATTGAACATTGAACACTGGACAATTTTTTTCCGATGATAGTTTAGAAAGTTTGGAAGGAATAAAAGAGCAGTTTCATGGCTGTGGAACTTTGGTGTTCTTTCTTGTAATAGTTTTACTATGCTTTAACATTTGATCGAGTTCAAGTCTGTGTATAAACACAAATTGAGCAAATCTAAAATTATTTCTCACAGTGGGAAAATTTTACCTTTGGTTCTACTCCTAGGAGCATTTGAAATATTTGTTATTTTCTTACAATATTTGGTATTTGTATCCAAAATTTTAATCAAATTAAAAGAATATACAAGTGTTGAATTTTTCTGGTTTTGGGTCTCAGATAATATGCCTTCTAGGTAGCTCGACAAGATTTTATTGATAGATTTTGCATTTCCTCGTTAACTGATTATTTGCACTATTTTATCCTAATTAGTGTTTATTTTGTTTATTATAAATGTTTTTTCCACAACTGGAAGATGTAAGTTAATTACCCTGGCATAATTGCACATGCCTATAATACAAGAACAAGAGCAAATCAAACAAGAAAATTATGAATTTGAGTCAGTCTGAACAATGCAATGAATTTGTAGGTAGTATAGCCTATATTTTTTGTTTCTTTAATAATACATATGCAAGTATATTCTATATGTATATAAATAATTTAAATAAAGTTAAACCACTAACGCTGGTAATGTCTCCCACAAGAACTAGGAAACAAAAGCCCCAGTTCCATTTAAGGGCATCATCTTTTCATATTGTTGGTCAGCAAGGTCCAAGACCATCAAAAAACAACATATATTATTGCCCTTGGTTGCCTCCCAGAAGTAAGTGATAAGAACCTATTGCCAAAGATACCACATATTTTATATACAGAACTTAGAAAAATTGATCTGGAACTGGCTGGGAAGGCTTCTACTTGAAAACTGACTAACCTCATATATCAGAAGTTGCTATGTTATAACTGATCTTTTGCAAGAAATTCTCAAAATAAGTAATAAAAGCTGCTTAATCTATGTAAGAATTTCCGAGGACAGTATTTAATTCATAGTGAAACATTTCTTGATTAGGAAAAGAAAAGCAAGAGGAGGAAGAAGTAAAAAGCAAAGAAACCTCGTCATGAGCAATTGATGCTTTTGAATTTTGTTTTGGGATAGGTTGTTTTTTGTTTTCTTAAATCCTTCACATGGATAACTTACCACTTTTGCTGTTTGTGTCCTTGAACCTTCTTTTAAGACTCTACCCATAACTGAATAGTGAGCAGAGGCTGAGAGATTTTGGAGCAATCAGCCCCCAAAAGGATGTCTTTATTGAATGTCTCATCTTGATACGCAGAGACCTATGCTAAAGAAGAGGCAGGAAGGCTGTAAGAAGCAGAGGTAATAAATAGATGTCGCCAAGGAAACAGCTCCTTCTAGACACAACAGGGCTGATGAATTTGTGAACTCAGAGACTGTGATGGTTCACACAAGACCTACACATGTTCAGATCAGACAAAGTCTCAGCACTGAAAACAGGAAGTAAACATAGTGTCCATTTTTTAAATAAAGAAGTTCTTTACAGTAGATTGCTTGTGGAGGGGAAAGTTTGAATTTGTCCAGTGAAGTGTTGCTGGTATATCAAACATTCCTATGGTAGGCCCTATGAATAGGAAGAGTTGACCAACACCAAATGGACTCCATGGTTTTTGTTGGCCATTGGTTTTGTTTCAGTATTTTTGTTGTTTTGTTTTGTTTTCTTTTTGTTGGTTGGTTGGATGGGTTGGTTTGGCTCTTATGTTTTGGGTTATTTTTTAAGAAAGCAAAAAAGAACAATATGTTGATTGGATAGAGAGGGTCTGGAAGGAGGTGGGAAGGATCTGGTGAGGGTTAGGGAAGAGAAAAATATGATTAAAATATATTGTATGAAAAAAATTTAGATAAGTAAAAAAAAAGAAATTCCAGTCAATGTTATAATTTGTTATTGACATTTTCTGGTTAAATTAAAAAGTTTTATGCTGCTTTATTTTATTCTCACGCACTGTCTTTCAAATAAATTATATGTGTAGCTACCATTTTTTAAACAGGGAAAAACTGAAGTTCTCTGAATTAGGGACTCAAATACTTGTGTTATGGGCCTCCTTTCCCACATCTATTTGCTGTCTTTCAGGTTGATTAGATTTCCTTATGTCATCCTTACCATGAATTCATAGTTAGAATTCCTTTAGGATGCTATGAGAGGAAAGATTTCTCTTGCTGGCTGCAACAGCTTTTCCACTATTAGTGCATGTTTCCACAAGTGCAGCTTGACTTCTGTGGGTTGCTTTTGACAGTAGGGTATATGACCTGGGCATGCTAGTGAGTGTCACTATCAATCACGAATTGCCACTGAACCTTAGCTTTAGAAAAGATGGCATCTTCCCAGGTGTCCTAGTGTTCTATTGCCGTGAAGAGACTACATTATCTCTTATAAAGGAAAACATTTTATTGGGGCTGTCCTACAGGGTCAGAGGTTTAGTCCATTATCATTATGGTGGGAAATATAGCAGCATGTAGGCAGACACGATGTTACAGAAAGAGTAGAGAACTCTACATCTTGATCCCCAGGCAACAGAAGTAGACCGAGTGACTGAAGGCACACTGGGTGCAGTTGAGCATATAAGACCTTGAAGCCCACCCACACAGTAACACGCTTTCTCAGACAAGGTCACATTTACTTCAACAAAGCCATATGTCCTAAAAGTATCATTTCCCTCTTGACCAAGCATTCAAACACATGAGTTTATGTGTGGCCATTTGTATTCAAATCACCATACCAGGACTGTTCTTACATAGATCCCATTTCTCTGCTATATAGTACACTTTCAATTCCAGTTATTCTTGGTCATGTACTATTATTTGTTACATTAAAAACCTCTTGTTGAGATTACTATATAAGTTCTACATCCTGCTCACACCTAGATTGCTACCCTTACTAGTTCTTTACATGTATTATAAAACATGTTTTTGAAACAGTCTGTAATGGGTAATCTGAAAACTATTCCAACTAGATTGAATTAGGCCATATGCATAGAGCAAACTTTAAATGTTCAATTTATTTACTGTTTTGCAATGTTGCATAAGTAGTTCTTTTATTTTAGTAAGAGAGGCACCGTTGAAGATTTGAACAGTTTCATAAAAGTTCATGCTTATTTATATAACTCAGGTCTCAGCAGGTGTTTTTTTCCTCTTTTCACAAACAGAACAGGTCAAATTACTGAATACTGTTATTGAATCTTTTCTATAAGAGAACCAAAAAAATTACTTTGTTTTTACAGTCACTTTGAGGAATTAATCTTTATCTTTGAAAGTGTTTATAATGATTCCATTAAGAACCTGATTGCTCTAAAAGATACTTCACTCAATTATTGGAAGCTATTTCATATTTATCATCATTGTCGTCGTCGTCGTCATCATCATCATCATCATCATCATCATCATCATCATCATCATCATCATCAATTTTTAACCAGAAAGATTCTTAATGCTAAGGCTGCTATCATCACAGGAGATAACTAACCACAGTTCCAGGAAATATATGAAATTATGATTATCAAAGGAGTGAAAATCTTATAGTAGCTTCCAATGCCTACAGAAGTATGAGTGAGTTTTTAAATATCCTGAGACTTTAATCTTATTTCTAGACTTCCCTGGGGACTTTTCACCAATGGTGATTGATCTCTGTAGGATGAAAGCTCAGACTTCTTATAATTTGGCAGACATTTATGGACTCCCTATAATTAAGCTTTAACAATTAGAAGTAATTTTAAAATGACATTTGTCATAAAAGAAGAAGATTTAAACATTAAAAAGCACAAAGCAACAGACTTCATCCTCAAGCCTGCCAACCAAGAAGAGGCTGGCCATATCATCACTTTAATACAAGCTTTAAAATCAGGAATTCTGAATTTTTTTTGGAGGTTGAACATAAAAGGAGATAAATTTCCGTGCAAGAATGAAAATTTTAGAGATAGTTAAATTCTTCCCTTTGGATATCACCACTAGTACAAGGGGCCCCAAGAAAGAAAGAACTTCTGCGGTCATCTTCTGTTGGACAAAGGACCAACAAAATCCTGGTGCCAGCTAGGATTGTCCCCTGGAGTAAGATTTTTACATAGGTCTGATATCTTGTCAGGCTGCTTTGGAGAGGGACATGAGGGGACAAAGATGATGTGCGTGAGAGAGACCACACCTTGGTTAGGATTGGTTGTTACACATATATTTAGTCTTCCAGGTATCCTGGGGAAGATGCGTCATGGTGAACTTCTTGAGGTGGGGCTCCTCTGGACTTCTTTGTTACTTCCTCCAAATCTTCCCACGCTGAATAAATCTTTTTCTGCTTTTCTGTATTACTTTGTCTCTTTAGATGTCTTTATTTCCCACTAGTAGTTTAGATCTGTTTGGACTGCCAGGGTTCTCCCTTTGATCCTAACAGCTCCAGTTATGAGAGTAAAAGTCAAAAGTCCAGTCCACATGTTGTTGATATTCTGAATAATTTCTTTCCATTTTTATTGTATCAAATTTATAAGCATTTACATGGCATTATACATTTTTAATAGAGCATATATATTTTTGATATTTCATCCTAAGTATTTTTGTTTGTATTAAAGCATAAAACATGGGGTTGGGATTTAGCTCAGTGGTAGAACGCTTGCCTAGCAAGTGCAAGGCCCTGGGTTCGGTCCTCAGCTCCGGAAAAAAAAATAAAGTGTAGAACATGAAATATTAAATAAGAAATAATCATTAAGCAGAATGGTATCCATCTTGATGTAAATGTTTTAAGTCTTTCTTTAGGATAAATTAATAAAAATAGGAATAGTAAATCAAGAAGAATTGAATTCCCTGATGTACTGTGTTAAATTATTAAAAGATGTGGGTTATCACCCAACAAGCCCCGGCAGCTTGTCTAATGTTCATGGCTCAACATCTACTCTGTACTATATGTCCTGGAAAGAAAGTTTGCCCATCATGAACACTTGTATTCTCTGATTTCAGTAAGTCAGGCAAAACGAATCATGCTTTAGTGTCTGTGGAAAAGGATGAAGCAAGTGTAGCCAGGTTCTGATGTTTGACCCTTCTGTTCCTGCCTTCTTCCCTGCTGTGTTGTCCATGGCTGCAATAAAGACCCTCGTTCTTTAAACTGTCCATGGTCACCACACACTCTCTTCTCTAGCAACTTTGATAATTTCTCACTTTTCTTGAACCTACCATCCTTGATATGGGGATGGTTCTTACTGTTCCAAGGTAGGGATGTTTGATTCTGTTTCAGAGCTCTTTGACATATTTCAATGGTCTGCTTCCTAAAGTTCCTTTAGTAATTAAGCTTGGTACGGTTTTCCTAGAATTCTGACAAACCCAATGTTCATGTATATGAACTTCTTTAAGCAAATTGTGTGTGTGTGTGTGTGTGTGTGTGTGTGTGTGTGTGATAATAAGTACCTGTTTTCTACAATTACATTTTTTATGTTTAGATGACTCAAGAATTGTCCATACACATGTGGGTCTGTAGTAGCAAATTTAGCTAACTGCTTTGGCTTCCAGAGGGTCATGTGTGCTTGTACTGCTCAGGAGCTCTTTGGATTCTCTAAAGAAAGGCACAGACACACCTTAGCTTAGTTTTTTTTTTCATAGTTAATGTTCATTTATTGTTATCTCTCTGCACCTATCTATTTGTACTTTTTTTTATTTTTTTTTATTTATTTATTTTTTTATTAACTTGAGTATTTCTTATATACAATTCGAGTGTTATTCCCTTTCCCGGTTTCCGGGCAAACATCCCCCTCCCCCCTCCCCTTCCTTATGGGTGTTCCCCTCCCAACCCTCCCCCCATTGCCGCCCTCCCCCCATAGACTAGTTCACTGGGGGTTCAGTCTTAGCAGGACCCAGGGCTTCCCCTTCCACTGGTGCTCTTACTAGGATATTCATTGCTACCTATGGGGTCAGAGTCCAGGGTCAGTCCATGTATAGTCTTTAGGTAGTGGCTTAGTCCCTGGAAGCTCTGGTTGCTTGGCATTGTTGTACATATGGGGTCTCGAGCCCCTTCAAGCTCTTCCAGTTCTTTCTCTGATTCCTTCAATAGGGGACCTAATCTCAGTTCAGTGGTTTGCTGCTGGCATTCGCCTCTATATTTGCTGTATTCTGGCTGTGTCTCTCAGGAGCGATCTACATCCGGCTCCTGTCGGTCTGCACTTCTTTGCTTCATCCATCTTGTCTAATTGGGTGGCTGTATATGTATGGGCCACATGTGGGGCAGCTCTGAATGGGTGTTCCTTCAGTCTCTGTTTTAATCTTTGCCTCTCCCTTCCCTGCCAAGGGTATTCTTTTTCCTCATTTAAAGAAGGAGTGAAGCATTCACATTTTGATCATCCGTCTTGAGTTTCGTTTGTTCTAGGGATCTAGGGTAATTCAAGCATTTGGGCTAATAGCCACTTATCAATGAGTGCATACCATGTATGTCTTTCTGTGATTGGGTTAGCTCACTCAGGATGATATTTTCCAGTTCCAACCATTTGCCTACGAATTTCATAAACTCGTTGTTTTTGATAGCTGAGTAATATTCCATTGTGTAGATGTACCACATTTTCTGTATCCATTCCTCTGTTGAAGGGCATCTGGGTTCTTTCCATTTTCTGGCTATTATAAATAAGGCTGCGATGAACATAGTGGAGCACGTGTCTCTTTTATATGTTGAGGCATCTTTTGGGTATATGCCCAAGAGAGGTATAGCTGGATCCTCAGGCAGTTCAATGTCCAATTTTCTGAGGAACCTCCAGACTGATTTCCAGAATGGTTTTACCAGTCTGCAATCCCACCAACAATGGAGGAGTGTTCCTCTTTCTCCACATCCTCGCCAGCATCTGCTGTCACCTGAGTTTTTGATCTTAGCCAATTGCACTGGTGTGAGGTGAAATCTCAGGGTTGTTTTGATTTGCATTTCCCTTATGACTAAAGATGTTGAACATTTCTTTAGGTGTTTCTCAGCCATTCGGCATTCCTCAGCTGTGAATTCTTTGGTTAGCTCTGAACCCCATTTTTTAATAGGGTCATTTGTTTCCCTGCGGTCTAACTTCTTGAGTTCTTTGTATATTTTGGATATAAGGCCTCTATCTGTTGTAGGATTGGTAAAGATCTTTTCCCAATCTGTTGGTTGCCGTTTTGTCCTAACCACAGTGTCCTTTGCCTTACAGAAGCTTTGCAGTTTTATGAGATCCCATTTGTCGATTCTTGATCTTAGAGCATAAGCCATTGGTGTTTTGTTCAGGAAATTTTTTCCAGTGCCCATGTGTTCCAGATGCTTCCCTAGTTTTTCTTCTATTAGTTTGAGTGTGTCTGGTTTGATGTGGAGGTCCTTGATCCACTTGGACTTAAGCTTTCTACAGGGTGATAAGCATGGATCGATCTGCATTCTTCTACATGTTGACCTCCAGTTGAACCAGCACCATTGCTGAAAATGCTATCTTTTTTCCATTGGATGGTTTTGGCTCCTTTGTCAAAAATCAAGTGACCATAGGTGTGTGGGTTCATTTCTGGGTCTTCAATTCTATTCCATTGGTCTATCTGTCTGTCTCTGTACCAATACCATGCAGTTTTTATCACTATTGCTCTGTAATACTGCTTGAGTTCAGGGATAGTGATTCCCCCTGAAGTCCTTTTATTGTTGAGGATAGCTTTAGCTATCCTGGGTTTTTTGTTATTCCAGATGAATTTGCAAATTGTTCTGTCTAACTCTTTGAAGAATTGGATTGGTATTTTGATGGGGATTGCATTGAATCTGTAGATTGCTTTTGGTAAAATGGCCATTTTTACTATATTAATCCTGCCAATCCATGAGCATGGGAGATCTTTCCATCTTCTGAGGTCTTCTTCAATTTCTTTCCTCAGTGTCTTGAAGTTCTTATTGTACAGATCTTTTACTTGCTTGGTTAAAGTCACACCGAGGTACTTTATATTATTTGGGTCTATTATGAAGGGTGTCGTTTCCCTAATTTCTTTCTCGGCTTGTTTCTCTTTTGTATAGAGGAAGGCAACTGATTTATTTGAGTTAATTTTATACCCAGCCACTTTGCTGAAGTTGTTTATCAGCTTTAGTAGTTCTCTGGTGGAACTTTTGGGATCACTTAAATATACTATCATGTCATCTGCAAATAGTGATATTTTGACCTCTTCTTTTCCGATCTGTATCCCTTTGATCTCCTTTTGTTGTCTGATTGCTCTGGCTAGAACTTCAAGAACTATATTGAATAAGTAGGGAGAGAGTGGGCAGCCTTGTCTAGTCCCTGATTTTAGTGGGATTGCTTCAAGTTTCTCTCCATTTAGTTTAATGTTAGCAACTGTTTGCTGTATATGGCTTTTACTATGTTTAGGTATGGGCCTTGAATTCCTATTCTTTCCAGGACTTTTATCATGAAGGGGTGTTGAATTTTGTCAAATGCTTTCTCAGCATCTAATGAAATGATCATGTGGTTCTGTTCTTTCAGTTTGTTTATATAATGGATCACGTTGATGGTTTTCCGTATATTAAACCATCCCTGCATGCCTGGTATGAAGCCTACTTGATCATGGTGGATGATTGTTTTGATGTGCTCTTGAATTCGGTTTGCCAGAATTTTATTGAGTATTTTTGCGTCGATATTCATAAGGGAAATTGGTCTGAAGTTCTCTTTCTTTGTTGTGTCTTTGTGTGGTTTAGGTATAAGAGTAATTGTGGCTTCGTAGAAGGAATTCGGTAGGGCTCCATCTGTTTCAATTTTGTGGAATAGTTTGGATAATATTGGTATGAGGTCTTCTATGAAGGTTTGATAGAATTCTGCACTAAACCCGTCTGGACCTGGGCTCTTTTTGGTTGGGAGACCTTTAATGATTGCTTCTATTTCCTTAGGAGTTATGGGGTTGTTTAACTGGTTTATCTGTTCCTGATTTAACTTCGATACCTGGTATCTGTCTAGGAAATTGTCCATTTCCTGAAGATTTTCAAATTTTGTTGAATATAGGTTTTTATAGTAAGATCTGATGATTTTTTGAATTTCCTCCGAATCTGTAGTTATGTCTCCCTTTTCATTTCTGATTTTGTTAATTTGGACACACTCTCTTTGTCCTCTCGTTAGTCTGGCTAAGGGTTTATCTATCTTGTTGATTTTCTCAAAGAACCAACTTTTGGTTCTGTTGATTCTTTCTATGTTCCTTTTTTTTCTACTTGGTTGATTTCAGCTCTGAGTTTGATTATTTCCTGCCTTCTACTCCTCCTGGGTGTATTTGCTTCTTTTTGTTCTAGAGCTTTTAGGTGTGCTGTCAAGCTGCTGACATATGCTCTTTCCTGTTTCTTTCTGCAGGCACTCAGCGCTATGAGTTTTCCTCTTAGCACAGCTTTCATTGTGTCCCATAAGTTTGAGTATGTTGTATCTTCATTTTCATTAAATTCTAAAAAGTTTTTAATTTCTTTCTTTATTTCTTCCTTGACCAGGTTATCATTGAGTAGAGCATTGTTCAATTTCCACGTATATGTGGGCATTCTTCCCTTTTTGTTATTGAAGACCAGTTTTAGGCCGTGGTGGTCCGATAGCACGCATGGGATTATTTCTATCTTTCTGTACCTGTTGAAGCCCGTTTTTTGACCAATTATATGGTCAATTTTGGAGAAAGTACCATGAGGAGCTGAGAAGAAGGTATATCCTTTTGCTTTAGGATAGAATGTTCTATAAATATCCGTTAAGTCCATTTGGCTCATGACTTCTCTTAGTCTGTCTACATCACTGTTTAATTTCTGTTTCCATGATCTGTCCATTGATGAGAGTGGGGTGTTGAAATCTCCCACTATTATTGTGTGAGGTGCAATGTGTGTTTTGAGCTTTAGTAAGGTTTCTTTTACGTATGTAGGTGCCCTTGTATTTGGGGCATAGATATTTAGGATTGAGAGTTCATCTTGGTTGATTTTTCCTTTGATGAATATGAAGTGTCCTTCCTTATCTTTTTTGATGACTTTTAGTTGGAAATTGATTTTATTTGATATTAGAATGGCTACTCCA
Organism: Rattus norvegicus; assembly: GCF_021556685.1. Taxonomy (NCBI): domain Eukaryota; kingdom Metazoa; phylum Chordata; class Mammalia; order Rodentia; family Muridae; genus Rattus; species Rattus norvegicus. The sequence continues at coordinate 43,952,816 of NC_141551.1, read as the reverse complement.
GCTTGCTTCTTCTGACCATTTGCTTGGAAAGTTGTTTTCCAGCCTTTCACTCTGAGGTAGTGTCTGTCTTTGTCTCTGAGGTGTGTTTCCTGTAGGCAGCAGAATGCAGGGTCCTCGTTGCGTATCCAGTTTGTTAATCTATGTCTTTTTATTGGGGAGTTGAGGCCATTGATATTGAGAGATATTAAGGAATAGTGATTATTGCTTCCCGTTATATTCATATTTGGATGTGAGGTTATGTTTGTGTGCTTTCATTCTCTTTGTTTTGTTGCCAAGACGATTAGTTTCTTGCTTCTTCTAGGGTATAGCTTGCCTCCTTATGTTGGGCTTTACCATTTATTATCCTTTGTAGTGCTGGATTTGTAGAAAGATATTGTGTAAATTTGGTTTTGTCATGGAATATCTTGGTTTCTCCATCTATGTTAATTGAGAGTTTTGCTGGATACAGTAACCTGGGCTGGCATTTGTGTTCTCTTAGGGTCTGTATAACATCAGTCCAGGATCTTCTGGCCTTCATAGTTTCTGGCGAGAAGTCTGGTGTGATTCTGATAGGTCTCCCTTTATATGTTACTTGACCTTTTTCCCTTACTGCTTTTAATATTCTTTCTTTATTTTGTGCGTTTGGTGTTTTGACAATTATGTGACGGGAGGTGTTTCTTTTCTGGTCCAATCTATTTGGAGTTCTGTAGGCTTCTTGTATGTCTATGGGTATCTCTTTTTTTAAGTTAGGGAAGTTTTCTTCTATGATTTTGTTGAAGATATTTACTGGTCCTTTGAGCTGGGAGTCTTCACTCTCTTCTATACCTATTATCCTTAGGTTTGATCTTCTCATTGAGTCCTGGATTTCCTGTATGTTTTGGACCAGTAGCTTTTTCCGCTTTACATTATCTTTGACAGTTGAGTCAATGATTTCTATGGAATCTTCTGCTCCTGGGATTCTCTCTTCCATTTCTTGTATTCTGTTGGTGAAGCTTGTATCTACAGCTCCTTTTCTCTCTTCTTTTGGTTTTCTATATCCAGGGTTGTTTCCATGTGTTCTTTCTTGATTGCTTCTATTTCCATTTTTAATTCCTTCAACTGTTTGATTGTGTTTTCCTGGAATTCTTTCAGGGATTTTTGTGATTCCTCTCTGTAGGCTTTTACTTGTTTATTAATGTTTTCCTGTGCTTCCCTAAGTGTGTTCATGTCTTTCTTGAAGTCCTCCAGCATCTTGATCAAATATGATTTTGAAACTAGATCTTGCTTTTCTGGTGTGTTTGGATATTCCATGTTTGTTTTGGTGGGAGAATTGGGCTCCGATGATGGCATGTAGTCTTGGTTTCTGTTGCTTGGGTTCCTGTGCTTGCCTCTCGCCATCAGATTATCTCTAGTGTTACTTCGTTCTGCTATTTCTGACAGTGGCTAGACTGTCCTATAAGCCTGTGTGTCAGGAGTGCTGTAGACCTGTTTTCCTCTCTTTCATTCAGTTATGGGGACAGAGTGTTCTGCTTTCGGGCGTGTAGTTTTTCCTCTCTACAGGTCTTCAGCTGTTCCTGTGGGCCTGTGTCTTGAGTTCACCAGGCAGCTTTCTTGCAGCAGAAAATTTGGTCTTACCTGTGGTCCCGAGGCTCAGGTTTGCTCCTGGGGTGCTGCCCAGGGGCTCTCTGCAGCGGCAGCAACCAGGAAGACCTGTGCCGCCCCTTCCGGGAGGTTCAGTGCACCAGGGTTCCAGATGGTCTTTGGCTTTTTCTTCTGGCGTCCGAGATGTGTGTGCAGGGAGCAGTCTCTTCTGGTTTCCCAGGCTTGTCTTCCTCTCTGAAGTTTAGCTCTCCTTCCCACGGGATTTGGGTGCAGAGAACTGTTTATCCGGTCTGTTTCCTTCAGGGTCCGGCGGTGTCTCTGGCAGGGGTCCTGCCACTCCTGGGCCCTCCCCCACGGGAGCCCAGAGGCCTTATACAGTTTCCTCTTGGGCCAGGGATGTGGGCAGGGGTGAGCAGTGTTGGTGGTCTCTTCTGCTCTGCAGCCTCAGGAGTGCCCACCTGACCAGGTGGTTGGGTCTCTCTCTCACCGGGTCTGGGAGCAGAGAGCTGCTGCGGGCCGGGATCCGCGGGTCCTTAGCTTAGTTTTAATGTGCCATGACTAACTCTAAGGCTTGGCATCCCTAAACTGTCCCTGGTTAGCAAATACTCCTCTCTGGTACTCCTTAGTTAACATCTTTTAAAATCTATATTTTATTTCTGCTAGTCCAGGCCCAATCAGGGAAGGACCTTTAGATTTGATCTTTCTTCTTCCTCACCATGGTGAACTCTCTCTCTTCCCTTCTTTCATTTCCTAGACCACAAAATTTAAAAGTTCCACCTCTCTCTCCACCCAGCCATTAGCTCTTGTCTTTTTATTGGTTGATCAAAAACTAACTGGGGACAAGGACCTTCCACATTTGGAAATACAGACTGTCAATTAATTCAAAGCATTAGAACCAACATAGGTTCTATTTATGAGGTCTGTTATTTCTTTCTCTGGATTTTTACCAGTATTCCCAAGGAAATACTGAATGGTCTTAAATAATATAGCTTTCTGATCATTTGGAAATTAATATAGGCCTTCTAATTCCTATGCTTCAAAAATATTTAATGTATTTATTCTTTTACAATTTTGTTCATTAATATAATGTTCATGATCAAAGATTTTGATTTATCATTCCCTATTCTTTTTCCCATTCCATCAAATCTCTTCTTACAAAATTATACACCTGAATTCAAGTCTTTTCACATAAAAATTTTTGATAATTTTTGAGTCCTTTATTTATTTTAGAATTTAATCTTGATTTTTGCAAAAATCTTGTTGGTCTATATTAGCAGTTGTTCTGAGTATAAATCTCAAGTTGGATTAAATTGTAGGTTATTATTATCAAAACTTGCCTATCAAAATACTATCCATTTTACATATTTCAAGATTTTTAAAATTTCTTTTAGTACTAGGGAGATAGCTGAGTGGTTAAGAGAACATCCTGTTCTTGCAAAGAACCAAGGTTTGATTTTTAGCAACAACATGTATTTCATAGCTACCCATGATTTCAGTCCCATGGGAACAGACTCCTGTTCCTGAACTCAGTGGGCATGAAGCAAGCCTGTGTCAAATACATACATGCAATCAAACAACACACACACACACACACACACACACACACACACACACACACACACACACACCAAAGAAAACACAATAGAAAAGTTCATGTATACAATAGAATACTATTTAGCTATTAAAAATGAGGATATCATTAATTTTGCAGGCAAATGAATGGAACTAGAAAATATTATCCTGAGTGAAATAACCCAGACCCCAAAGAACATCATTGATAAGAGGATATTAATCAAAAATTTCAAAATACCCATGATACAACTCACAGATCATAAGAAGTTTAACAAAAAGGAAGGCCCAAGTGAGGATGCTTCAATCTCATTTAGAAGGGTGAACAAAGTAATCACGTGAGTCAAAATGAGGGAAGGACCTAGGTCAGGGAAAGGAGGGTGAGAAAAAAAGGGGGATGGGGAATCAGGTGTAGAGGAAGACAGAAAAGAAGCCCAGAGTTCCAGGAGAATGAATGGAAATATGCAGCTGCTGGAGGTGAGTGTTGGTGGTAGAGGTGGGATCTCTATAAAGTCCCAGAGACCTGGGGTGTCAAAGACTCCCAGGATTCGGTGGAGGTGATCTTAGCCAAATGCCCAAAAATAAGGAGATAGAAACTGAAAAGACAACCTCAGTTAGACAGGGCACCCAGTGAAAGGATAGGGACACCAATCCATCTTCAAAATTTTTGACCCAGAACTGTCCCCATCTAAAAGAAATGCAAGGGCAAAAATGAAGCATAGATTGAAGGGAAGAACATCCAATTACCAGCCCAACTTGGAATGGTTCCCTTGGGTGAGCACCAAACCCTGGATACAGATTGGGAAGGAAGAAGTCAAAATATCACTATTTGCAGATGATATGATAGTATATTTAAGTGATCCCAAAAGTTCCGTCAGAGAACTACTAAAGCTGATAAACAGCTTCAGCAAAGTGGCTGGGTATAAGATAAACTCAAATAAATCGGTAGCCTTCCTCTACACAAAAGAGAAACAAACCGAGAAAGATATTAAGGAAACGACACCGTTCAAAATAATCCAAAATAATATAAAATACCTCGGTGTGACATTAACCAAGCAAGTGAAAGATCTGTATGATGAGAACTTCAAGCCTCTCAACAAAGAAATTGAAGAAGACCTTGGAAGATGGAATGATCTCCCATGCTCATGGATTGGCAGAATTAATATAGTAAAAATGGCCATCTTACCAAACGCAATCTACGAATTCAATGCAATCCCCATCAAAATACCAATCCAATTCTTCAGAGAGTTAGACAGAACAATTTGCAAATTCATCTGGAATAACAAAACCTAAAATAGCTAAAACTATCCTCAACAATAAAAGGACTTCAGGGGGAATCACTATCCCTGAACTCAAGCAGTATTACAGAGCAATAGTGATAAAAACTGTATGGTATTGGTCAGGGACAGGCAGATAGACCAGTGGAATAGAATTGAAGACCCAGAAATGAACCCACACACCTATGGTCACTTGATTTTTGACAAAGGAGCTGAAACCATCCAATGGAAAAAAGATAGCATTTTCAGCAAATGGTGCTGTTTCAACTGGAGGTCAACATGTAGAAGAATGCAGATTGATCCATTCTTATCACCCTGTACAAAGCTTAAGTCCAAGTAAATCAAGAACCTCCACATCAAACCAGATACACTCAAACTAATAGAAGAAAAAGTGGGTAAAAGTCTCAAGCACATGGGCACTGGAGAAAATTTCCTGAACAAAACACCAATGGCTTATGCTCTAAGATCAAGAATTGACAAATAGGATCTCATAAAACTACAAAGCTTCTGTAAGGCAAAGGACACTGTTGTTAGGACAAAAATGGCAACCAACAGATTGGGAAAAGATCTTTACCAATCCTACAAGTGATAGAGGGCTTATATCCAAAATATACAAAGAACTCAAGAAGTTAGACTGCAGGGAGACAAATAACCCTATTAAAAACGGGGTTCAGAGCTAAACAAAGAATTCACAGCTGAGGAATGCTGAATGGTTGAGAAACACCTAAAGAAATGTTCAACATCTTTAGTCATAACAAATGCAAATCAAAACAACCCTGAGAGTCCACCTTACACCAGTCAGAATGGCTAAGATCAAAAACTCCAGCAACAGTATATGCTGGCGAGGATGTGGAGAAAGAGCAACACTCCTTCATTGTTGGTGGGATTGTAGACTGGTACAACCATTCTGGAAATCAGTCTGGAGCTTCCTCAGAAAATTGGACATTGCACTACCTGAGGACCCAGCTATATCTTTCTTGGAAACAGGGAAAGGTAATAACAATTGAAATGTAAATTACTAAAAATTGAAATTGAACTGTAATTACTAAAAATGGTTTTAAATATAAGTTTTCAGTGAAAAATCTGCTTAATTTAAAATCCTGGCAGCCAAACAACTGGTTTTCTTTTGCCACTGAGGACACAGAACACAAATATTAGAATAGACATTAGATTCAGTTCAACATACAAGGTGACTTCAGAGTTCACCCATTCTGAAAGATAAATTACATGTGTGGTAGGAAATTTGTCTTTTATCTATACTTTGCTGGAAATAATGAGTTAATGACTTAGCATAATCATCTATGCTGTTCCCCCACAGCATTTGATGGTTGCAGTTCTAACTTAATAAGCATCAAATAATGGGAACATCATCATATCCTTTAGGAAACAGATGTGTTTGAATTTTATTTAGAAATTCATGGGTAAAAGTTGTAAACAAGATCATTGTTTTTATGTACTTAGTGTTTGGTTTTAGGGCTCTTTGAGCTTATAAAATTAACACCTTTTTTAAAGGAGACAAAAATCTCTGCAAATATCAAAGCAATGTCACACAACAGATTGGTGTGTCTCCACAGGGCTGCAGTCTCCTCAGTGTGCACCATCCCAATTTACCAATTAAAAGTGCACATTATTTACAAACGAGATGGTTACATCTTTGCAAAGCCAGTAAATCTATGGTTGCAATGTCTGTTCCAACCTTTTAAAAGTGTTCATTATTCTTGTGTAACCGTGGAAAATAGGTATCTAACCAATATAGAGCTCTATAATGTATATTTAATTTGACTATCATATTGAATAGTGAAGACCAGTTCAATACTTCAATATTTAAGTTTGTTTGCATATAAGAAACAATCATTTTCAATTATAGAAAAAAACCAATAAAGATTTGGAGCAAATTCTGTTTTTAATATCTGGAAGTTGACCTACAATAACACCTTGATTAGATAAGAATCTATGCATTTTTTGTGTAGTGTTCCATATTTTTCTTTGTGTACAAAGAATAAAGAAATGAAGGCTTTAAAAAAAAAGAGTCTATGCATCGAATCCACACATGGATGACTTCCTTCAAATACTATGGAATTAAAATAAATGCAGATCAATATTAAATGAAATGAGTTTAAACATTTGAATATTGAAGGAAACTTTTGTGTAGATAACTTCAGTAATGGTTCTAAATCAATATGCCAGCTAGTATGTGAATGTCTATGTTATACGCATAGAACAGGATATATATATATATATATATATGTTTATATATATATATATATATAGTGTGTGTGTGTGTGTGTGTGTGTGTGTGTGTGTTGAACATTGTATATGCAGAAACTTACCTAGTAAGTGGGGTTAAATCAATTTCAGTAATTGTTTTTTGTAACATTTATGCACTTAACATTTTATTAGGCTCTGCTCTTTGCTTTGTTTGTCTTCTCTGAACTTGTAAACTAGATAACATCTAAGGGGGTCTAAGCTTACACGTAAGTAATTAGTGTAACATTGACCTCAAACTTTGCTGCTGTACACTTTTGAATGTTAATCAGTTCTTGGTTATATCTTTCTTAACTCTATGAAAATCATTTTTTTCAATGAATGTATTTCCAAATTACTTCTTCCATTTTTACCCAGTGTTTTGGATTTTTTTTGTCCCTCTTCTGCTTTTTTAAATTTACAAAATATTCCTTGGGGAATTGGACAATCAGATTAAGATTTCAGGAAAATTTTAAAGTTCCAGAAATTTGCTTTATTATAAAATATTCCATTGTACACATACATCTCAAGTATTTGCTCTGTAAATTCAACTGAGAATATATTTACTTTGTTTTGCATACAGAGAAAAGTCTGTATTTATTTATTGATTTATTTATTGTTATATTCGTTTAATTTCTTTGACTCTAGTACCATTAGAAAAAATCTATGCAACTGATAGTTCCTAGGGAAAATTTTAATATTTTTATTTAATAAATACTAAATAACAAACCTCATTTGTGTCCATCCTAAACAAATGTTTTTTAAATCTGAAGGAGTCATGAACTATATTTTAATTATATTGCTTCTACTCACCCAAGATCTTTTTTTTTTTCTTTTTTTTCGGAGCTGGGTACGAACTCAGGGCCTTGCGCTTGTTAGGCAAGCGCTCTACCACTGAGCTAAATCCCCAACCCCATTAAAATGTGATGTTTCAGAGAGTATGTTTGAGAAAGTACAATTCAATAGTTCTATTTTTTCCCCCCGAGCTGGGGACTGAACCCAGGGCCTTGAGCTTTCTAGGCAAGGGCTCTACCATTGAGCTAAATCCCCAACCCCCTCCTCCTAGATCTTACTCCACAGTGTTTCTAAACCTTTTCTGGGAATCAGAAAATAAGCTGGGACTTATGATGGTTTTCTCTCTAGATTCTGTCTTATTCTTTAAATAGTCCTTGGTGCCAAGTTCTGATCTTCATCAAACAGAACTAATTATGTCACAGTTTAATTAGTAAAGATAATTTCATTTTTCCAGTTTACAGACATTCTAGATCGTAAGTAATCTCTGAAAATATCTTGGCTTGATTTTGTTTTGTTTCTGAAACATACTTTTCTTTGCCTTTTCAGGGATATAATATAGATTGATCCTCTCATCCTAAATCTGTATTTTTTACTTTATAATCCTTGTTCTGTAAGGAGATTGCCATTTTTCATTTTGATACACATGTAAACATTCATTTATACTTGAGCTCACATCTATAAATATGCATTATATATACATATTTATATATTGATTTGGGGATATTATCTTATATATTCAAGTCCTGGAAAAGTTGACTGGCTTTAGGCCATAAGAGTATCTAAAACAAATCAAGGTATAATGAATAAACACTAGAAATTTAACCATTGATTTTTATTAGTGTCAACAATTATACAACACTGACATTTTACATAGTAACCCATTGACATCAAGAAGGACTTAATAATTAACCATAGATATTTAGAATATCTTCTTTTTGTAGTTTTAGTAAAGATATGATTTTCAATCTTCTGTGGTAAGAAAGTGGACTTCTTTTGCTAGTATATGGAGATGACAAGGTTTGGAAGCCAGCTGTAGTTAACAGCCTTGGGCAAGCACACTGATAAGTTAGTCAAATGTAATGTTCTTTTCATTTAATATTATTTTTAAAATTAGCTTAGCTAAATAATCACCTTCCCTCACCTCAAGATGGAAACTCCTGCTTGACTCTTTGTAATCTTCTAGAAAATAAACCAGTCATCGCTCCCGTAATAAACAAGTCATGACTCCTTTTTATGTTACTAGTACTATTTCGAGTTTTAAAATGTTTATATGTAAGAAAACACTCACATTTTTTAAAGTGGGCATTTCTGATCGGGATCCCCTCAAAAAATTAAGCCTTATTGTGTCTTTGGCTCATTATACAAATTTCCCATAGGTTTGTTCCAGGAGAATTGGCTAGAAGGTACTGCCGAGTTTAGTTGTATTTATGATATATCTTCTGGTTATTTTCTCATCTCTTGCTGTGTGGTGGGAAACATTGTAGTGGTTACTGCTGAGGTCCCTTTCTGTTTTACCTTTCCTATATTCTTCTTTTAAGTAAAAAATTCCATTCATCCCTTAGATGCCAACTGACGTCAAAGTAGAAGTACATAGATGTGAACGTTGACTACTAAGGCTTGATCTACCATGAAAGATCTTCCTTATCTCTTCTCTTGCTCATTACATTTCATTGCAACCCAAATGCAGATTCTTATTAGCCTTAGCTTCTCAAATATTGGTTTCTATAAGACTGAAATATTCAGAAAACACAGATGAACCTCTCTAAATAGTTCCAGGGCAGACTTCAATACTTGTCTTTTAATGTGAGCAGGGATGTTGCATTTCCTTCATATCCTACATAGACAGGGATAATGTAGGCAATATATTACAAATGAAATTCCCATTAGTTTATGTGCATTTTCTCTGAAAACATTCTCATTTTTCAGTTTCAAAAGTACCATATACTTTGCATAGCTCAATCTATACACTTTATATTTTACACAGTTCTATGTATACATTTTTTATGAATGCATGATCCTTAGGAGGATTCTCTCAACACCAGATTTCACATTTGTCATATTAGTCTATGTCACATCTAGCTAAAATACCTTTTTCTTGAATTTGTATCTTTAAGAGGCTTTCATCATCTTAACTGTTTGCAATCCAATGACCAGAGCCAAATTTAAGTAAGAAATATATGCAAACAATAAGAAAAATTCATCTGCATAAATAAGAAATAGCTTCTTTAAAAAATTTGTTTTCTACTCAGTTTCTTCAGTTAAGTGATGATTCAAACCACTAGTAAAACTAATTTAGTAACTGAAAACTTAAAAAAAATTACCTCCTTGTTCTCTCTCAAATTCATGACTTGCTCTTTAGTTGTTATTATTATATGCATAAATGCATTATATAACTAGATATATAACATAATGTGTAAATATCATTATCTGTGTCTGAATATTATTGTTTAATAATAATATTAAATATAAATAAATATCTAAATCTATATGTATATCTATCTAATCTCTATATATCATAAATATGTATTCTACATGAATATCTAGATATCTTTCTAATATACATAGATTTTATATATAGATTTTATTCATAGGGCTGACCATTTTGTATTAAAAATGCAATTAGGGAACTCATCTTGAAAGAACACTAATTTGCCATCTCTCCGCATCCCTTCGGTACATGCCTTAGAATCTAGTATGCCTATTACTGTTGTCATTATTTGATTCTTGTTTAGGCAGCCATATTGTGAGGTATCTATCATATGTGTGGCTTATCCATTAGGTTTATTACAGACCTCCTGGCCCCCTGGACCTTACGACCTTTTTATCCTCCTCTACCATGATGTTCCCTGAGCCTTGGGTGGAGAAGATATGTTGTAGTTGTATCTATTGGGGGGTGAGCCTTCCAATATCAGTTGTTCTCTGCATTTCAAACAGTTGTGGTTATGAAATGCTTTACATTTGCTGCTAAGAGAATATTCCTTAATGAGGACTAAGAGATATATTTATCTATATGTATAAATATTAGATTTCCCTTAGAAATAATGATGGCTTAGTAAATTGAAGATATTAGTTTCTCCTGTAAGGTCCATGACCTCAGTAACTTTGGGTAGGAGGATGTGTTTTCAGTATAATAAGTGATTTCCCTCCTGATGAGCAAGCCTTAAGCCCTACCAGATAGCTATTCATTACCACTAAGATATGAGTGCCACTATTTACTTTGAAAGATATCTTGCCACATTGGCAGTTGTTGGCATAGATGTTATACCTGGGTAGGGCTAGCAGTTTCTTCCCTCTCTTGGCAGCTTGTATAGCACCTTCTGGTGCTGTTAAAGCTAGTCTTCAGGTGGAGGATTTCAAGACAGAGCAGCTCAAATTCTCTGAGTCTTATATCTAAAGTGCATAGTATCTTCGACAATAAAGATTTATCTTCAATTTCTAGTAGGCAACCAAACCTATATTGTTTTTGAGTCTCTTGAATTTCCATGACCAATATAATGAAATGTCAAATCTTATGACTAGTATAGGGATATTTTGTCAGTCTATGGCTCCTAAGAAATATCTATCTATCTATCTATCTATCTATCTATCTATCTATCTATCTATCTATCACATATATATATGTATGTGTGTGCATGTGCATGTGTGTGCATGTGTGTGTGTTGTGTATGTGTATTGTGTGTAAATGTCATATATTCGTATACATATTTGTATATGTATTACATGACATTATAGGTAAATGAAAATTAATATGATTCCTTATGAATTTGGAAATTATATATATGTTTGGATGTATGTTCATTGGTTTTAGGATGGAAATAATCTCACAGATCATTTAAATCAACCATATATCATTTTAGGCAAATATGTAATTACAACTATACTACCAATATTTAAACAGATTTTGAATGTGGTAACTGTAAATTGTGAGTGGTTTTCAAGTCTGAAGAGACATACTATAGCATGGCCAAGTTCCTTTATATTTATAATGGACAATAATTTGTACCTGAGGTTGGATTTGGAAGACTGAATTCTAGAAATGTTTATGCTATGAAGTTAAATAGATCTAAATAAAATAGATTTCTGTGGTAGGTCTTTGTGGAACAACTGTAAATATAATGACCATTAGAAAAAGGAAATATATTATGACAATTTTCTTTTAATTCTAAGAACAAATGTAATTACTCCTAAGCATGAAAAGTACATACAATGTAGCATGCTGAAATGGGGTGTAATGTAATGGGGCGTAGGTGAATAGGTTTCCACATGGGATATTTTAGTTCAGAGGAAATGAACATGTTTCCTGCTAAAGGCAGGATGGACCATTTGGAAGTAGTCCTTAATCAGGATCTGGATAATCCACGTCTGGAGTCAGGAAAGAGGATCCTTAGGATGATGGGCTCGTTTCTCATCCTGTTTTTGCTGACCTGAGCAGGATGAAATTTGTTCCCTGCTAGTCCTTTGTCACTACTCACGGTATTCAGTTTCTGAGTCAGACTGCCTAATAGGTGAACAGAGAGTAAAATCAAATATAAAATCACTAGGAAGAAACATACTGTAAATACCCGGGGAATTAAAGAAAAGAGTTTATAGGCTACTTGTGTGCAAATGAAGGCATTTAATTGTAATATGTCTTTAGTGATAAATTGAGGGAAAAAGTCTTGAATAAATTTCCCATTATGAAATGAGAAATTGTCAAGCGTTGCCCTTTTCATTTGCTCCTTGAGAAAGGTGAACTCTAAAAACCTCCACAGCCGCAGCAGAGCTGCCTTGATTCAGCTAATGAACTGCAGTAACTTGGGGAATGGCATGGTACTGGATTATATTCCGGGCAGGAATAATAACACTCCTATATTATCTAATTAACAGTGGGATTTTATACAAACCAATTTTATTTTCCATCAATTTTTCCTCGAAAATAATGAGTGACAGACAAGTAGGAGAGGACATAGAAGCTGCACCAATCGAAGCTTCCTTGGCTAATAATGGTCCCTGGAGCCTTACCCAGGCAGGTCATTTTCACAAATGTGCTTTTCTAGTTCTGGTTGAAGATGCGCTTTGGCACTGAATGGTGTTTTCTGAAACTTCAGCACGGCAGATGTTGCCTTCTGGAGGATAGACAGTTCGTTATGGTTTCTGTGTGTAAGCCGGAATGGACACGATTTAAAGTTGGCAATTTAAGAGTGAGAACCAGGGTTTCCTTTGGAGTATCACGTCCCTCTTCCTGATTTATCCACAAGGGGGAAATGATGGGGAATGAAGTGTGGCACGAACAAACGGAAGGCAGTTGGCAAACAAAAGAGGAGTCAAGGGCACAGGCACAATTCTGAAAGAAAAAAATGTTGTTTTCTGATCTGATAACTAATTCCATCTCCACATTTCCATCACAATGGCTGTATTCATGCTGGTATTGAAGCCGTCTTTATCATTCTAATTCTTCAGCTATGATAGGCAGGAGAAATGCAGAGAATTCTCTTCCCTGTTTGTATTAAGCTGGCGGTTAATACAGTTTCAAAATCACTTATCTATGATTCTAATTTCTCCTACAATACATATTGCAGACAGTCTTTAAATTTACTGAGAACCCTTGATTATGGAGTACCATGAAAATCATTTGTTGAGAACAAATTCAATTGCTGCATTTGATACAAGTAGCCTAATTTCCCAGGCGGACACTTCACTGTTTTGCTCTAGACCAGTGGTTCTCATCCTTGTGGGTCAGGATCCCTTTGGAGTCAAAGGATCCTTTCATGAAGTCACCTAAGTCCATCAGACTATGGAACTATGTACAGATCTTTACATTGTTATGTGTGACAGTAGCAAAATTACACTTATAAGTTAGCATGGAAAGTAATTTATGGTTGGAGGTCACCCGAACATGGCGAAGGATGGGAACTATTTGTCTAAGCTAAGGCTAGCATTATGGAGTGCAGGTTTTGCTTTTTCTGTGCGATGGCGGTATTAGTTAAAGCGAAACCACAAAAACATTTTTATGAGCAAAAGATCTGAGTGGGCCGTGCAAAAGTAATATTAAATTCTCTGTCACCTCCCTCATTACTTTGGTAGATATCTTACATTTAATGCAGTGAAGTGAAGCAGGGAATTGGTAACCTGGGTCTCAACCATGTCTGCAGTGCCACAGATATACAATTTACACAGAAATTATGCATGCTATGTATGCCTTCTTAGAATATCTGTGCACTGGTGTAGAAAGTATGCCTTTATTATGATTCTTCAAGGTGCTGCTATTACAAATTATGAGTGGAAAGTTCTGTTATTAATAAGCAATACCAGACTACTAGTAAATATTGAAAGAAGAGCCATAGTTTATACATCATCCATAATATTTTCATGTGTGCACAAGTGCTGGTATGAAATTTATACTTCTATTGAAAATTCTGTTAAAAATTTTGAGCTAACATTTGTTATGTTAGAAATCAACTCAAAATTTATAGCCATATGTAAATCACTGAGAAGTTTCCTTTTTTTTCGCAACTGAAGTAGCTTTGCAATTCTTTTTAAGGAAAGATATGATTCCCTTAACTTAAAGAAGAAATGAGCTTCAAGTCTCTCAATTTTAGGAATCTCACATAATTGTGAAAGTCACATTCATTTTCTATGATCGTGTATCCTGTATGTTCTCCAGTCATTAAATCCATTAACTTGCATCTGGATAGAAACCCTGATCCATGCCTATGTGTTTCTCTCTAGTTTTCTTGACTCTGTAGCATTTATTAATGACTTAGCCCTACGAAGGGAAAATGTGAAGGACACCAGATGGAATTTGTAAGTAGAAGATTAGGCAAGCTGACTCAAACTCAGCAGGAACAAAAAAAACATATACATTCTCCCTCATATGTGGAGCCTATAGTATAATGTATACATGTATATATGCAAATGGGTGTGGCCAAGAGACAATAATAATAGTGAAGAGGAAGAATGGCTGTTGGCAAAAGGACATATAAGTCATGAAAGTTTACAAAGCTGTTGTTTTTATTGTTTGAACTCAACCATCGTTTTTCTTTCTTCTCTTTCCATGATGGATAAGTGTATTTAACTTTCTGGGTATTGAAATAGCAAACACCACAATAAATAAGAAAAACATGTCATTGATGGTGAGAATGTGAAACCCTATGAAGCAAAGACCTTTCTCAATTGCAGATTTTAAACCTATGTATCATTTAGGAATGGCACTATAAGTTCAACAGTAACTCAGGGAGCCAGAGCTAAGGACTCACTGTGTGAGTTATCCAATGGGATAATGAGCAGATATAGAAAGTATATTTCTGTACACCATTGGCAACAAAGTGACTTGAAGACCTGCCCTTGTAGCTTTATAACCAATATGATTTCTCCTATTTTCACTTGTTTTAGAAGAAATTCTACAATAGATGGAGTGGTTTGCTGAAATATTAAATATTACCTATTCATCTTATTTTATTGAACTAGAATTATCTTTCTGACTTTTCTGTGTCACTAGTTCTTTGACCATTTATGCTCATGGTTTCTTTCCACTCATACTCTTTCAAGTCTTCCTCTCAGGTAGGTACCAGCAGATTGAAATATCCTGTTCATATCAATATGAATAGAGTAATTGCATCAGTACTTATGAGGAGCACGAGCAGACAACCTATTAGTTTCCAAAGGCTTGGAAGCTAGATATCTTTGCAATTAGAATCTTTGAGAATAATTCAAATTTCATTTGGAGTTTAAGCCCTGAATTAAGCATTGATGTCATGAGTTCCTCTTTACACATCTCCTTCCTTTCTGTCTGTCTGTCTGTCTGTCTGTCTGTCTGTCTGTCTGTCTGCCTTTTGTTCTTTCCTTCTAACAACATCTTTGTATGGTTTTGAAAATCTAATAGCCTTAGCTTCTTTTAGGTCTTCATGCTCAAAGCAGTGTATTTTTGATGTCTTATCAGGGAATAATTTGGTTGACACACAGCAGGGAAGGCAATCTACCTGTTCAAAGTACTCTGTACACCTTAAAAAAAGAATTATTAAAAAACCCTACAAAATTCATGTATTAAGATTGCAGAGAAATTGAACATAAACAACTGCTCTGCAAAGAAAGCAGCAGCCACACAAATCACCGAGAACCAATCTTGCTGCTCTAGGCAAGGGCGAACAAATCACAGAGCCCACAGACTCCATGCATCTGTTAATTTGTGCCAGCTGCCCAGTCAACAGAAGTAAACTCCTTTTGTCTTTCACATACAGTCTTGACATTCAGAACCTCATTGAAGACCCCAAATACTTTTCTGATAATGTTTCATCTTCAATTGTAAAACCATCAAATTCCACAGGATGTAAAAATCCTGACTATACTTCCTCTGAACTGCTTGTCTTTCACACATTACAATGGATTCCAAATTATCCATTTTCAGATAAAATAGTTATAGCTATAAGAAATTCTGGAGCAATAGCTATAATATAGAGACCATGACCCATCTATTCAAGTGTCTCCCATGGATAGTGTTTATGAAGTAATTTAAACTTAATTTAAGGATATAATTGAAACTCAACTTCTCTGGCTAATGTTTATAACATTCAAAGGTAAACCACAAAGGCAGCAAAGGTATAGAACTAAAAAATAAGTCTCTTGGAGAAAGAATCAATGTGATTACTTTATAAGAGGAGAACTGGATACATCACAGAAAGAAACAATGAAGGTTCCAGGTTGTTAAATATAGAGCAAGTATTAGGTTGTTGAATCTATTAGGCAGAGTTATCTAGAGGAACAGAACACATTCAATATTTAGCCTTTCTGTACACTATGTATTATAAAAGGTGGTTTACTGGAATGCCTTACAACTGCTAGGATGATGAGTAGTCTAACAATGGCCATAGTATGCTGGTGAGATAAGAATATGGTAGCCAATTAGTCTGTAAGGCTATACACATCCACAGTCTCAATCTGGCTGGAAGGTCTGACAGTTGCTGTGACCATCACTAGTTTTCAGTTCTGCAAGGAAGCTGAAGTCTGATGTCATCAAAAGTCAGATACCACGGAAATGCAAAAACAGATACAGTGACCAGCAAATAGCAAGCAAGCAACCCTGAGTTGTCCTAGAACTGTGTCTGGGTAATCCACCCAAAGGTACCACTGGGGAGTCTTCCCACTCCGTTTGATATTTACTAAAGAAACCCTCACAGACCCGTCCAGAGGCACATCTTTTGGTTGACTCTAGATCCAGTCCAGTTGACAATCAAGATTAACAACTACAATAACCAAGTTTTTTCCTAAAAGCTCAGTAATTGCTGGTGGCAACAAATATATATCAAGAGTAAAGTCTAGTATGAGATCCCCCTAGTTTAAATTCAAGCTATACTACTCACAGACACACTCAGGCAAGCTCTCTCATCTTTACAACATGGATAAGAAAATTGTATAATTGAGACAATGTTTCTAAAAAACCAATCATTATGAATATTTTTGAATACTATATGAAAAGAATTGGGGGTGGGGTTAAATGATTCCAGTTAAACAAAAGTTCAAAAGAATTAACTACCTTTGAGCATCTAGCAGCCCTAAGGGGTTGGTTATTTTTGCAAATGAGAGGCATTAAAAGTTGGTGAGAGGGCCACCCAGTACAATTTATTTTGCATCTACTCTCTTGCCTAAGCCTCAGTGATGTGTGTCTCACTGTGTTTCCTCCCTATGCTTAGATTCTCTCCATGTTTTCTTTACTTAATCATTTCTCACTGTTAATTTAAACATAAGTATGTAACTTTTTATCTTCAGAGCCAGTCCTCAGGGCATGTGGACTCTGTGTGTGTGTGTGTGTGTGTGTGTGTGTGTGTGTGTGTGTGTGTGTGTGTGTATTGTGTGTATATATTATTATAGATGAGTGCAATGAAAGCCTTTAAGAGAGCCTTTCTGGCCAATTATCTTTATAGAAACATATACCAGAAAGTATAAGAACTCCATGCCTCCCCCCCGATTTTCTACTCTAGATGCACAGTTTCCTTTGACATCTTTTACTAAGAAATTCTCAGTATTACAATTGAGGAGCCAAAATTCTTACTTTATTATTAATTTCCCTGATATTTATATAAAATGCATTCTGGGGTGGGCAGGTCTATGGGTTAGGAAAGATCTATAAATACTGATAATCACTATTTTAGAGTCATGTGGAATATTTTCACCATCATAAACATACTTAGTTCTGATCTTTTTATTGTTCTTCCCCATCCAAGCTTCCTAGTGAGGACTTTCTCTTAGGCTGCCTCAAAATTTTGTTTTCCCAGAATGTTTTATACATGACATTAGAAAATAATATCCATTTTACATATTGACTTCATTAACTTATCAGTATGCCCTTATTCTTTTTCATGTTCCTTTGTGTAACGATAAATCATTTCTTTTTATTGGGTAGACTTTATAAATGCATTAGAATACAGTACAAATTGACAATGTCAATATAGAGTACAGTAGGTGAATGTGTAAAGTATACTCACTTACTTAAGAGAATTGTGGTAGTTTCCAATTTTGTCTATTATGGCTAAAGTTTCTATAAATTCTATATGTGGGTGTTGCATAGATGTATTTTTAAATTTACTTAAGTAAAAGAAAATAAGTAAAATTATTGAATAAATGCTATGAGCATTTTTTCTTTGTAAGTAACTGATAAATTACCTCTAATCTATCTGTAGCCTTGTATATTTCATAAACAAGGATGAGATCATCTGTTGGTTTGTATGGTTTCCGGCATCTAGTGCTTGTTCCTGGGTAGATTCCTTTTAGTGATTTCTTGTTCTGCAATAGTAATGAATGCAACGTAGGTTACTGTAGCTAAAACATATCTGGAATATCCAGAAATTACTTCATCAATTGATAGCTAAGTGGAATTGTTCCTAGTCACTGAAGGACCCATCTTAGTGTCTTGGACATCTCCGACCATCTCCAAAGTTACTTTCCTCATAACTGTGCTAATGAGCCAAAGGATGGGAGATAAGCTGAGGACATGACACCACTTTTTTAATGGTTTAATTCCGGTGTGAAAACAACTGGTTCTCCCATTCCCATATGACAACTGGTTACATGACCACACCTAGCTGAAAGGGCAGCTAAACTGTCATCTCATTGTAGGCAGTAATTTTCCAGAAATGACAGTTACTAAGAAGTGTCAGGTCAAGAACTCCTGGATACCATTTAGTAGTACTTTTCACATTTGCTGGAACAAGTTCTGTCAGTTTTAATTGAATGCATTTTTCATTATCTACTTCAGGAACTAATTGGCTATCCAGTAATACAAGCAACGACTTCTTGGAACCAGTGGTAATTGGGAACAACTCTGTCCTCGGTGAGGTGTTATAATCATTGACTATTATCACAGGACCTCCTGCAACACTTCATGGGTCCTCAGACCAGAGGCTTGAGAACCACATTTTTGTATCATCCAGAAAGTAAAGGTTCTGAAAGAAAAAGAATCTAGTATGATTTAATTGACAAAAGGCAAATAACTAGCTTTCTGCCATATTGTTTCTGTTAGAGGGTGGTGAGAAGAGGAAGGGAAAATAATTACAGACTTCAAAATGCAATCATTCCTGTGTACTCTCATTGCTATTCTCCTTATGTGCATAGTAATTTAGGTTTTGTTTTGACAGGAACAGAGAGATGTCCCTAAAATGAAAGGCAATATTTACTGACTTAGTTTTAGTAGGTATCTTATCAGAAAGGCATAATAAGTGCCCTAAATTTCTGAAAACCTGGCTCAGAACATATGCCAATTTTTTCATCAGTTGATTAAATTAATGGAGGTTATTTATAAATACATTTAAATAAATCCTTGTCTCTAAAAGATATTCCAAGTATATATTGAATTGTCTGTCAGACTCTTGAAATATGATGACAGTAATACTATTCTTCACAAAGAACGTTGGGCTCAGTGGTAGAACAATGGTGTTAGTTTGATCAACACCCTACGTTTGTTTACTATTACTATAAACAGCAAGACTATCAAACCCTCAGAGTTATCTTTATACATGGCCAATGGGGTACTAATAAGCTATTTTAATATTAATTTTAACCTATTCTCTAATATCAAATTTTCACATGGGACTGATTTAGATGCTTCACACAGATGTTACAGTTGTCAGTCTTCATGTGGGACTCCTAACAGTGGGATCAGGGCTATCTCTGACTCTGTTGCTTGGCTCTGTGATGCTTTACTCCACTGGGCTGCCTCAACCAGCCTTAATAACAGAGGAAGCCTGGTCCTAAGGCAACATGATACGCTAGGGCTGTTTGGTATCCATGGGAGAGTTGACTTTTCTGAAGAGAAAAGGAGGAATAGTAGATGAGGGGCTACGATGGGAGGTGGAAGAAAAGACTGAGAGGAGAGGAGGAAAGGTAACTGTGGTTGAGATGTAAAATACATACATACATACATACATACATACATACATACATACATACACATATTTTTCTCACTTAATGTATTTCTGCATCTCGTTTGAAGGATTGTGAAACTACAACCTAAGAGGGAAGGAGGAGAAGACAAATTCAGGATAGATCCCTATGTTGTAAAATTTCATGATCACACCAGCTACTCAGTATCAAGGTAGCAATTAGTTTTCTACATGCTCACGATTTTCTAAGAAACATTCAGCTTTAGACAAATGCTGGGCTCATTTTAGAGTGTATGGTTTCTCCTGGTTTATGCCAAAATTCCATTCAGGATGCTAAAATGTATATTTTGCTTTCAGGTTTGTTTGCTTTGTTTAGTATGGGGAAAGTTATAGGTGTGTAATTGTTCCTTTGTGTTATACGCACGTATGTACATGTTTAAGTAAGCATGTACTCATGTGTAATGGGGATTTTTATGCAAATGGATACCTGTCATTGGTGTCAGGTGTCTTCCTCTAACATTGCTTTTATGTTTATTATTATTATTATTATCATTATCATCATTATTATTACTATAATCTTTCTAATCCATTGCCCTCTACATTATTAAATTTTAGAAAACCATCTTCTTGAACCTAGCAATAAGCATTATAGCTGGATTGTGTAGTCAAGAGCTCTAGAGATCTTCTTGTCATAGATCCCAACCCTCTGGTGCTATGATTACAAACTTGTGCCACTACATGGCCTTTACCTGATTGAGGGAGTTCTAAAATCACTCCCTCATGTTTCAGCAGCAGAGATTTCTCCCGCTGAGACTTTCTCCAAGCTGATACCTGCTGTTTCCTATTTTTCCTTTCTCTCTTAGGCTACTTGAGCTGAAGTTCAGTGTGTGACACTAGCAAATCTTAAGTATCTATAAGAAGAATTCACTAATTAGTACTTGCAAGTTTAACAGCAATAATACATAGCAAAGTTGTCTCAGGTCGTCAGAGTAACTGGTTCTCATAAATAAAAGCCATTATGAAATGAATAATTTTTGATTCTCCAAACCAATTCTACACTTAAGCATTACAAATTTTAATCTGTGGAACATTTTTAATAGATGGTTATTAATGTCAAATATATAACACTCTACATATTTTAAAGAGATAAGTGGTCTAATTATTTGCAGACCTTGTCTTTGATGGCAAAGAAGAAACTTTTAAAGGTGTGCAGTATTTCTTTTCTCAGAAAAAAAACACAAAAAACAGCAACAACAACACAAAAAAAACCCTCTAACCTGTAGCTGTCACATGAAATATTTGTTGACACACTTCTTCTTGAGTTATAACTGATTCTTGATACTGTAAACACAGGTAGATTTACTTGCTTTTATGGCCATATGCCTTTCACACTTGTCCCTTCTAGGCCCACTGAACTTTAAGACTGTATCAACATGTATAGCAGAGAAAGCTCCACCCTGATTTATAGCAAGGTGCTTTAATTTGCTTCTGTCTACATGTATTTGTTTACCGGTTTTTCTACTTTGTACAACTTGGCAGTTTCACTATTCCTTTTAAAAACAATTGACAGAGAGTTTTCACTCTTGTGTTTCAAACTGAAGTGATGTTACTGCAAATGAGTCTAATCTGAAATGGGCCAGTGTGTCTTACGGAAGTACTTGGGAGCAAGGAACTTTTGAGTGTTCAGAGTTTTCACCTTGACTTCACAAGATGGCTCCTGACTCTGCTCATTTATTTCTATTGCCTGGAACATTTTCAACCATGGCTCTGGAGGCAACAGGGTTCCAGTTAAAGGGCTATGACTCTCAGAGATGGTAAATTTCACTTCAGTATAAGAAGACTATCAAAAATTAAAAGGAAAATGAACTATAATCCTGATCACCTGCTTCTTTGTCTATCCAAATATTTTGAACTTGGCACAAGTATTAAAGTTTCTTACATGTGCTATCACTTATAATGACATGGTTCAGATTTTATAAAATACATTGATATAAAAGGGAAATATATTCATGTTTTCAATTCCTCAGAAGAAAATGATTAAGATCAATTTCTTTTGTTGCTACAGTGTTGACTAGGTGCTTGCCTAAGAACTGTCTGAGAGGGGATGACTGGTACTTGAAGTTAATTTTAACCTACTTAAAATGATTCTTTTATTTTCTAATATAATGATACAAGATAAAAAATCAAGTTCCCTCAATAACTCCAAGAATTTACAAACAATGGGAGAGACAGCTATATACTCTAAGGATATGTCCTTTGCACATGACATAAAATGTTTATCAATTAAAATGATAGAAAACAAATGTATTTATGTCCTTTGAACATTACTTGCATACATCAAATGTTTATTAATTAAGATGATAAAATTGTATTTTCAGATTTTTTTATTATTTTGCTTCATTGCATTTATTTATACATATATTGGAAGGAAAATAACTCAATATAAATATGCAATAATTTATATTTCAAAAAATCTTCATAAATTATCATTCTTTTCTGACAGCAACCCTACAGAAAAACATACAAAAATAAGTTGAGGCTTTTGTCTTCCAGTGTACTTTCTGGGATCATAAAAATCTTGTGAATTACTATAGAGCAGCAGTTGAACAGAAATCCTGTGGGTGAATATACATCATATTAACCTTCCATTACAAACAAAAATTAACACTTCACAATTCTCATTTAGACTCTGGACATCGCTTCTTGGCCTTTTGGCTAAGATCAAGTATAGACTCTGGACATTTCTCTGTCTACCTATAAATTGTGCAGATTGTATACTCCTACAGGGGTCATATGCTATTGATTATTAAATCTTTTAAAAGTTTTTCATCATTTAGTGAAACTATTTTCTTCTAGTTACCACCAGTTTTCAGATGCCTTAATGTAACCCCAAATTTTAATTTTAATTTTTCATTTTAATTTGTGAAACTATCCCTTCCCACTCATTGATCTCTCTACCTCAGTGCCTGTCTGTTCACCATCTATCCCTTTAGATTTTTAACATGTGTGCCCTTTCTTCTGTGTTTGGTTTCTGACTAAGTTTCTTGACTAGTGATGCTACAGAATGAATATCTATCAGAGAGTAGTCCTTAATCAGCAGAGCTGTTCTGTGTCAAGGGTACCCAAGATTACTCTCAATCTCAGTGATTCACTGAAAAGATTCTCAGGGCTCAGCAAAACACTTAAATTACATTTATAGATTATCCCTGAGATAGCTCCCAGAATACAATAAGCAGGGATCATGGGGACGAAGTTCAAGAGAAGCCAACTCTAAGTTTTGATGGGCAAAAGACCATCAGTGGAGTCTCATAAAAATTGCTTTCTCATGACAGAAATGTATGAAAACATGTTCAACCTATTGTTAGCCAGAAAATTCACTGATGTCATGGTGTCCAGAGCATTCGTTGAAGGACAGTCATATCTGACCTCATCGGCCTAGATTTTAGCTGCCAAAGTGAAAGCACACATAAGTAGCCATATTAGTATAAAATATTTGGTCGAATTAGTATCTAATAGTTTACACAATCAAGCTCTAAAACAAACAAAATTCCAACAAACCAAACAAAAGACAATAAACAACCACAAGAAAAAGCCCCACTTGGACCTAGCATAATCCAGTCATAAAGATGGGATTTCCAATGTTATGCAGAGTCTGGTCAACTCAGATTACTGAAATATTTTTCTGCATTTGACTCACACAGACATGTCTATCCTATGCACTGATTATATGTGACTGGACAAATGGAGGACATACCCCATCCCCTACCTAGCTATGTATGAGGTAACTCAGAAGATACAGGAGGATCAAGCAAGTATGCAGGCAGCATCCAAGGGGCAGATCTCACATTTCCTGTGCCCACAGGAAAGTCAGAATTGATAATAAATATTGGCATTCAATAAATTCTATCATTCTCCCTACTCTGAGTCTCAGATTCTAAGATTGGATTTTTTATTTTCCTTTGGTTGCCAAAGTGCCTATTGCTCTTAGTTCCCTGGATATTGTAACTGCTTCCTTCCTACATGATCTTGTCTCTTACTGAGCAGCTGTGTGTACAGCCCCTCCTCCCTCTCTGGCTTAACACTGACACTCTAATTCACTCTGTATGTGACTGATCACATTCCATTGTTAAAAAGCATCTTTGATCATTTTGCTCTCCCTGTCAAAAACCTTTTATGATTCTCCGTTGCTTGCAAGATGAAAATTTACTGCTCTCAGTTTGGCATTCATTCTCTTGGTCTGTTTCAAAGTATCATTTCAAGGTAGGTCTTTATTTTGCTTGTGATGCATGTTTCTTTTTGATGTAATTTAAATATATATATATATATATATATATATATATATATATATATATATATATATATGGTAAAAATCCCAAAATCCTCCCAGTCTTTCGAACTTGAGATTGTAAGGGTGTGGGATTTTAGTTGTATTTGTTTGATCTGATGTATGAGAGTGCTTTTCTACAAATACCATAAACATCTCCTTCCCTGTTAAATATTAAAGTTTTAAATTTTTCTTGCAATCTTGAAACTCTAATGTACTCTAAATTAGGACTCACTTTTGAGACAAGGCCTCACTAATTATCATAGGCTGGCCTTAAACTCTAAAGCCGCCCCACTAGACTAAAACTGGTAGATTACAGGTTGTAGCTGCCACTTCTGTCTGAGGTGTGTGTTCTCAGGCTTGTGACTTGTTTCTTCAATTTTATAAAACCTCCCGTGGAAACTCTTCATTTCCCTACCTCGATATGCTACACATGTCACAAAATTAACTGAGGAATATATACATGCCAGCCTTGATATACTATTTCTTTTTTAAAAATTTTTAATGGTTATTTTGTTTATTTACATTTCAAATGTTATTCCCCTTCCCCGTTTCCTCTCTGAAACCCTCCCAATTCCACCCCCTCCTTCTGCCTCCACAAGGATGCACTTTTACCCCACTGCCCTAGCATTCCCTTACACTGGGGCCCCGAGCCTTCACAGGACCTAGGGCCTCTCTTTGATGTCAGACAAGGCCATCCTCTGCTACACATGCACCTGGAGCCAGGGGTATTCTTCAGTTGTTGGTTTTGTCCCTGGGAGCTCTGAAGGATCTGGTTGGTTGATATTGTTGTTATTCCTACGGTGTTGCAAATCCCCTCAGTTCCTTCAATCCTTCCCCTAACTCATCCATTGGGGTACCCCTGCTCAGTCTGATGGTTGGCTCCAAGTATCCGCATCTATACTGGTCAGGCTCTGGCAAAGCCTCTCAGAAGATAGGTATACCAGGCTCCTGTCAGCAAGCACTTCTTGGCACTAGCAATGATGTCTGGTTTGGTGGCTGCATATGGGATGGGTTCCCAGATAGGACAGTCTCTGGATGGCCTTTCCTTTAGTCTCTGCTCCACACTTTGTTCTATATTTCCTTTAGAGAGGAGCAATTCAGGGTTAAAATTTTGAGAAGGGTGGTAGTCCCATCCCTCAATCAGGCGCCATGCCTAACCTCTTGATAAGGTCTCTACAGATTCTCTCACCCCTTTGTTGGGTTATTTCAGCTGATGTCATCTCTGTTGCTTCCAGAGACTTGCTTTTCGGGTGTCTGGGACTGTCCAGTTCCCCATCCCCCACTGCTACACACATCCAATTTCCTGACCCTCTGAACATCTCCCCTGTCTCCTCCCACACCTGATCCTGCACCCGTTTTTCTCTCCCCCTCTTCTCTTTCTCCCAAGTCTAATATATACAGATTTTAACACCCAACCAATCTTAAAGGTCCCAATACACGTGCACACACACACACACACACACACACACACACACACACACACACACACACACACACATAAATGTTTCTTGGCATTTCAAATGTCATTTTATTTTTTATTTTATAATTTTCATTTTTGGCTGTACTGTCAGATATTTTTGCTTGTATGATATTTTAAGCTTAACTCATTTAAACAGCATTTAATGGCATTTCATCTTGGATTGCGTAAGCATGGTGTTTTGTATTACAAAATGTGAGCAATTAACATATTTTGTCATTGCATTCGAAAACATAGTATAGTATTTTAATAAAGTTTACATTTTTGTAAAGTTTTATAATTTTCTTCTGTTACTTTTGCAGTTTGATTTTGCATACTAGGATGTATTCTATAAAATCTATTTTGATTTTTAGGAACAGGATTCATGTAAATTATTTCTTACTTGTATATAGAAAAGCTATCACGTTTTATATAAATCTTATATGAG
The DNA here is from genome assembly GCF_021556685.1 of Rattus norvegicus. NCBI lineage: Eukaryota > Metazoa > Chordata > Mammalia > Rodentia > Muridae > Rattus > Rattus norvegicus. The sequence goes on along the minus strand of NC_141551.1, from coordinate 43,926,790 downwards.
AAATATCTCATATAAAATTGCCACTATTTTTCAGTTAGCATTAGAGAAAAGACAATTTACTAAATTACAAAAGAACTTTCAAACATACTTTCAGAACAGTATATACTTTCAGGGAGTAGGGGAGTTGCAGGGACAATTTGGACACTGAACAAACAATAGTTTTGCAGTAGATAATGTCTATTTGTAATATATCTTTGTTGTATATACTTAATGTGTATAACACAATGTTTCCATGGACATATTTAGTAGAATAATTATATAGTCAGATCAATTAATATATCCTCCATTTTAAATGCTTACCTAGTCCTTTTCTATGATAAATGTATTGCAAATTTCATGCAAATAATAAATATTATTAACTCTATATGCTGTGCTTTAAATCTCTAGACATGTTTGCCCCGCATAAGTACAGCTGTATTGTGTACACTTTGCACCAACTCTCTGAAACCACAGACATGGACGCTATGGTTCTAAATCAATCTTATATATTTATTCATATTTCACCCCAGATTCCATATACAAATAGGAATGTACCATGGTTAGTTGTTTGTTTGTTTGTTTTGTCAGTGTGATGCAGCTAGAAACATCTGGGAAGGGTAAACATCAATTACAAATTTGCCTTTATCAGATTGCCTCAAGGCAACTCTGTGGTTCATTTTCTTGATTTATGGTTGATGTTGAAAAGCAAAGCCAACTTTGGGCAATTTTACTCACGGCTAGATGGCCCTGGGTGGTATAAGAAAGCAGAGTGAGCAAGCAATGGCCAAGCAACCCAAAAAACAGCACTCTAATATGGTCTCTGCTTTAATTCCTGCCTCTAGTTCCTGCCCTGGCTTCTCTTTAGTAGACTGTGAAAAAGATATGCCAGCCGAATTAATCCTGTACTTTCCAAATTGGTCATAGTCTTTTTAATCACAACAATATAAATATAAACAAAGAAATATAAACAAAGTCAGAGGTTCTTTTGGGTTTTATAGAACTATATAATATTTTACTGTACAAATTCCATACTTTTATATACAATATTTCATTTTAAATAGAATACATGGTTTATAAACTATCAAAATATACTCTATGTAGAATGTAATAAAAACACCACAAGTTTTCCTGTTCACTATCTTGTGTATAATCATGTTGTACCTCTACATTGTGTGTTATGTGTCTGACAAGAATGTCAATAGTTGTATGAGGCATTGACTTCATTTTCTTTCATATACACTCAGAAGAGGAATTGCTAGGTCATATGTCACTCTTATTTGGGAGAAGAATGAGAAGAAACTTCTATAATATTTTCCATAATGCCTGTTCTATCTTTTGTTTCCACCAAACAACAGTGGACATGGTTTTTCTTTCTCTATGTTCTTTCTAGCAATACTGTCTCACTGATAATAGATACCCAACCTATGTGAAGTTACTAATCGTTTGGTTTTAATTTTCATTTCCCTGATGACTTGTTAAATCATCTTTTATGTCCCTGTTGAGGATCTTTATAACCTATTTGAAGAAATGTCTAGTTTGAACACTAACGTTTTAGAACCAATAAAGCTGAGGGGTAATATTACCTGCTCCCTTTAAGTAACCATCTCAAGGAGACATTTGACAGGTAACTTTCTCAGGACAGGGAAACTCTAGACTGAAGTACCTCATTACATATTTCTAATGGGAAAAGATGATGTTTACTCATTTGATAATGGGTGTTGGTTGGATGATTATAAACTAGTGCAACTAACCAAAACCAGTATGAAATTTCAGTGTTCCATTACTAACCATTGCCCATTCAAACAGGGTAAGGTCATTGACTCTTCAACCTCAGGTCCTGAAATAGATAGAGCTCAGTTCTCCCAGCCAGCATCATAGGGAAGGGAAACTGCTCCACCACCCACAATCACTGTTGTCTTTGAAGTCTGTTCTATTCCTGACAGGCTGACTTTTTTGTTTCCCTCCCTGTTGCTGTTTCTTTACTTTATAGGAAGTTAACTCCAGAGGAAAAGTTTTACTTCTTCAAAGTTATAAAATTTACAATAATGGAATTTGGGGATTCAGGAAACAGTTAGCTTATTCAACAATGGGAAGCTATAATTTTTACTGAAAAATAATATTAGCCTTGGGAAATGTTATTAAGACAAAGCTTTCTCAAGGGGCTTATTTCAACTTGGCACAGAGGAACTTTGAGTCTTCCATCACCATACCAACTCAGAAAAGTCTGACATTCAGAAATAAAACAAGAATAATTAGAATAGGGAAAATAATCAGGGGCATGTGAAGAGAATGGAGAGATGGATAGGTTTGAACCTTAACTTCTCAGGTAGCTCATAAATTACCAGATATGGCTCCTCATTCAGGAAAAATTTTAGATCACAAACTCTCTCTAAACAAGACAATCTGCCCTATGATTCTTATCAAATCTAATATGTATCCATCAAATGGATTCTTCCATACTCATTCAGATTTTCTAATGGCATGAAATCATCAGATTCATGGATATGTTGTGCTTTGGTCAAGTCCACCCTCATTTCTCATTTTCTTTCCTTTGGTTTCTTCTCCTTATTTCTCTCTTGTTCGTCTTTTACTTTTAGGCCATCCTATATAATTATATTTGTTTGCTTCTAGCTTATTTCACTCAACATTAACACCCTCTATTCTGCACATTGTCTTAAAAATGAAGTAAGTTTATTGTTCCTTATTGTTTAACTGTAGTCCATTGTGTATCCAAACTTCATTTCCGTTTTCCATTTGGGTGTTGATGTTTACCTAGGTGGTTCACATCTTCAATGAGTGAATATTGCCACAGAGTCTGTGTTTCACTCTGACTTCATTTCCTTCATTTAAATACTGAGCAGTACAATAGCTGAATCATATTTTGGGACTATTGAATAAAAAGCTCAGTCTATGATATATTAACTCCTTATGAGCCATTGGTTAGAGAAGCCATAAATACAGGCCTATGCTATTCCCTCTGTTGCAAAGATTGTTGAACAGTCTCTCTTGCTTAAGAAAACACACACCTTGATTGAAAGATTCAGAAAAAGCAAGTTTCAACTAAGCTTGGGCTTCCTTTCTACTGGCTAGCTTGGTGTTGATAGATGCTATGCAAATTGTTTTGGGTGAAAAGGCACCAAGGATTTTATCTAGCTTTGAAACACAAAAACTATAATGCTTACCTCTAAGGCAAGACTTTATCACTGGTATATATGTAGCAAATTATTATGAAGTTGGCCAACAACTCTCTAATTGGATACGAGACAAGTGTCACAAGAGACTATTCACGTTCAGGAATATAAATACAGCCAAACTCCATAGCTGAGGAGGCCTTATCCCAGAAAGAAGATATTACTGTTATTACTGATTACTGTATTGTGTTTTCAAGCTGGCTTTTAATATCTGTATTCATAGTCCAGTTGCACATTATTCTTGGCCTTAGTCAGAGAAACTTCTTTTTGCAATGAGTTACTGAAGGGTAGAAGACACCAAGACACAAGCTGCTCAAGGTGCTGAGTACAAGCAACGGTTGAGTGGTCATCCAAAACAGGACATTTACACCATCCCCACAAGGCCCAGGAAACAAGATAGACAAAGATGAGAGAAAGGAAGACCTGGAAGATAGGGAATTTCTTCTAAAACGGGCACAGAATATGATCATGATATCATCATAGCTATGGTTACCAGCAGTGGACCTGTTTATGACTGGGATAGTCAGCAGTCAATTAACGGCCCAGGAAGGAATCACTGGGTAACTGATAACATTACAGAGGAGGGGTAGAAATTGTCTACAATTTTGTAGACAATAGACACTGTAGCCTGTCCTATGGGGCTCCCAAGGGTGTCCAAATCCATGGTCACCAGACAGCTAGTCAAAACGAAACAAAAACAATGGAAGACAGAAAGGAGCTTGTACAGAAGAGAATAATAGTAAAGGATTTGAGGTTGATTTGTGGGGAGTAGTAATCAGAATGTACCATATACATTCACAGAAGCATCAAAGGATATATTTAATAAAGAGTACAAAACAATTCTGCCAACAGCACCATAAGGAAATAAGAGATGTATTTTGACTTCAAGTTCCAGAGGGATATAGTTCATCAAGGTGGGAACACATGACAGCTGTCAGGGGAGACATGGTAGAAGTATCAATAGCTTGGTTATTCACACTGTACCCATTCTTAGGAAGCAAAGAGTGAATGGGAAATTGGGCAGGACTATAAAGCCTCAGCATCCTGTGATCCACGTGTTCCTGAATGCTCTAATTCTTAAGGATTTCTTAACTTTTCCAAACATCATCAGCTGGTGATCATCTGTTGAAAGATGCAACTCTTTGGAGGACATTTTACACTTAAATCACAACCCTGAAAGACCAATGTTTTTCATGGCTATTGAATACAGCAGATAGTAAAGGAAAGGCCATTCAGACACTGTCCCACCTTGGGATACGGGAGTGTGTAGACACCAAACCCTGCTACTATAGCTGATACCAAGAAGTGCTACCAGGCAGTGGTCTGGTATGGCTGTCCTTTGAGAGGCCCCACCAGCATCTAACTAAGACAGGTGAGGATACTCATAGCCAACCATCAGACTGAGCCTGGGGACCCCAATGGAAGAGTTAGGGGAAGGATTGAAGGAGCTAAAGGGGATTGCAACCCCATAGGAAGAAAAACAATATCAATTATTTGGACCACTCTCCAGAGCTCCCAGGGACTCTTTGATTATATATCCCAGGGACCAACGATTATATATGGATGTGTCAATGGCTCCAGCTGCATATGTTGCAGAGGGTTGTCTTATTTGGCATCAATGGAGAGGAGGCCCTTGGTCCAGTGGAGGCAGCATAGGGGGATGCTAGAGAGGATTGGTAGGAGTAGGTGGGTGGGGGAGCACCCTCTTAGAGTGAAGAGGAAGGGTGTTATGGGGGTATTGTGGAGGGAAGACTGGGAAGGAGAACAACATCTGAAATTCAAATAAATAAAATAACCAATTTAAGAAAAGAAAAAGAAAGATCATATTCTTTCAAAGATGACAACTGCAAACAAAACCATACTTATTCTAATGATATTTATGTTACAAAATATATTTATTGATCTTCTACCACATTGTCCACCAATGTTTTTTTACAAGGGATTTATTGTCCATTTGTGCCTTTCACAGAACTTTTTCCACTTTCATTTATTAAGGAATTAAATGAACTCTTTTGCTCTATCTCATAAGTAGTTTAATAGTTTAATATTCCTCATTCAACTTTCATTGAGATGATTTTATGAACAAATATTAGCTTTCTGTACTTTAATGCTTGCACAGGATCTCATGAATTTTTATTTTTAATTAAAAACTGACTCACTGATTGCTAATCCTTTTTTTCTTATTCTTCAGCTTATTTGCATCATCTAAGCAACTTTCCCTCAGCCAATTTCTTTTCTATGGTACTTTGATGTAGTCTTATGGGTGGGTACTATTCATTGCATTATTCTCACAACCATCAAGTAGGTTTTTACCGAGTACTTTCTTCGGTGCTAAAAATAAAATCTCTTGAAAAGAAATCACATAGTTCAAATGAGCATACAACAACCACCTTTGTTTTAGAGTGTGTTCATGCTTCATTGGAAAATAAATATTGAAATTATCTATTTTTAAGAGGACTCAAAATAACAGAACAATATTACCACTGCTTACAAAACACTGTTTTTATCATGAAAAAGGAAGACTAGGTCAAACAAATAACACTACAAAATATATTTGCTGATCTTCTACCCTATTGCCCAATGCATCTCTTACAAGGCATTTATTCTCCATTTGTGCAAGGTAAAGGCTAGCAGGGAATCCCCAAGAGAAGCTGCAAGTGGGAAAAGATTGCTAATGAGTACATAGTCCAGACTTAAATTCCTAAGTGGAAGTTGCTTTGCTTTGAAAGCTGTTAATAGGATCTTATTCCATTGCCTTAAGAACTCTATAGTAGCTGCTGTACCTGGAAAATATTAAGTAGTCATAATTTTACCTAAGTAACAAAACTCAGTGGGAGAATGGTTCAATAAAGTGGACATTCATAGAGGAATATATTTGTTCTAGAATTCAATAAGATCCTGAAAGTGATATGTGGCTTTAGAAAATGTGGATAAGACAGGGAATAATCCCTGAATCATCAAAGAGGTGAACTTTCATGATTGAATATCTCTGTACACATTATTTTCAAATCATTCTGTTTATTAAAAATGTTGTATTTAAAGACACTCTTACACAATGTATTTTAAAAACCTATTAATCACCTGAAAAAACACAAACTTCATACTGCACGACAATCTTTTTATTTAGAAAGAATGTGAGGATCCGGTACTTCTGCATCACAAGACTTACACATGCAAAGCTATCAACAAATTATGACAGAAAATTTTGAACACAACTCCAGCACTGTGATGAGATGCAATGAGTTGTGAAAGACTCTTGGACCACAAGGAACTGTGCTGCACAGTTTCTTTTAGCTTTGTTTTCAGGGATCAACCGCTGCCGAGTAGGTTCTAATTGTGTGTCAGAATGGATGTTCCCTGCTCCTGAGTATCGTTCCAATTTTAGTATATGTGCTGCCGAAGCGAGCACGCTCCTGAGTATCTTCTTTAAGTTTTCTCCATTTCATCTTTATCAGTAATGCAGGAGGCCATTCTCTCCCATTCCTATCTTTTTCCAGGGAAAATGAATATTTTGATGATATTGTAAAGGAGAGTCTTTTGTGTAAAAGCAATGCCATCTTGTCTTCTAAGCACTTCTCTGTGCAGAATGTGAAGAACCGAGCACATGAGACTTACTGTGTTAAATAGAGTTTTAGAAGGTAGGGCTGTATAACGATAAAGAATGCAATGGGCAGGGAATCCAGGCAAAAGGGACAAAAGAGAGGGAGCAGGATAGCTTTCCTGGTCTCCATCATGCTCAAGCAACGCAAAAGCTCTACGGCCACCGGTTTACAAGCTTCTGTCTATCCAGTGATAGAGTGTGTCAGCTTGTTTAGCAAACATGAAGAACTTCAATGCCTACTCTGGATATTATTCTACTCTCTGCCAGTATGTCAGTAAAGCCCTCCTTCCTAGATTGTGGCCATCAGTTATTCATTTGTTAATAGATAACATTGTGTTTACTGTTGGAAATGACAATACAGTTTTTAATTTATGGCAGCAATGTTTGTGTACAGATTTGACTTTTTGACTTTCTTATTTATACATACACTCTCCCCTCTTCTCTCTCTCTCTCTCTCTATCTCTCTCTCTCTCTCACACACACACACACACACACACACACACACACACACACACACAGAGAGAGAGAGAGAGAGAGAGAGAGAGAGAGAGAGAGAGAGAGAGAGAGAGAGAGAAAAGAGGGAGGAATGGAGTGAGGAGGGAAGGAGGGAGAGGAAGAAGAAGAAAAGGAGATAAATAAAAACTCACAAACAAAAATGATAATATATATTAATTTTTGTGGAAAGAGACAAGGCTTGACTTGCTTTCTAAAGTTTAAATGGAATTTTATAGGCAATATCTAAAGAGAACAAGAACTAAAGCAACATGAAGCTACCTTACAAGAATAGGCAGAATGAAAACTCTTTACAGCTGTTTTATCGGATGAAGACAAGGTAGGGATTCTGAGACTTCTCACTCTGTGAACCAATGAACAGTAGTCACTGTGCTTGTCACATTGAGCCACAGGACTTATTCCACAGGCAATGGAACATCCCATGAATAATAACCTGTTCTTAAATATTTTCACCTTGAATTTTTATACTTGTGGTGTCAAGAGAGGAAATGCAATTAAGTTTGAAATGAGATTTGTATTAGAAAACTGATGGCTAAGATTTAATATTTATCCCAGTTATATGGCATGAGACTCAGTCATGCCCCAAGTCCATTAGGATTGCATCGGGTGTTCTTATATAATAAATGTCATCTTTATGGAAGTTTCTACTCTTTTACTTTTTGTTTTCTACACTGAAAATGTCCTTATAACATTTTTATAAAAATATATTTTACAATTTAAACATCAAGTCATTTTAAAGGATGTGATTTATTTAGTTCAATACTATAAATATATCTAAGGTTCATTGATATTCTTATTGTGTATACTATCTTTGGACATACAGCATAGAGAAGCATGTTTATGTTTGGATACTGCAATTATTAAAATTACTTAATAGGTTTCCTATAATAGAAGTATATTCTTTTCCTTTTTTCCCTTTTTTTCTACCCTCCGATCCATGTGGCATATGTGGTATAGTTTTAAAAACTACATCTGAGGTAACAGCTGTTCTTTGTAGAAATTCTAACACTTCTGGTATTTTGAATATAGCTTTGTTGCCCCTAGAAGTTGAAGTATAAATAAAACTTTTAAAAAGTAAAGTGTGTGTTTGTGTGTGTGTGCGTGCGTGAGAGAGAGAGAGAGAGAGAGAGAGAGAGAGAGAGAGAGACTCAACAGTCACACTGCATGCGTATGCTTGCTTTAGAAGAACTCTTTTTAGAGTGAAGCCATTCTTTATCTTCCAGGTTATGGTTAAGGCATGGAGTCCACTCTTGGATCTTGACAGTCTGATGGAGTTTGCCTTTTTTTTTTAGCATGCACACATATAGAATATTAACAGAAGAGATCACCAATTGTTGGAACTCTTTTTTGCGTCTCTTGAAGATTCTTTCTAATGTTATCATCTAGTATTTCAGTGGACTCATACAAAATACTACAAGTGAATGCTTATGAAGTATTGTGAAGGACAGCCCCAGAAAATGCGTGATGGATAAAACCTTTTCCATCATCGCCCTCACCTGCTACCATTGAATTTACCACTGTATCTGTTAATTGGGGGCCTATGTTACATTGTGGAATTCAGAACTGATGTTTCCCATATAAATAGCATAAAATATACTATGAGGTTTAATTTAATTACAAGTGACATTTTAATTCAGAAATGAAAGTAAAATCATAAATGAAGGCAACAAGTATACTGGGCACTAAGTAGGCTGTCTCATGTGTGCTGCTCCAGTAAACCTTGACAGTTACGTACTAGGAGAGGTGAGACAGGAATTCCGTTTGTGTAGATGAGAAAATGGATAGCACAGAATGGTTAGGAACGTGAGTAAGGAAATTCCCAAGAAAAGAGATCGACTGTCATGACAAACAGTTTAATTCCAATGGCAAATTACCATGGTTGCACAGACTTATTTGACTTGTTTGGGAAGTGATCATTTAGCAAATACTTTGCGAACTTTTGGAGTAGTCTGACCACCTTATATCAGTAAGGAAAAGGGACATTAAAGGCTCCCATTTTAGAATCAAGTGGAACAAAGGCAGGAAAGTTGTCTGTTTGTATACTTCCTTGGTATCTACCTTCATCGCCACTTCTCTTCTGCCCAGCACTCCCATCTATTTAATTTGGAGATTAGCTGTCACCTACATGGGATTTAGTGCTTTTCCAATCACCTTTGTGTTGAATTGCATCAGATAGCCTAGCCAAATAAGATCAATGAATACAAGCTTGGGAAGAAAGAAGCAAATTCTGTTTACACAAAATAGAAAATAATTGTTCATGTAAAAATTTCCAAAACCTGTACTAACTAACCAGTTTCTAATTTACAGTTAAATGAATTTTTATTTTTAACAAGAAAATTCAATAGCAAGAAAGTTATATTTTAAAAAAAGTAGATAAAGAAGAGGAAGGGAAGACTAGTAAGAAAAGAAAACAGGAGTAGAGATGAAGCCAGCCATCAATTCAATCCAGCACTTAATGTGAGAGGTCTGGTCTATATAGCCAGGCCCAAATGGCTGCACTGTAAGTCTGTGTCTCCAAAGAAAATAGAAAAAAAAATAATGCTTAGATGGTAGAGACTTATGCACAAAAAATCCAATAACTTCTGGATCAAATAATCTATCAAAATCTAACACAATGAAACAAACAGAGCTAAAGTACCCACTCCTGGAGTAAATTTTATATATGATATTGTATACATACATACACACACACACACACATATATATATATATACATATGTGTATATGATAAATATACATATATACATATAAGTTTTATATATAGACTATATAATAAATATATGTATTTAAATTTTACAATATTTACAAATATTGATATAATATATCAAATCTAACTAATGGTTTCTTTTTTTTTTTTTTTTTTTTTTTTTTTTATTCCCTTTCCCGGTTTCCGGGCAAACATCCCCCTCCCCCCTCCCCTTCCTTATGGGTGTTCCCCTCCCAACCCTCCCCCCATTGCCGCCCTCCCCCCATAGACTAGTTCACTGGGGGTTCAGTCTTAGCAGGACCCAGGGCTTCCCCTTCCACTGGTGCTCTTACTAGGATATTCATTGCTACCTATGGGGTCAGAGTCCAGGGTCAGTCCATGTATAGTCTTTAGGTAGTGGCTTAGTCCCTGGAAGCTCTGGTTGCTTGGCATTGTTGTACTTTTGGGGTCTCGAGCCCCTTCAAGCTCTTCCAGTTCTTTCTCTGATTCCTTCAATAGGGGACCTATTCTCAGTTCAGTGGTTTGCTGCTGGCATTCGCCTCTATATTTGCTGTATTCTGGCTGTGTCTCTCAGGAGCGATCTACATCCGGCTCCTGTCGGTCTGCACTACTTTGCTTCATCCATCTTGTCTAATTGGGTGGCTGTATATGTATGGGCCACATGTGGGGCAGGCTCTGAATGGGTGTTCCTTCAGTCTCTGTTTTAATCTTTGCCTCTCCCTTCCCTGCCAAGGGTATTCTTTTTCCTCATTTAAAGAAGGAGTGAAGCATTCACATTTTGATCATCCGTCTTGAGTTTCGTTTGTTCTAGGGATCTAGGGTAATTCAAGCATTTGGGCTAATAGCCACTTATCAATGAGTGCATACCATGTATGTCTTTCTGTGATTGGGTTAGCTCACTCAGGATGATATTTTCCAGTTCCAACCATTTGCCTACGAATTTCATAAACTCGTTGTTTTTGATAGCTGAGTAATATTCCATTGTGTAGATGTACCACATTTTCTGTATCAATTCCTCTGTTGAAGGGCATCTGGGTTCTTTCCAGCTTCTGGCAATTATAAATAAGGCTGCGATGAACATAGTGGAGCACGTGTCTCTTTTATATGTTGAGGCATCTTTTGGGTATATGCCCAAGAGAGGTATAGCTGGATCCTCAGGCAGTTCAATGTCCAATTTTCTGAGGAACCTCCAGACTGATTTCCAGAATGGTTGTACCAGTCTGCAATCCCACCAACAATGGAGGAGTGTTCCTCTTTCTCCACATCCTCGCCAGCATCTGCTGTCATCTGAGTTTTTGATCTTAGCCAATCGCACTGGTGTGAGGTGAAATCTCAGGGTTGTTTTGATTTGCATTTCCCTTATGACTAAAGATGTTGAACATTTCTTTAGGTGTTTCTCAGCCATTCGGCATTCCTCAGCTGTGAATTCTTTGTTTAGCTCTGAACCCCATTTTTTAATAGGGTTATTTGTTTCCCTGCGGTCTAACTTCTTGAGTTCTTTGTATATTTTGGAAATAAGGCCTCTATCTGTTGTAGGATTGGTAAAGATCTTTTCCCAATCTGTTGGTTGCCGTTTTGTCCTAACCACAGTGTCCTTTGCCTTACAGAAGCTTTGCAGTTTTATGAGATCCCATTTGTCGATTCTTGATCTTAGAGCATAAGCCATTGGTGTTTTGTTCAGGAAATTTTTTCCAGTGCCCGTGTGTTCCAGATACTTCCCTAGTTTTTCTTCTATTAGTTTGAGTGTGTCTGGTTTGATGTGGAGGTCCTTGATCCACTTGGACTTAAGCTTTGTACAGGGTGATAAGGATGGATCGATCTGCATTCTTCTACATGTTGCCCTCCAGTTGAACCAGCACCATTTGCTGAAAATACTATCTTTTTTCCATTGGATGGTTTTGGCTCCTTTGTCAAAAATCAAGTGACCATAGGTGTGTGGGTTCATTTCTGGGTCTTCAATTCTATTCCATTGGTCTATCTGTCTGTCTCTGTACCAATACCATGCAGTTTTTATCACTATTGCTCTGTAATACTGCTTGAGTTCAGGGATAGTGATTCCCCCTGAAGTCCTTTTATTGTTGAGGATAGCTTTAGCTATCCTGGGTTTTTTGTTATTCCAGATGAATTTGCAAATTGTTCTGTCTAACTCTTTGAAGAATTGGATTGGTATTTTGATGGGGATTGCATTGAATCTGTAGATTGCTTTTGGTAAAATGGCCATTTTTACCATATTAATCCTGCCAATCCATGAGCATGGGAGATCTTTCCATCTTCTGAGGTCTTCTTCAATTTCTTTCCTCAGTGTCTTGAAGTTCTTATTGTACAGATCTTTTACTTGCTTGGTTAAAATCACACCGAGGTACTTTATATTATTTGGGTCTATTATGAAGGGTGTCGTTTCCCTAATTTCTTTCTCGGCTTGTTTCTCTTTTGTATAGAGGAAGGCAACTGATTTATTTGAGTTAATTTTATACCCAGCCACTTTGCTGAAGTTGTTTATCAGCTTTAGTAGTTCTCTGGTGGAACTTTTGGGATCACTTAAATATACTATCATGTCATCTGCAAATAGTGATATTTTGACCTCTTCTTTTCCGATCTGTATCCCTTTGATCTCCTTTTGTTGTCTGATTGCTCTGGCTAGAACTTCAAGAACTATACTGAATAAGTAGGGAGAGAGTGGGCAGCCTTGTCTAGTCCCTGATTTTAGTGGGATTGCTTCAAGTTTCTCTCCATTTAGTTTAATGTTAGCAACTGGTTTGCTGTATATGGCTTTTACTATGTTTAGGTATGGGCCTTGAATTCCTATTCTTTCCAGGACTTTTATCATGAAGGGGTGTTGAATTTTGTCAAATGCTTTCTCAGCCTCTAATGAAATGATCATGTGGTTTTGTTCTTTCAGTTTGTTTATATAATGGATCACGTTGATGGTTTTCCGTATATTAAACCATCCCTGCATGCCTGGGATGAAGCCTACTTGATCATGGTGGATGATTGTTTTGATGTGCTCTTGAATTCGGTTTGCCAGAATTTTATTGAGTATTTTTGCGTCGATATTCATAAGGGAAATTGGTCTGAAGTTCTCTTTCTTTGTTGTGTCTTTGTGTGGTTTAGGTATAAGAGTAATTGTGGCTTCGTAGAAGGAATTCGGTAGGGCTCCATCTGTTTCAATTTTGTGGAATAGTTTGGATAATATTGGTATGAGGTCTTCTATGAAGGTTTGATAGAATTCTGCACTAAACCCGTCTGGACCTGGGCTCTTTTTGGTTGGGAGACCTTTAATGACTGCTTCTATTTCCTTAGGAGTTATGGGGTTGTTTAACTGGTTTATCTGTTCCTGATTTAACTTCGATACCTGGTATCTGTTTAGGAAATTGTCCATTTCCTGAAGATTTTCAAATTTTGTTGAATATAGGTTTTTATAGTAAGATCTGATGATTTTTTGAATTTCCTCCGAATCTGTAGTTATGTCTCCCTTTTCATTTCTGATTTTGTTAATTTGGACACACTCTCTGTGTCCTCTCGTTAGTCTGGCTAAGGGTTTATCTATCTTGTTGATTTTCTCAAAGAACCAACTTTTGGTTCTGTTGATTCTTTCTATGGTCCTTTTTGTTTCTACTTGGTTGATTTCAGCTCTGAGTTTGATTATTTCCTGCCTTCTACTCCTCCTGGGTGTATTTGCTTCTTTTTGTTCTAGAGCTTTTAGGTGTGCTGTCAAGCTGCTGACATATGCTCTTTCCTGTTTCTTTCTGCAGGCACTCAGCGCTATGAGTTTTCCTCTTAGCACAGCTTTCATTGTGTCCCATAAGTTTGAGTATGTTGTATCTTCATTTTCATTAAATTCTAAAAAGTTTTTAATTTCTTTCTTTATTTCTTCCTTGACCAGGTTATCATTGAGTAGAGCATTGTTCAATTTCCACGTATATGTGGGCATTCTTCCCTTATTGTTATTGAAGACCAGTTTTAGGCCGTGGTGGTCCGATAGCACGCATGGGATTATTTCTATCTTTCTGTACCTGTTGAGGCCCGTTTTTTGACCAATTATATGGTCAATTTTGGAGAAAGTACCATGAGGAGCTGAGAAGAAGGTATATCCTTTTGCTTTAGGATAGAATGTTCTATAAATATCCGTTAAGTCCATTTGGCTCATGACTTCTCTTAGTCTGTCTACATCACTGTTTAATTTCTGTTTCCATGATCTGTCCATTGATGAGAGTGGGGTGTTGAAATCTCCCACTATTATTGTGTGAGGTGCAATGTGTGTTTTGAGCTTTAGTAAGGTTTCTTTTACATATGTAGGTGCCCTTGTATTTGGGGCATAGATATTTAGGATTGAGAGTTCATCTTGGTTGATTTTTCCTTTGATGAATATGAAGTGTCCTTCCTTATCTTTTTTGATGACTTTTAGTTGGAAATTGATTTTATTTGATATTAGAATGGCTACTCCAGCTTGCTTCTTCTGACCATTTGCTTGGAAAGTTGTTTTCCAGCCTTTCACTCTGAGGTAGTGTCTGTCTTTGTCTCTGAGGTGTGTTTCCTGTAGGCAGCAGAATGCAGGGTCCTCGTTGCGTATCCAGTTTGTTAATCTATGTCTTTTTATTGGGGAGTTGAGGCCATTGATATTGAGAGATATTAAGGAATAGTGATTATTGCTTCCCGTTATATTCATATTTGATGTGAGGTTATGTTTGTGTGCTTTCATTCTCTTTGTTTTGTTGCCAAGACGATTAGTTTCTTGCTTCTTCTAGGGTATAGCTTGCCTCCTTATGTTGGGCTTTACCATTTATTATCCTTTGTAGTGCTGGATTTGTAGAAAGATATTGTGTAAATTTGGTTTTGTCATGGAATATCTTGGTTTCTCCATCAATGTTAATTGAGAGTTTTGCTGGATACAGTAATCTGGGCTGGCATTTGTGTTCTCTTAGGGTCTGTATAACATCAGTCCAGGATCTTCTGGCCTTCATAGTTCTGGCGAGAAGTCTGGTGTGATTCTGATAGGTCTCCCTTTATATGTTACTTGACCTTTTTCCCTTACTGCTTTTAATATTCTTTCTTTATTTTGTGCGTTTGGTGTTTTGACAATTATGTGACGGGAGGTGTTTCTTTTCTGGTCCAATCTATTTGGAGTTCTGTAGGCTTCCTGTATGTCTATGGGTATCTCTTTTTTTAGGTTAGGGAAGTTTTCTTCTATGATTTTGTTGAAGATATTTACTGGTCCTTTGAGCTGGGAGTCTTCACTCTCTTCTATACCTATTATCCTTAGGTTTGATCTTCTCATTGAGTCCTGGATTTCCTGTATGTTTTGGACCAGTAGCTTTTTCCGCTTTACATTATCTTTGACAGTTGAGTCAATGATTTCTATGGAATCTTCTGCTCCTGAGATTCTCTCTTCCATCTCTTGTATTCTGTTGGTGAAGCTTGTATCTACAGCTCCTTGTCTCTTCTTTTGGTTTTCTATATCCAGGGTTGTTTCCATGTGTTCTTTCTTGATTGCTTCTATTTCCATTTTTAATTCCTTCAACTGTTTGATTGTGTTTTCCTGGAATTCTTTCAGGGATTTTTGCGATTCCTCTCTGTAGGCTTTTACTTGTTTATTAATGTTTTCCTGTGCTTCCCTAAGTGTGTTCAGGTCTTTCCTGAAGTCCTCCAGCATCATGATCAAATATGATTTTGAAACTAGATCTTGCTTTTCTGGTGTGTTTGGATATTCCATGTTTGTTTTGGTGGGAGAATTGGGCTCCGATGATGGCATGTAGTCTTGGTTTCTGTTGCTTGGGTTCCTGCGCTTGCCTCTCGCCATCAGATTATCTCTAGTGTTACTTTGTTCTGCTATTTCTGACAGTGGCTAGACTGTCCTATAAGCCTGTGTCAGGAGTGCTGTATACCTGTTTTCCTCTCTTTCCGTCAGTTATGGGGACAGAGTGTTCTGCTTTCGGGCGTGTAGTTTTTCCTCTCTACAGGTCTTCAGCTGTTCCTGTGGGCCTGTGTCTTGAGTTCACCAGGCAGCTTTCTTGCAGCAGAAAATTTGGTCTTACCTGTGGTCCCGAGGCTCAGGTTTGCTCGTGGGGTACTGTCCAGGGGCTCTCTGCAGCGGCAGCAACCAGGAAGACCTGTGCCGCCCCTTCCGGGAGCTTCAGTGCACCAGGGTTCCAGATGGTCTTTGGCTTTTTCCTCTGGCGTCCGAGATGTGTGTGCAGGGAGCAGTCTCTTCTGGTTTCCCAGGCCTGTCTGCCTCTCTGAAGGTTTAGCTCTCCCTCCCACGGGATTTGGGTGCAGAGAACTGTTTATCCGGTCTGTTTCCTTCAGGGTCCGGCGGTGTCTGTAACTAATGGTTTCTTAAATATAAAACATAGCTTTGCTATAATTCTATTTAAAGTGAAAATACTTTTTTGCATAGGTCATAGTATATACTTAGAATTCACTCATAGATCACAGCAGACATAAAACAATGGGTTATGAACAACAGATAATAACACTGACATAATGCAAAAAAGATCACATACTTAGAGATACTAGGATGGAAGCAAAGTGTTTTTAGTAATATCTGTGTATTCGATAGAATTCAAATAGTGGCCCACCAGCTAATGAAATCTGTGCTTGATCAGTGCTTATTTTCTGTAACTATTAGTTATTCGATTAATTCGGTCTTTGGGGTATTCATGTTGTGATACAGTTTAATAAGGAATACCAGAAAAATCTAAAAATATTTGTAACTAAAGATTCTTAGAGTTTATCAGCCCTTTAGATCTGAATTTTCTAAAAAGGCACTTATTTTTATCTGTATAGTTCAAAAATACAAGGTATGTTAAGATAAAGATATGAGGGAACAATGAAGTATTCTCAGAGTATGTGTGTGTTCGGAGCAGGAGGGCGGGATGGAGAATCAAGAGGGAGAGTGGGGAAATAGACTTCACCCGCCACCCAAAAGGCAAGTTCCGTCTATGTCCTTCTTGTTTCTAAATACGTCAAAGCCATCACGTGCTCTTTGCAAGCTATGGAGACTAGCATACGCTATGGAGGAGCTGAGGTGAGACTCCCCAATGGTATTACAGCTTGCGCATTTGCCTTGTGTGACTTCATGGTGCTGGGACACTGTGCGGAATGAGGACTTCTTGCCACCTGCATCTTTTCATAAAATATTGTCAGAGCTCTCGTCTCAGCTCTCAGCTACACAGTGATATGGAAGGAGGAAGAGAAGAGGTCAGAGCCTCAGGAAGGAAGATGACTTCATTTCTAGCAGGCTTTCTTATCTTCTGTAGGGTCATTGTCTTCTGGTCTAAGCATAGTATCTTATGCGCATCCCTTGAGGGAAAACAAGGGTCAAATGGTTGGGATCCACACTGTGCTGGGTGTGTGGTAGTGTTTAAGGAGAAAGAAGTAGGTTTGCCTTTCTAAAAGTTGATTTTATCTTAAGTGTATTGAAATGGCCAAATATCTCTTTGCACAAGCAGAAGTGTGATCACTCTATAACATGAAACGATAATTATCTCAGATCTCAGATGGAAGTCAGCCTGATTGCCATTTTTATCTGCTTTAATCAGGGGGATGTAGAACAGATCATGGAGAAATCTTTTATCTGTTAGTGGCTTCAGTTGACAATCAGAAAATCATGAAAAAACATGAGTCTTATTTGTCACAGTGAGGTATAAAGTAAATCAAAGAGGCATAAAGTAAAATTAAAAGATGGAAAAGAAAATTTGATTTTTGTAACTATAATTAATGGAGTAATCATTTTGGGATAGTATTTAAAATCTCTCCTTCTCTCATTCCCCCTCACTCTCTCTTTCTCTCCCTACTTTTCTCTTCCTCTCCTTCCTCTCTCCCTCCTTCTCTTTTCTCTCTCTCTCTTTTCCCTCTCCCTCTTTCTCTCCTTCAGCAGGGAAAGAGTTAAACCATCTACACATGCATCATCTAATAAAAGAATGACCTGGGCTCCCCCACCCCTGTTTTTTTTCTCTTCGTTGCATGAGAACTACAGGGTGTCTTGAAAGATCAGGCTATATTATTTTATATTCACATATCTGTAGCATTTACTTCATGTGTCATGGAATTCAGTTTTGATTATCTTGAGCCAAGATCTGCAGGATAAGTTTACTTCTAAACCTTGTCTCTAAGTTCTTTGCTAGGTCACAAAAGAAAAATATGTATGATAGGAAAACCATCCCCAGTGACAAGCACTGCAGATCCAAAGGCCCAGTTGTACCATTCTTGTTTAAATGTCTGAGCCAAGTGCTTGTGCTGCCTGTAGACTGCATATTTTAAGAACTATCTCATGTGCTTCTGGAGGACATAGCACATGAATCATAAGCTCAACCTAGGGGTTCAATGGCTTTCAGTTTTCCTTCCATTAGCATCCATCTTAGTTAAATATTTAAACCAGGTTCCTTGAATTTCATTGGCCGGCAGAGGCTCTGGTCATTTATGCTGCCTGGAACTATCAGGAAGACAGAGGCTGCTGCTAAACGAGATATGCTAGGAGAACAATCTTATGCAAGCTGCTTTCTTCCTGTTGTTGGAAAAGAAAGTTTTATCTCCTTGTAACCTTGAAATATTGTGATTTGGCATTACTGCCAGCAAAAAGTATGAAGTGCCTACATTTTAGGACCCCAAAGTCATGACCACATTTTTAAGTTGTAAAAGAAAATCAGAATTAAATTCTATTCTACTCAGATTCTCAACACTGATTAATTAAAAACAGATGCACTTCACAAAGTTGTTTACTTGGCATATTAAGTATATTTATTTTCTTAGAAATTAAGACTTGAGATATATACAGCATATTTTAGTACTGTGTTGAGAACCCTAATTCATTTCTCATCAAAATGTTTTCCATGATGATAAAATTCACAGAACAACCCACAAAAAATACTACTCAAAACCATATAATAGACAGACTATGTTAATTATGTCTTAACACTGATTGCAATGTTCTATTTATTCAAGCGCATTCATACTTCCAGACTGACAGGAATGAGTCTGGTAAGGCCATGAGGATGGGGGGAATGACTCTCTAGGGAAAGGATGGTGACTTTCACCTACAGGGCACAGTTCATTCACATAAATTCGAGCAGTAGACTCTTTCTAAGAACAATGCATCTAAGGCTGAGCAATACTGGGTGACCAACCCAGCCACTACTTCAACCCCCAAGTTCTGTTTTTCAGATACTGACTACTCAGACTGTGTTGGCATAGATTTTTTTAATTTAATTTTTAATTTTGGGGAATTTCATATATCAGTACTACATTTTTATTATTACTACCTCTTTGACTTTGCCTCTAACTTTTGTCCCCCCCCATTTTCCACAAATTCATAACCTTTTAAAACTGCATATTATATTTGTCTATTTTATCTGCCTATCATTTACTTATCTATCTATCTATCTATCTGTCTGTCTGTCTGTCTGTCTGTCTGTCTGTCTGTCTGTCTATTGTCTACCATCTATCTACCTACCTATGTACTTACCCACCTACCTACCTACCAATCTTTTGAACCTCTCTACCATCTACAGAGTTCAATAATGTTGATCTTGCATGAATGTGTTTAGGGCTGACTTCTTGGGATTGGATAACATATCAGGCTCATCCCAGGAGAAGAAAAATATCTTCCCTCAAATTCCATTATTTCATTTACCATTTCATCTGCAAGTAGGACTTTCAAGGTTTCTCCAATCCTAATTATCATGTCAACAATTTCATGTTCAGGTCTTGATTATGTGATTATAATTTTTAGATTTCATTATTATATCTCCCCTGTCTCATTTAGGGGTCACTATCTCATTTAGGAGTCACTATCTCAGAGCAGACACCCTGGTCCTCTGTTCTTGGACTTTTTCTGTCCTCTCTTCTGTGATGTTTCTTGAAGGGTTAATATAATTTATTAAATGTCTGTCTGTACTTCATAATATGTTCTTTGTATTTTGATTAGTTTATGATTACCATAATGGTCTCTGCCTGCTGAAAGACAGACAGACAGACAGACACACACAAACACACATACACACTCACAGGGGGGGGCAGAGACGGACAGGGACAGACAGAAACAGACAGAAGGAGAATGCTTAAATGAAGAGTGACAGTTAAAACTTTCCTATGGCTATAAGTACAGACCTTTAGAATACACATAGATATTATTTTGGTTTTTGGAAGGCAGCAGTATAGTAGGTTTTCTTCTAGAGTTCTTGATTTTCCCAGCCAAGGGTAATTGGCTGAACTACAGTACCAGGCATGGGTTCCCTACTATTAAGAAGGATTTCGGTACAGTTACATGAATGTTGGTTAGATACAAGTGCTCCTATTATACCCTTGGGAATGTGTAGCCATGGTGTCCAGTGCTGTGTTTCATAGGCTTTATAGCTTGTAGGATTACTGGTTGTTTCAGCCTGCATAGCAGCATCTTAAATTCCGAGAACTCATTGCTCAGTCACGTCCATCATGGACTCTCTCTGATGTTTCATGAAACAAATTCAGTGTTACTGTTTTCTCTAGTTCCTAAAAATGCTTCAAAATTCATTTTCCAAGGATTATTTAATTATTTTCCATGTATATCTTTCCTTAATCTGATGCTAACTCTATCGGGACCATCTTGTCAATCAAGAATAATTTTCCTACACCAGAAAACTGTAAAGGGTCTCTTTGCTTAATGATGTGAAGAAACATTGAGATTACCATATTGGAATTAGCACTCAGCTCACAAGAGCCATGGTACTGGCCAGATGATCATGATCAATTGTGATTGTAACTAGAATCAGGACATCCAAAAAGGCAGTTTCAATTTGGCCACTGAGTTTTGACAGGAGGACATGATGCTCCTCCAAAGACAAGTGATGGAAATTTTTTCATAGTAGAATGCTTAGAAAATAGGAATTAGTTTGACATGACTTAAAAATAATACCAGGGGAGATTTGCAAAACAATGAAACTAGAGGTAAGATGAAGCCATAATGATCTTTACTTGCCAAGATACAGGATGTTTCCCTGTGAACTGTAGTAATTACGGCTTTCATTGACTCTATAACTAATTCAATAAGGATTATTGGACTCTTTACCTAGCCTTTGTGTGGTATTCTAGAAATATACCTTTCATGCATTAAAAAAAATCTCTAAAAGTTAGAGAGAGCATCCCATCTTTTATCTGTCTCCCACCTTTCATCATTGCTTCCTGTTTGATGTCTGATATGTTGGCTCCTAGTTTTTGATACTATTTAAAAAAACAAATATTATGCATGTCCAACTCAAATTGACCTTAAAATCCCAATTTTGATAACAATTAAACTAGAGATAGGATTGGGTTCACCTAAGAGCATCTACTTCCTTACTTTAGAAAAGAAAAAAAAAATCGAAAGACCTTTCAGTATGCAAATTGAAGCCGCAAAATTGGCAATTTCAAGAGAGTGATGTTGTAGAAAGGTTTGTGTGTTATGTCTTTGGGTGACTTAATTTTATAGAATAAATGCCTTTCTTCTGTGAGAAGGCTCAGAGGAAAGAGTCTACCCATTTGGGTAAGTGGTAGGAACCTGAGAGGACTTGTAGGTGAGCAACAGAAAACAGTCTGCATCGGTGTCTCCAATGACACAAGAGGATGAGCTGATGAAAGAAAGCCCACTTCCTGTATGCATTGCTGTGTAACTTCTACGAGGATTCTCAGCTATGTGGAGAGGCAATTCTAATAAAGTTGGACTTGCTGAGCTCAGGTCTTGTGAGGGTTATATTGTTTTTTTAATTAGACACTAAGGGGAAATGACCACAGACCTATAGGGCATACACATTTCTATTGGCATAGCTACCAAACTATAAGTAACATGGGTTCAGGCATGAATTCAGTAGTTCTCTCTACTTAATGTATTGTTAAAATCAGTTGTGGTGAAAGAATTTTTTTGCTCTCAATACATTCAGTTCCCTTGTTGCCCTTTGGAGGGGGTCCATCAGGTAATTTGTTTACATCGCTCTCTTTTTCTTATCAGGTTTGAGATCAGCAACTTCCTGACTTGGAAAACTTTCAGTAAGATCAGGCATTCTAAAATCCCTTTCAGCAAGTACTCACGGGTCAGACTGTTTACAGTCACCATTAGAGCGAAGTCTGTTCTCGTATAAGTCTCTCTGCTTGTGGGATTTCTGGTGACTCTTCTATTCTGTAAAAATTGATTATAGTTCAACTTGAGTGGTCTTTTTGCTTGAAGACAGCAGAAGAAACTCTGTGGAATATTATTAAATGTAACCTGGGCAGATTGTCTTCTAGGATGATTGTTGTCTTGGGGTGCAAAAGGGGAAGCTTATTTCCATTTTACTTCATCACAAGAGTGTGAACATATCCGATAATGCCAGTGTAATGCTCATATGTGATTTGTGATGTCTTCCAGCTACTAAAATTGCCAGTTTGAATATTAGCAATGGAGACAGAGGATGATATCTCTAATAAGCTTTGCATAATTTTTAAATACCACTGCTGTTTCATGCCATTTGGAAAAACATGCTGCAGTGATATTTCTCCTTAGGGTAAAAATGCCAGTGACCTTGCTCCTTTCTGAGTAATGGCTTTTATAAAAGGAATTTATAATCCTTTCTGCTTTGCAACCTCACTGACACTGCCTAACCCACTGTAACATGCTTTGTGTCACCGCCATTCCAGAGAAAGAAATCCACACAATATCAGCTGTAACAGAAGTCACAGAAGCTCTTAGGCTTTACTTCTTATATTTCTCATCTCAGCCATATCTGCCCCTGTTACAAGTATCTCATTGAACTTAACTTCATTGAACCTTTTATTTTTTATGTTAGATAGTTCTAAATCACTCTATAGTATCTATAGCGTTATGTTCCATAGACATTTTCTCTTTCTCTCCTCAATATTCTACCGAAGTCCTTAGACTAGTAACTTCTAAGTGAGTATCTGTCATGCAGAATCTTTCTTAAACGGCATAAGACTATACAACATATACTCTTGTGCTGCTTTAGTACTTTGTGTCTTACAGTATTGATATTAAACTGATTCATCTTCCCCATGGGACTGAATGGAATCACTATTCACCCAGCCTCCAAGTTAAAACATCAAAATTGTGTATCCTGACCTGACTGTGCTTTATCCTGCAAAAACAGATTCAAGTAATAACATTTTATCAGAGAAATGAAAGAGTAGCCTCCCGAGGAACAGCAGCAATGACATATGAATCAAGGCAATATGTAACTCTGTGGTGTGATCCTTGTTGGTTCCAGCTTTTACAACAGGCTGTAAAGGAGCAGAAACTCTTTCATGGCTTGTCTTTCCTGAGCATGAATTCCTTCTGTAACCATGCTAGAATCTGAAACAATGGCTTTAAATAGTCTGCAGAAAAAACAAATGGAAAAAGAAATAATTTCCCTATTTATAATCATAAATTTGGTTCCTTTCTTTTGTACCAACAAGGAAAGAGTGTTTAGGTTATGTAATCTGGGCTCCTGATAGTCAATTAAGAAGGTAGGATACCTTCTTCCAGGTTAAATTCCACTGTTAGGGTAGAATGAAGTAAATGACTCAGGAAATGTGAGAATGACAGAAGTGTCATTACATCCTAATCCATTTTTCCAGACTGATTCCTGAGTCTCAAATGTTCACACTGGATCCATTAGCATATATCATTATATCTCATAGTATATCTCATATCTCCTCTTATTTCATGAAGTTGTAAGGTCATTGAAATATTTCTTAGTCTCCTTATCTCATCTTGCTTGTCTCTGCTATATTCTAAATCACATGTCAGATGATCTCTTCAAAGGTAAAAATCTGGTTGCTTCCCTGTACTGTGCAAACACTTTCACTGTCTCTCTGTTAGTTCTAGTAAAACCCCATTATTACCACAGAGCAAAACGTCCTCTGAATCTGGCCTTTGTTTCCACATATAACACATTGTCTCTTGTCATTTCTCAGTGATCATCATATGACCACTAATACTGCTGGTTTCATTCATAAAATTCAGCAATCTGCCTCCTAATCTTTATCACGATATGAACTAATTCACTAGACCAAATAAAAA
The DNA here is from genome assembly GCF_021556685.1 of Rattus norvegicus. Classification (NCBI taxonomy): domain Eukaryota; kingdom Metazoa; phylum Chordata; class Mammalia; order Rodentia; family Muridae; genus Rattus; species Rattus norvegicus. Next base: position 43,902,797 of record NC_141551.1, on the reverse strand, counting down.
GAAAACCCAATAAAATATTTTGTGATTCATTTATTTATTCAACTAATATTCATTCAGTTATCAGGCTATTTTTTAATGGTTGGAAGAAGCAGCAGTTAATTGTAACAAAACTATGTATATTCCTATAATACTCCTACTGAGAAGGTAGGGAACAGACAGCATAAATGAAATGTATAAATGCTAATATACAAAAAATCCTGTCAAGTGAGAAATAAAAAGGAGGCAAATTAAACAAGGAGATAATTTAGAATTGTTTGAGGTTGTAATTTTAGGTGAAGTGAACTAGGAAGATCCTGCCAGTGAGATTATTTCTTAGTAAAGACTTGGAAAAGATACTAGATTATCCTGTGAGAAATGCTTAGGAAAAGAAGACCTGATGCAAGAAAGTAAGTGGAAATTATAAAGTAACTTGGGCTAAAAAGGTACCTGGATTGCCTATGAATTAAAAAAAAAAAGCCGGGGCAAACTGGGGACAGAGGCAAAGGGTGAGAAAGTAAGTTAAAAACAGAACAGGCTGTCAGAGAATAGTGTACAGATATCTGACTTATTGTTTTTCTCCTTTGAGCATAAAGGAAGCTATTGATGAAACTTAAGCAGAAAGCATAACATGGCTAAGGCTGTGATGCTGAGGGCAGAACACAGGAACAAGGCCTGGAGGAAGCTAGGGTGGCATTTTAATAGTCCAGTGTGTGATTCCAGCGGCTCCCTGGCATAGCAGAAGTGCCACACAGTAGTGAAAGCTGCACACATTCTGAGGACACATCTTATACAGGTGTCGATTTAGATAGGTAAGGAATGTTGCCACAAGCAATTAAAATGGAAACACAGGAACATGTTTGGGAAGGAGTGGAGTCTCAGATAGGTTAGGTGTGAGATAACTAAGAATTATTCAGATTTTCATGCAAATTAGCAGTTGGGTTAATTAGTCTGGACTCCTTGAGGAAAAATCTTTGCCAGAGATTGACATTTATAAGTATGAATTTGAGTAGAATTGAGGGTACCAGAGAGTTCATGGATATATGGCATGGTAGAGAAATATTGACCAATGAAAATAGATTGTTTGATTTTAAAAGCAAGAAAATACTTTCCCATGTGTGTTTTGCACCAGAAATTAGTGAGAAATATTTGAGGAGATAGATATATTATGTATACAGGTATTGAAGCAACTCATGGTGCTGCATTAATCTGTAAACCCTTTGTGATTTTCTACATTGGTTTACAAATATCATTAGGAGCTGGAGAGAGAGAGTTCCACAGCTAAGAACATTTGCTATTCTTGCATTCAGTTCACACTCACATAGTGGCTTATGGTCACCTATAAGTACAAGTGTAGCTATCTAATGTCATCTTCTGGCTTCCATAGATACAAGGCATGAACATGGTGCACACGGATGCATGCAGGCACTCACACAGACACATAGACTAAATTAATCTTTAAAAATATTTTTATAGAATCATCATCGATAAGGATGGCATTTAAATCCATGAGATAAAATGACTTAGTTTCTCACTCAGAGTGAAATAAAAATTCAATAGGATACAAAGAGTGAAGACATGTGCTGAGAAAATTCAAGAATGATTTTAAATTTAAGAGTTAAGGTTTTAAAGGCACCAGGAAAGAGACTAAGAAAGAATTACCAGTTAAGAAGAAAGAAGCTTTGAACAAATATTTAATGGTTTCAGCAAAACAGATAGTTTTTCTCCCTCGCTAATCTTTTTGAGACACATTTTCCAAAGGAAAAGGCACCAGTGTTTCATGTTACAAGTGAGCTATTCAAGGTCCCTCTAGGTCTAACTGATCCTGCCATTCTCCCCACCATCACTGTCTGCATTTAAGAGTCAAAAGTAGAACAATTATGGGAGAGAACCTATCTACTCTTTTATTAGGCCTGGGAGAGGTATGCAAATCACTTCCTTGTGTGCTCCCATATTCTATTAGTATACACCATGTCTGCGAATAAGGCTTGGGAATATGGTCTAGCTGTGCATCATGTTAGAATAAACAGACCTTAAAAAACAAATCAATAAATAGTGTTCTATTTTATACTCTGTGAAGACATTTTCCACATTATTTCTTTGAATTTTCATTTCCCTGTATTTTTATGCTCCAGTGGACTCATTGCCAGCACTTTTGTCTAAATATTTAATGGTTTGTCTATTGACTGAGTATAGGCATGCTCAAAACATATCACTGAATAAAGAGATGGAAACATTAAAGTACTATAATACTTTATAGTTTATAATATAGTCACATATTTTCAATATCAAGCCTACTTCGATCAGTTACATGAAACTCGGAAAGGTGAACTGCCTTGTATAAGATCACCCCACAGGTATGTGATAGATGTGTCCTTCCTTGAACTCAGCCTTCCTTATTTCAGAAAGATGAGTGGCTTTGATCATTCTTCTCCCTTAGATTCAATTGCAAGGGGCCTAAAGTGAAAATGAAATATTCTGATATGTAATTTACTAAGAGGTTTATGGTGACATTTATTTAAGTACCGATCTAGGATTATGATACAGACTGTGAGCTATATTTGTTTCTAATAAGATTATATTGTGTGGAATGTCTAGTGACAGGAACATTGACATTAAAATTTTAAACTACTGAACCAATATATGAAACATGCTACACATGCTTTAAATTTTTAATCACATGGCAACTCATGAAATAGATCAAAGATGATTTGATTAAAGGACTACAGGGTAGAATAGAGACAAATACCAGCAGTAGTACCATTGAAACAATGAATAAGAGACTCCCATGCCAAGAGTCAGGATAGTGCATTGAAGAAACCTAAATATCATCTTCCTTTTGGTAAAGGCTTGACCAGTGAGCTTTTGGAAGACCAGATTCATTGGTAGGCTCTGGACTCTGGAGTCCACTTCATAAAACCACACAGTGTCCATTTCTAAGGAATATTTTTAAGAAAGCTGTTGATTATGAATATTATCAGGTAACTGGAACTTAGTAAAGGTGTTTGTACTTGTGAAAGGAATCGTTAATCTTAGAGTCATTCTTTTCTCTTTGTCCTTCATGGATTGTCTTTTTTTTTCCAACAGGTTAGCAGCTTTTTCATGATGATGTCATTGCAGCAGGACTCATGCTCTTAGTGCCTTTGGTCAGAATCCAGAACAAAACAAAGCTGAAGTGTGGGTAGGTATGCAGTGGTGGCCTTCCAGGCGAGGACTTCCTATCCTGTAAGAACAAGTATCGAGACTGAAGCTAGCAGGATTGAAGTTCAGGGAGGATGGCAAGGGAATTTCAAGAGAGGCAACTATTTCTCAAAAGGAACACAAGGTGGATAAGACTTGATTTTTGCTTTATTCTTTGTAGGGAGCTAGTAAAACCTTAGTGAATGTGTATTGCTTCACACACACACACACACACACACACACACACACACACACATGCATACACGTGCACACACACATCAAATTTCCCAATCTCAGTCCCATGGGAAATGAAATTTGTAGGTGGACTATGCTCACAGAAATAGCATATCCTTCACCAGGGTAAGCTCATGCAAATGGCAACAACTTCTGTCCTAGTCTATGACTAAATGTGAGAGTGCGCGAAGAAAGCATCTGTGGATGTTTTCAGCTTGAAGACTGCTCCCAGACAGATTGTTCCAACCGAGCTCAGGTAAGTCATCCTTCGTTTTCCCCTGTAATTGCTAACTCTGCCTGCTTGTTCACCCTCCTTGGTGCTGTAGTTTCTCCACCAGAGAGCTCTGTCCACTTGACCCCAGCTATCCTGTGCATCTCTGTCTTTTAACATCATTGTCCTAGGCAGGCTAATCCCTGATGCTGGGCAGGGACAAAGCAATCACTCTTTGTTTGGGTATAGAATAATGAATGCATCCTACATTATGAATCTTTATTTAATAAATGAATAGATGAATAGCATTAATGCTTAAGATTTTCATAGAGTTTTTGCATGTTCTGTGAAGAGATTTTTGCTGTTGTTTTTTGTTCTTGTTTTGCGGGTGTTCTTTTTCTTTCTTTTTGTTGTTGTTTTTAGATTTACTATTTTCTCTGACTGATTCATTTTTTCTCCTTTGTTTTCCATATCTGATATTTCCCCTTGACTTGATTCATGCAGCTGCTGACACATGCCACTGACGATTCTGTTTGACTTACTGAGTGATTCGTTTTAAGTTTTATGTCTGGGATCTTCTCAGATATTCTATCTTTATTTAATTCTATTTTCATAACCTGAATTGTACTCCTATTTCATTCCCTCTTTGTGTTTTCTTGGTTTGTATTCTGGAATTTATTCATATGTTCTTTGAGTTCCCTGAATATATTTATAAATATCATTTCTTATTCCTCTTCTGTGTGTCGTCTAAGTTGCTTTCCCCAGGGCACATTAGTACAGGAGCACTAAATTGTTCAGGAGACATACTGTCTTGATTGTCATGCAGTGTGTTTTGATGGGAGCTGTACATCTGGAGTTAGGTTATGTACCGTGACTCTTGGTGTGGATAACTGTGTCTCCTTTGTTTGGATATCTATTTGCTGTTTCCCAAACTTTACAGAGTTTGGATCTCCTGTGTGGTGCCTGAGGTTTAGTCTTTGCTGATATGCAAATAGGCTGTCAGCAAGGGTCCTTAGTTTGCCTTCTGAGCACAGAGACATTCATAAAGTTAGGAGGTTTCTTTTTTTCTTTTAACTGCACACCCTTAAATGTCCGAGTGCTGGCAGGTTTAGGGTCCTGTCTTTTGGAAGCGAGAAGATCTATCTGATGTTTTGTCCTTTTCTACATCTATTCCTTCCATCTTTGGGTTTACAAAACACATTTTTTTCATTAATTAATTTATTTATTCACTTCACATCCAGATCACAGTACCCCCTTCCCCCCCCCGTACTTCTCCTCCCAGTTCCACCCTTACAAATCCCTCCCAGTATTGCAACTTCCTGTTTCCTCAGAGAAGGGAAAGTGCTCACAGTATCAGTGGATTTTTTGGCTGCACCACCATGTGCTCCTGGCCTGTCCCATGCTCTCACCTGCCCAGGAGCTCTCTCAGAGCTAGGAAATCTCTCTCTCTCTCTCTCTCTCTCTCTCTCTCTCTCTCTCTCTCTCTCTCTCTTTCTCTCACTCAATGACGTGGCATACCTAAACTTTCCCTTGCTATGCCAGCCCAATCAGGGAACTGGCCAGTGTACCAAAAAACTCACATTTGGCCATTTACCAGAAAACTCACATGCTTGTTGCTTTTATCTCTTGCTGCTACTGTGTTCTCTTCTTTCCCAGTCTTCCTGAGTCTCCCTTCATACTAAACTCTCACCTCTCAGTGTCCTGCCCAGTACTCAGTCATTGGCCCCTGGCATCTTTATTGATAATTAAAAACCACTTGGAGACAAGGACCGTCAGCATCTAGACACATGGATTCAGAGCATTAGCACCAATCTCCAACAGCCCACTTTGGGTACCAACTTGGCCTGGGACATCCTAAGCACATCCTTTTCCACCGAGGCCCAACCAGGTAGTCCAGGAAAGGGAAATAGATTCAAAGGCAGGCAACAGAGTCCAAAACAACCCCTGCTCCAACTGTTAACCCAGGTGAAGATCAAGATGCATATCTAATACAAATATGTAGGGGTCCTAGGTCCAGCCTCTGCATGTTTTTTGATTGGTGGCTCAGTCTCTGTGAGCCCTCATGAGCCCAGGTTAGTTCACGCTGTAGATCTTGTGGCGTCCTTGACCCCTCCGGCTCCTTCAAGTCTTCCCGTAACTCTTTCACAAGACCTCTTGATAATTGGTGGTGGGTCTTTGCTTCTGTTTCCATCTGCTGCTGGATAAAACCTCTCAAGAGACTAGGCTACTGTCTTAAGCTAAGCTACTGTCTGCAAGCATAGTAGAGTATCATGAATAATGCCAATGGTTGGCTCTTATACATGGAATGGGTCTCAAGTTGGTTGGTCATTCTTCAGTCTCTGCTCCACCTTTCTCCCTGCACATTTTGTAAACACGGCACATTTTTGGCTGAAGATTTTGTGCATAAGTTCACAATACCCAATTTTGTATTCTCTTCTAAATTTTTTTCTTATTATGTTTTCTGAGCATTTCTCATTTCCTACTTGGCATTACTTTTCTTGACTCGGTATTTTGAAAGGCTTTCCTTAAATAAACTCTGAGATGTTTCTTTCAATATTCAGAGAAATTATAATTCCTGTTTTTCATGGGCTTTTAGATATCTTTTCCCAAAGACAATGATATCTATCTGCTTTCTTCGTCTCTGACTATCACTCCTCTGACTGCTCTTCTTTCTATTTTAAATTTAAAGATTTTAATAATAGTATTAAGGAGGTGCCAGCCAAAATTGACTATGGATTTTCTTTAGTGTATTCAGGTCTTTTTAGCTTTATAACCTTTGCTTAAAATGTCATTTTCCATTTAATTAATGCTTTTGTAATCTTGCATACTTTTATGTGCTTGTACTTCCTTTCAAAGTCACTGACCTATGTGGGAGACTAAATCCTCTCTAACTAGTATTTCTTTTTAGTTTTACTCATTTTATTCTGCTAGTGAAATGAGTGGCCCATTTCAATGTAAAATGTATTTATGTTCCCCCCTAATTTTATTACTATGTAATATTTGCATATTTTCACTGGAAATTGTCCTTAATTGATGATTTTTTCTATAGTTTTAAAGAGGAGAAAAGTCTTATCAGTTCCTATTCACAGGAAATAGGCAAACACATTTCAGTGTCCTAGCAATTATGATAATTGCAAGATTTTGCACTCCAAAGCTGTTAATATGCTCAAAATAATTTCCAATTTTCAGGCTTCTAACAGAGAAATTGTGAGATTTAATTAGTTTTACTAGAATTGTTAGAAAATTATTCATATTACTTACACATGACTCTGCATTTCCTTTGAAGCTCAGGACTCCTGGAAAAATGTTTGTAAGTTCCTCTTTCCATCTTTTTCATTGGTCATTTTTCATATCTTTCTTCTGTTCCCCATTTATTCTGTTTACCTCCTGATTTTAAAATAAGTAAGTAAAAATTATTTTGTTAACAAAATCTTTGCCAGAAATTACAAAATTTTCCATCTACTCCTAGATTTAACCCTTAATTAACCTCTTACATTAGTAATTTGCTTTAGTTGACTTTACTTATTACAACTGGTGGCTCATGAAATTTAACAAATTTGAGGATTTTTTTAATAGAGTTCCTTCTGAGTTTTTCAGACTCTGGACTATGACATATGTATGATTCTATATACCTATTACTGAAGAATGATGAAAACAATGGTTTCAATGCTCTCATATTCTCAACCTCTGGTTGCAATTGGTAGCTTTATTATCTCTCTAGCTTTTCATTTTTTACCTAGCCATATGCTTAGAGTTTTATGATTGTCTTTCAGATTGGCTTCTCTTACTTAGCTATTGTCATTTATGACTTGTTCATAAGATTTTGTAGCTTATCAATTCACTTCTTGTTATAGTGCTACATTGCATGTATGTGTCATCATTTTTTTACCCATTTATCAGTTGAGCGATGCCTTGATTGCTTCTTACCCTTAGCAATTACAAATGGGTATACCATAAAGTTCTCTCTTGACTTTTTCAGTAGAGTATAATTCACAGATTCATTCTGTGAAATTCCATAGCATGGTCACTAGATTAGACTCTAAAGAGATTGATTCAAAACCTGTGACCCCAGGTGAACTTCTAATGAATTTCCAAGTGGCTTCTACAGTGTATTGATGTTATAGGTCAATATATTAACTACAGAAACTGTCAAGACCAATAAAAATCTTTCTGTGTATGTTTGTATTTCTAATAAGTAGGGGAGGGATTTGTTGGTTTAAAGTTCTAGTATAACAAAAGTAGTCATAATTAGTCAGAACAGGGGTAAAACACAGAGGAAGACCTCTGTGCAAAATATAACTTCAACAGATACACATTTGTCTGGAGTTGCAAAGTGTAAGATTCTTGTGACATGGGCTTCATGAAAACAAGGCTGAAGCATGAGAATCAATGAACAAATCAACAACCACTTCATAATAGCCTGTGGCATTTCGTTTCAAACATATATTTAACTTAAATTCTACTTTTTTCTATTGTGCTTTAAATAAGTACCATGTGAGCTCTCATTGATAGGTATGATCACACAACCTGCTGATGACATAATTCATTAAAACCATTAAAGAGTCGTGAGTAATATATCACAAGAAAACCAGTGAAAGTAAGACTATGTCTTCAGAGGGGGATAATGTATTATGATAACATAACATTACTTTAGCAAAATAAATCTTGGTTTTACTTTTCAATTAATTCTCTAGTAAAAATTCCATTAATTTTAGACATATTATCTTCTATTTTTAACAAACCTCATCCAGTTATCTTAAATACTTCATTGGTGCAGAAATCTATCAAGACATTGGTGTTTTTGTAAAAGTAAATGAATAAAACTCATACGGTATTTGCAAGAACAGAACATGAAAAATATTATAGATGGCAAATTATACAAAGGCAATTGTCACTGCTGATGTTGCTGATGCTAATGAGTATGAGAAGAGATTGGGATGTTTCTGAAGCCTATACTCAGACACACATTTATTTTTATGATAAATGTTTATGTACCTGTGACTAAATAAAAATAAGTATTGCAGATTTGGCAAAATTGAGGCTAAATTTGATATATATATATCAAATTTATATATATCATATATATATATATGATACCATACTCTTTTTCACCAATGAGAAGGTCAAGGTGCCAATGAGAGATGACCATGTGCAGAAGAGATGTGCACAGAATGGATGCACAGCTGTGAAGATGCCCCTTTAACATCCAAAGGGGGAGTGCCAAGTGATTCAAATAAACACAAGCTTACTCTAAACAGTATCAACTAACAGGACTATCCAGAGCTCACAGAGATTAAATCATCTTCCAAAGATTATACATGGAGGGATGCATGGCTCCAGATACATATGTTGCAGAGGATGGCCTTATCTGACATAAATGGGAGGGGAGGCCTTTGGGTCTGTGAAAGCTCAATGTCCCAGCATAAAGGCATGCTAGAGTGGTTGAGTGGGTAATGGACCACCCTCATAGCAACAAAGGGGAGGGCAGCGAGGGGTATATGATAAGGTGTGTGTGGAGGGGTAACAGAGAAAGGAGATAGCATTTGAAATGTAAAGGAATAAAATAATTAATAATGAATAAAAAAGTAATCCTTGAAAACTTCTTTCTGTCATGTTCTGAGTACAGTATGCATCTTATCCACTCCATCTTCCATTTTCCATCTATTTTTCTACTTATTACAACTTCCAAAATCTCAGCTAGAAGCAACCCAGTGACACTATGTCTAATATCTTGTCTTGCACACAATTTAACATTTCTCAATTATTTCCATTTGTAACTTTTCACTGACCATAATGCTAATATCTATACTTCAACTTTATTAATTTAGATTCTCTTAATTTGTCTAGACAAAAGAATTAACCTTCACTTAACAATTTAAAATTTTAAACAAAGATTGAAGTCACTACAATTGTAGTTAACGTCATATGAACAATGTCAAAGAAATTCATGGAGTACTAATAACTAACAGCCACTGGAACAACATTTCAAGGCAGCTTAGAAGTGCAAAACCATGCAACAGTTTGTCAAAAGACTGAGAGGGGAAACCATTTGTTCTTATTCTGTTGATGAGAAAATATTTTCACTAGCATTCACTTGACAATGTAGACAACCTGGTGGTAAAATTCTGATCTGCCTTGGGTATACTTACATTTCAATATGCATTATTCTGAAGGTCAGGTTACAATGCCTGTTCCTTTAAGATGTTCTGTGCCTTGAATTGAGCAGTGAAACACATTATTTTTGCGGAAAATCTTTGGAACTAACCGTATTCTCGTGCAATTTCAAGTGATGATAATGTTAAATGAGGTATAAATTACATGGAAATGGTCTTGGAAAATGTTGCTTAATGAACAGGAAAAAATTGAACCACTGATAAAAGATTAAAAATTAGGATCTAAAATGGAAGAGGGAATGTTTTGAATGTTGTGACTAAGCACGCGTTTTGTAACTCCTACTCAAGCAACAGTCAGTACTGGGTAAGTCTCAGGGCTCAATAGCTGACTTTGCTGTACTCTCACTTCTGGTTACTGGTTTGGAGGGAGAGGTCGATATTGGCTGTCTGGTGTGATAATATTATACTAGACCCATAACATTCTTGATTTCTCTCTCCTAATAAATTCAGTATGAAAAATAAACAACGAAGAAAAAAATATAGAAAGATAAATCACATACTCATCAAGAAACATGCACTGTGGAGCCACAGGAAATGAACTAACAGAAGCCTAACTTTTACTTAAAGAGATAATCCTCATATAATTTAGCATAATGATCCCGAGGATATGTATGTTAAAATGTTACCTCAAGCCACCCTATAAAATTAGCAACATTGTAGTCAGGACATTAATAGTGCCAGTATACATAGGCATAATGGAGAATATGCTCCTTGGAAGCTGCTTCAGTGAGTAAGTTAAATTTATACTGACACAATCCATTTTTGTATGTGCTTTGTTTTATTCCAGTTAAATAAAAGAGTTATAAAGAAGCCCGGTGATAGTTGTGTTTAAAAGGCTTAAAATAGAGTTTTACAAATATCAGAAAAGCTGACCTTCCTGGGAGAGGTGAGAAAGTCCCTGGACAGTTTCTTTGCTACCCATCACTTAGTAACTGAAGTATTGATTCTGAGAGACAATTATTTATAGTCCACTTTATCAGAGATGCTTATTTTCTTTTTGTATTTCATCTACCATTGACTAGGCGTGACTGTGATTCTTTCTTAGCATTATAGAGCTGTAAAGTTAGGGAACATTTGCAGATCACTGGTCTTTATCCGCCATTATTTCATTAATTGAACCTGTTTCAGAGAACATTGAACTCAGGGCCATCCTTCTCAGCTAGATGCCTTTGGAACCAGAGACTCTCAACAACACTGTTGGAATAAAAGGATTCTATTAGTTGCTTTTCTGTGTGTGACCAACTGCTGGTGCAAAAGCAACTTAAGAAAGTTGTTTGGAATGTGGTTTAAGACTATAGTCTACCTGGTGAGGAAGGTATGTTGTTAGAACCCTGGGACAGCAGGTCATATCAGTTCAGTAGTCAAGAAGCAGAAAGAGATGAATGTTGCTGCTCAGATTTCATCCTATCTTTTGGTTTCTTTTATTTGGCCTAAAACCAAAGCTTGGTGTTTCATACTTCCCACACTCTAGGTGGATATTTTCTATTCAGGTATGCTTCTCAGGAAACACTCTTATAGGTGCCAAGTGTATCTCCATGCTGAATTTAAAAGGAGGCAAGATGACAATGAAAATTAATCACCACAGGGTTATTTACTAAGATGCTCTTTTTACAGAACTAAAATCAGTCTCTTAGAGTCCAGCTACACAAAGCTAACCGGTGGCTAGGCTATTCTGCTTGCCTGGTACTTTATTAAACTTTTAGTATACTGACATTAAATGGAATGTTAGAGCACTGTCTTAACTTCTATGGTTGTTATAAAATTCATAGACCAACTTACTTAAGGAAGAAATGGGTTTATTTTAACTATAGTTCAAGTTAAAGGTCATCATGATCAGAAAATAAAGGCGTCTTGGGCTTAAAATAGCTGGTCACATGACATTCAGTTAGGAACCAAGAACAAATACTCTACATAATGTGAATTGTTCTCTCCAGCTTCTGCCTCTGGTACTTTCTCTCTATGCTGTAGTATGACTGTGGATCAAAATATTCCTTTTCACCCTTCAATTGCTTTTGTCATGTAACCTTCTATTAGTCAAGGGAAAGAATCTAAGACAAAGTTGGTAATAGGAAATAGAGCCATGATTGTGATCAATGTGACCCAGTGGTTCTTGAGCTTTTGGAACTGGTTTCTTGGAAAAACGTTGAAGTGTTGGGAAGATTAGGCCAGAAGACCCCTTGAATGTTGAAAGCAGAGCTTAATGGGCCATTCTTGTGGGAACTTGGAGTTAATGATGTTGAGGGATATGCAGAAGGGGTAAGTGGTTGTAGCTGACATTGAGCAATGGACCATTTATATATATTTTGTGTGTGTGTAACATCCTAAGAATCTGAATGAAGATCAATTTAATAATAATGAAGTAAGTGGTTTGGTTGTGCAAATGTCAAGGCAGGCTGGTGCGATGGAAATAGATGTAATTGCTAAACAAGTCCAGACCACTGAAGAAAAGCCTCATGGACTTTAGTGAGAGAAGGGGGAAAGCATAGAGAGGGTGAGACTCCACTCCTCTGGAGACCTCATCTTCTGAAAATCCAAATTCATTTGAAGGAAGAAACCTTAAGCTGGGGAGATTCCCTGCTCCTCCAAGGCAAGCTGCCTAGAAAAAAAATTCTCCATCATCAGCAAAGAAAATCTGATGGTGCTGAGATCTGTGAGTGAAAATCAGGGTTTATCTCAGCTGGCAGCAGAGCTTTGAAGCATCATTCATATGGAATTGGTTTTGAAAGGACAAGAGATGCAGGGTTGTTGGGGGTCATAGAGTCAGGCAATGTGTGTCACAGTTTGATTCCCTTAGAGAGAACCTGCCCTGAGAGGTCCCTGTGTCATGTTGTGAAGGCAAAACTTAACTTGCCATCAAATTCCCAGGATACTCAAGATGCTAGCACTTCAGTATAGTCTAGATGCTAGCACTTCAGTATAGTCTAGATGTCTGCCTCAGAGAGCTATAGACATGGAGAAGATATGTCCCAGGAGGAAAATGTGTGTGTGTGTGTGTGTGTGCGCGCGTGTGCAGCAGATAGCAGAGATGGGGGAGTGAGGACCCTGGAGTTATTTAAGCTCAGAACATTGCATTATGAGACCCATATGTAAACACTGATCTAAAGGATTTGGTCCTTTCATGGTATATTTTGGTTTTACTTAGGTATGATGGTGCCCTGCTATGCCCCAAGTCTTTGCTTTTAAAAAAAGAACATTTATTCTGTGATTTATTATGTGTTTCAAGTAAGTGAACATTTTTGTTGTTGTCTTTTGTTGTTTTTTTTATTTTAAAGCTACTCACAATTAATAACTATGAAAAACTTACAGCAAGGGAACGTTTAAAATTACATGCAGTAACACGTGTGCATAGAACTTTGGCATCAAGGGTTGGAAGAAGATAACTTAAAACTAATGAGTTTAGGTATCATGTTGATGATGGTTGGAGATATCATGGTTTATTGTTTATTAATTATCAACTTGACAGATCTAGAACCACCTGGGATATATTCTCCAAGCATGCACTTGAGGACTTGTTTTGATTATGTTAATTGATGTGGGAAGGCACATCTTAATTGTGGGAAGAGTCCAAGTTATCTAAGTGAGGAAGGTGAGCTGAGTGCTAGCAGGTCTGCATCCATTGCTGACTGTTCCTGATAATGGATGTGTCATGATCCTCAGTCTCCTGCCACTGTGACTTCCCAGTTGTCATGGCTATATCAAGGAACTCTGAGGCAAAAGAAGCCCTCTTCCTATGAAGTTGCTTTTGCTAGAGCATTTTATCAGTATCTTGAGCCATTTAATTATACCTGTATTCTGACTATTTCTTTACCCTTGATAAACATGCTGTGTTCTGTGTTCACAAAGGAAATATATATACACACATATGTGTAAGTATGTACATGTACAAACATAACAAAAAATCCTTAAGAATCATCTGCCCTTAATTACATACTCTTCCCTAATAAACGGTTGACTTCATAAAAGATTCTTGTCTTTATAGTAGCCTAAATTCTACTGTAGAAAATATGTGAGCAGATTCTTATGAAAATAATGTAAATACTTTTTTTAGACACATGCAGAGAAATATTTTTCAAAGCAAAGAAAGTGGTTCTTCACTTCAATATAAAAATATTCTTTGAGACAAATGGAAAATCAGAAAATTTCATATATCACATCCTATTAAATGAAAGCATTTTTAATTTTACTTTTTGTATTTATTAATACATTTGTGTCTTTATGTAGATATGTATACGTGAAAGGACTGCATGTGAAGTCCAGAGGCATTGAACCACAAGAGCTGAAGTTAAAAGTTGTTGTGGTTTCTTCAATAATAGGGACTTAATGCCTAATTCTGGTGAGCTATTGGAAGTAATAAAAAGAGCCCATATAGTTAAGGAGCTCTATGGTCCTTCCTGGAACCACTCATAAAGTGCTATCCCACAGTGACATTTAGATTTTAATTAATTAAAAAAAGTGGCTACTAGAAGTAACATTATTTGGACATACATGACATCTTCACTTAAATATTTGTCAATGGTTTTTTAAAGGAGAGTACTCTACAATCATATTTTTGGGACAGAATATGACAATAAGGCATATACTTGGGTAACCTTGTATTATATACACTAAAGACTTCCAGAAAGAAGAGTAATTCCCCCACTGACTAGGGAAAACAAGAACCCAAGAGGGCAAAGTAGCCCTTCTTTATCAGCTCAAGAAACTGGAGTAGAGGAGATAAAAACTCTCATTACGTTAATAAGCCTCTCTCCTTTTCATTGGAAGACACAGCATAGAGATAAATGATGCTTAAGTGTTTGTAAAAATTTTGAATCTTTTTTTCTCATAAAATTTCTACTCATTTAGGAGTGTATCATTTCAAAACTAGTACTAGAATTATGACTGACTAATTCAAGAGACCTTGGATATTGATTTTGTTTTAATATTTATTCTTAAAATGATCACAGAGTATGAAAAATATGCAACCAATGAGCAGAAAATGAAGAGTTAATTTCTATTTCTATCTCACTAGTCCTTCAAACAATATACAGTGAAGGTGGACGTGGTGGTGGTGGTGGAGGTGGTGGTGGTGGTGGAGGTGGTGGTGGAAGTGGTGATGGTGGTGGCGGTGGTGGTGGTGGTGGTGGTGGCGGTGGAGGTGGAGGTGGAGGTGGAGGTGGAGGTGGAGGTGGAGGTGGAGGAGGTGGAGGTGGAGGTGGCGGTGGAGGTGGAGGTGGAGGTGGTGGAGGTGGAGGTGGTGGTGGTGGAGGTGGTGGTGGTGGGGGTGGAGGTGGTGGTGTTGGAGGTGGGGGTGGAGGGGGAGGTGGTGGTGGAGGTGGAAGAGGTGGAGGTGGAGGTGGTGGTGGAGGTGGTGGTGGTGGTGGTGGAGGTGGAGATGGAGGTGGTGGTGGAGGTGGAGGCGGTGGCGGTGGCAGTGGCGGTGGCGGTGGCAGTGGAGGTGGCGCGTGGGGAGCTTCTTTCACGGGTACAGACATACTCATGGTGGTGTGAGTTCACTAGCGTATACCACACGTGTAGAAGTCCCTTGCAGCTAACTTTCACTAGTCTTCGCAGGTAATGAACTCAGAACCCAAGAAATGGGATTATAAAAGAGCCCTCAGTGTTAGTGGTTTCGGAGTTAATTCACTAGCATCTGGATGCGAGGTGTCGTCTTTTCGGCATACTTGAGTTCACTGAGAAGTTTCTCTTTACTTCTCAAAGTGTTTGTTTTCACAGAATGCGACTCCAGCCATGAGGAACAAAGCTGCTGCCTGCAGACAAAATGCCATGTGAACAAGTTGACAAGGGTAGGGAACATATGGTGAAGTTGGTACATGTTGCTAAATGTAAATACCACTTGAAATGATGTTTTTAATTACCGCATAGTTGGCTGTGAAAACATAAAACCAAAATATCTAACTATTCCATTAAAAGTGCAGCCAAAGATAAAGAAAAATAGGCATATGTTTAATGTATGTATAACATATATTATTATATTTGTGTGTATGTATAGGATTGATAAAGAGTCAGAACTTAACTATTTCAGACAAAACTTACAGTTGCCTAAAATTCACAATTTTCAATTAACTATTTTATTATAACAATAAGCACCACATTTTTAAAAAAGAAAAAGAAGTAAAATGTTTCATTTTCTTTTTGATATGGGATTGTCATCACATCTATCTTTAATGGTCACTTAAGAATTTGTTATAGTATCTGTTGACAGCCAACTAAGTAGGTTAATTTATAAGTGTTGGAAGATAGAGGAAAAAAGAGAGTCCCCAAGATTCTGAATTGTTAGTTTGAACATATGCCTTTAACTGGTTTAGTGCCTTGTCTATGTATCATGAGCTCTATTCTTCTTCTCATGTCACTTACATTAAAGACGCTGAGTCAAGGGGCATGTTCACTCACCACTGCTGTTTAGGAGTCTTCTGTACACCTGCTTGGTTATTTAGAATTCTGGGTCAATGAGAAGCAAGCTGAGAAGAAAGTCAAAAACAATTGTCTTAGCTGCTTTTCAATTGCTGTGGCAAAATACCATGGTCAGGGTAACTTATAAAAGAAAGCATATTATTTTGGACTTAAAGTTCTAGAGGCTTAGAATTCATGGTCAGTGTGGCAGGGAGCATGAGAGTAGGCAGGCAGGCAAGGCACTAGGCACTAGGATAGTAGCTGAGGGTTTACATCTGATCCACAGCCATGAGACATAGGAAAAGCGAACTAAGTGGTAATGGTGTGGGCTTTTACAACCTCCAACCCTGCCTTTCATGACATACCTCCTCTATGATGCCACACCTCCTAATCCTTCCAAAACAGTTCAAGAAATTCTGAACCACATATATGATGTACGAGCCTATGGAGTCCATTCTGATTCTAATTCTATAGTAATCCTGCAGACATGATCTTGACCTCTCTAGGCGAGAAGTTGTGATGAGTTTATATATAGCTCTTGACTTTAAGAAAAGTCTTTGTCCTCTAAGGACTCAACTGCCTCACTTTTTTTACTGTGAAAACTAAGGATGGCCCTTTGAATTCTTCGGTTTTGTGAGGTTTTTGACTGGCGTCTCTTCCATGATGTCCTATTCTACTACGTGTTCTCTGCATGAGGCTACTTAATCAGTTTTCTGTGGTTGGCTGCAAATCATGAAGAAAACAGTAAGAGTTGTTATCTTCACTAACCCCTGCATGGGATGCAGAAAACCATTCCATTCTAACTATGTTAACACATAATAATAGGAAATATATTGGCAGAGTTGAACACATAGTTGTGATTTAATTTAGGGAACAAAAGAAGATCCAAGACATTTTCTTTGGAATTGAGGAAGGTATTCCAGAAACCTTTTGGCACCTGGGGTTTAAGGTCACTGTTAATTGAAGTAAAAAAATTATAGACAAGAATAAATTAGCTTTTTATAAATAGCCATTTCCAGGCAACACTTTCTACAGTTATTAGCAGTATATTTAATGTGCATCCACCACTTTAAATACCTAGGTATCTATTGCTGATTATTTTACATATAATTGCCATTTTAGAGAAACAGAATGATGTAAAGGAACTATATTTTAAATGTAGGCTTAATATCATATGAAGCTATATCTAGCTAAAGAGAAACATTCTAAAAGCCTCCCAAGTAATTTCTTGCTTGTAATTTTGCAATATTTTATAGGATACTTATTAGTTATTATCAACTCTTTTACTGGCAAAATACTATTTCTTTAAAAATGTAAGCTGCCATTCTGTATAAAGAAGGTATATACTTGAAGTGTTTGCGTTCCTAGGTTTAGCGTGCTGCATGGTGGCGCTGGGTTTTGATTCCAGCATGGAGCCTGCACGTCATAGCACTCTTCTGTAGATGGAACATGAGGAGATGGGGACAGTGACTGTTCTACATCCATCTCATGCAATGTGAGAATAACAAGTGGAGCCTACTGCAGCATTTTGACGAGCTTACACTTGACTGTACCTCATTCTGAGCTCAGTCTACTCTGTTGAAAGACAAATGCAAATTTTCAATTTTTAAATAATTGATGAGCATGTTAATTAAGCCACACGAAAATCTTTCCAAGTTATCTTTTGTCCTTCCTTTTAAAGTGAACTCAAGAATCAGCTTTCTCAGGATCAATTTTATCCCTATCATTAAAGTGACAGATGCTGAATGATCAGCTAAGTAAGGTCAACCTTAATTTCATACTATGTGGAGGAAGTTCCTGGAGAGGAAATCTTGGCTGCAGGCACTTTAAGAAATGAATTTTAAATTTATTTTCTTCAAAGAATTATGTACTTGGGTTGGTGACATTTCTGTTACTAGGTACTAGATATCTTGACCTTTCTGCCTAGAGCTGCTGAGAGCACTGTGGGTAGTATTTGGGCTCCTGAGGCGATTACTAGGACCTGGTTCTAGACCTTAAATCCTTTAACCAGGGCTCTTATCCTACATTCCCTAAACCCGATTATTTTTTGTAGGCTGTGTATGTTGATAGTATTTCATCTCACAGAACCACAACAGAATTAAATCATTTAAACAATTTGAGTAATACTAGAAACATATTGAAAATAAAGAATTAACCTTACTCACTTGACTGACCACAAAACTTGTTCATGGGTTGCATATCTCCTTTTACTTGAATAATGGACCTGTAAGTTATGAATAGTACAATATTGAGATGAGATAAAAATTAGAGTGGTAATGATTTGTATTTGGAATTCAAAAATCTACAAACTAATGGGATCGTATTTTTGAAATACTTGTAGAATAAATGTAAAGAAAAGATATCTTCTTTTTTTTGATTTTTTTTTATTAACTTGAGTATTTCTTATATACATTTCAAGTGTTATTCCCTTTCCCGGTTTCCGGGCAAACATCCCCCTCCCCCCTCCCTTTCCTTATGGGTGTTCCCCTCCAAACCCTCCCCCCATTGCCGCCCTCCCCCCATAGTCTAGTTCACTGGGAGTTCAGTCTTAGCAGGACCCAGGGCTTCCCCTTTCACTGGTGCTCTTACTAGGATATTCATTGCTACCTATGGGGTCAGAGTCCAGGGTCAGTCCATGTATAGTCTTTAGGTAGTGGCTTAGTCCCTGGAAGCTCTGGTTGCTTGACATTGTTGTACTTTTGGGGTCTCGAGCCCCTTCAAGCTCTTCCAGTTCTTTCTCTGATTCCTTCAACGGGGGCCTATTCTCAGTTCAGTGGTTTGCTGCTGGCATTCGCCTCTGTATTTGCTGTATTCTGGCTGTGTCTCTCAGGAGCGATCTACATCCGGTTCCTGTAGGCCTGCACTTCTTTGCTTCGTCCATCTTCTCTAATTGGGTGGCTGTATATGTATGGGTCATATGTGGGGCAGGCTCTGCATGGGTGTTCCTTCAGTCTCTGTTTTAATTTTTGCCTCTCCCTTCCCTGCCAAGGGTATTCTTTTTCCTCATTTAAAGAAGGAGTGAAGCATTCACATTTTGATCATCCGTCTTGAGTTTCGTTTGTTCTAGGGATCTAGGGTAATTCAAGCATTTGGGCTAATAGCCACTTATCAATGAGTGCATACCATGTATGTCTTTCTGTGAATGGGTTAGCTCACTCAGGATGATATTTTCCAGTTCCATCCAGAAAATGTGGTACATCTACACAATGGAATATTACTCAGCTATCAAAAACAACGAGTTTATGAAATTCGTAGGCAAATGGTTGGAAAAGATATCTTCTAAGGGCTGTTTTCTTCTCTTTTCTATTAGAGCCCATCCTAAGTACTTAAAGGCAATTGTCCTATTAAGAATTCTCCTGTACTCATCAAAAATGTTTAAATGTTTTATTATTTATTTACTTACCTGTGTGGGCATACATGATTGCAAGTGGGTATATATAGATAAAACATAACATGCATGTCAAGGTCAGAGAACAAATTTCAGGGGTCAGTTTTCTCCTACTCTCTGGGTCCCTGATGCTTGCAGCTAGGCATCTGATTGAGCAGGGGGACTGCAATGGAGCAGTTACAGAAAGGACTGAAGAAACTGAACAGGTTTGCAACCCCATAAGAAGAACAATGATATCAACCCCCCCAAAGAGCTCCCAGAGACTAAACCACTGACCAATGAGTACACATGGAGGGACCCATGGCTCCAGCTGCATATGTAGGAGAGGATGGCATTGTCTGGCATCAATAGGAGGAGAAGCCCTTGGTCTTGTGAAGGTTTATTTCCCCATTGTAGGGGAATGGCAAGGTGTTGAGGTGGGAGTGGGTGGGTGGGAATGAGAGCATCTTCATAGAAGCAGGGGGAGGGTGGTGGGGAGGTGGGAGGGGGGAAAGGGGATAACATTTGAAATGTAAATACATAAAATATCCAATAAAAAGATTATCTATATCTAATATATTGGATTATCATACATAGATAATTTGCATGTGTTGAAATTTATATTCTAAAACTTTCATATTAAAAGATTGCTGTTTTATATATGAACAAAATAAAACAAAACAATACACTCAAGTCACCTGGCTTGGTGGCAAACACCTTTACCTGGAAAGACAGCTAACCTGTTCCTATTCCGAGTCTTTTGACTTATTGTCAAATAAGCTACATTTTTGTTAGTGTTTGATCAATTCTGACATATTTATTTAATTATTCTTAAAATTATTTTGTAATGCATATATATATATATTGCTTTTCCTCTGATTTTATTTAATTTTCCAGTGAAGGAGGAGATGAGTTGTTTCTTTGTGCCATAATTATTTTTAGTGTTATTCAGAAACTGGACGAAATAGATATTTGTCCTGTAAATTTTAATTGCGAGATTCTACAAGAGGTCAAGGTTTATAAGGTTACTATTAACCTTGAGGTTTTAAATCTCAATTCCTAAAGCATTAGTGCATTTAAAAGCTGCGTGAGATGTTTGCTCAAACTATAGTTTATGACACTGGCTTTCAGAAAGCTGGGCTGATCCTAGGGATTTGCTTTGTAATGAAATCCAGGCAAGATATGTGGATGAAGTCTTGAATGTTATTTAGAAAAATTATAAAAATAAAATTAGTGCATATTAGGGAACCATCTATCACTTCCTCTTCTTCTAGGGTGACTTTCAGAAACTTACTCTAGAGACAGGTGCCCTTTCTATCTTTAGACTGATGACTCTGACTTGGGTCTATGCCCTGAACCATAGCAGGGGGTGGCGTGAAAAGCATCCTCTTTGTTAGGCTAACCTTGACTTTTAGCAGGTGGGTAGCCCTCTGGAACTCTACTTCGGGCCTCAGAGCCTTAGTTCCTTTTCTATAAATAACACTATAAATGACTGTTGGAGGCTGTTGAGAGGATTAAGAGAAATAAGAGCTGTCGAAAAGATGTTGCCATAGTGCCTGGTATATCTTGAAAAATCAATATATGTTAGTTCTTTCCCCATTTATCTGCCACATTTCTGCCACTTATCTGTCTCCAGTCTCGGTGACTTCATGACCTCTGCCTCTGCGATATTTACTCGGATTTAAGACACTTCTTTGCCTTGCTCTCTTGCCCATCGTGACCTTCGCTGTTAGGTTTAGAATCTTCACATTGTTTTGTCCATTGAGCTAATAGGATTGACATCATTGCATTGCTCTCTGGTGGAATTCTGAAGCCGAGATCTATATTTAGCAATAAGACTATTCTGTCAATTACAAAACCTTAAAGTGAAATGATGACCCCCCTTCCCAAACCATAAGTAAGATATTATTTGTTTGTGTGCAATCAATTGATTTCCTTGGTACTATATTCCACATGGTCTTAAACTTTTCTGTGTGGTACCTTCTCCTCTGAGAAATTATATAAATGGAAAAATAATTTTCTTTTGGAGAGAAAACTAATCAAAAGTTTCCTCTGAGTAAAATGACAAGCAACTATTTTGTCTACATTTTCCTCTTTTCAGTTTCTCTGAAGTCCAAGTTAGTGCTTTTCCAAGCGAATAAAGAACATTCCTGAGGCTTGTTATCTCTGTTTCAAGAAGCTTCTAAAGGAATTGTGATTGTAAGGAGTACTTGGGGAACAGGGAAGCTGAATTCTTAATCCTAAAAGAAAATTTACATTCCAAAATTTAGAGGTTTGCATTAGTCAGGGTTCTCTATAATAACAAAACTTATAAAATGAAATGAATATAAATGTATATACATAAATACATGCACATAAGCTTATATACATCATATAACATATACACATATGCATATGCACACATATACATGCATGTGTGTGTGTGTGTGTGTGTGTGTGTGTGTGTGTGTTTTATTAGAATGGCTTACAGGCCGTTCTAATTGTTAATCCAACAATTGCTACCTACAAAGGGGAAGTCCAAGAATTCAATAGTGGTTCAGTCTGTAAGGCTGGATGTCTCAGATGGTCTTCAATATACCTTAGAATCAAGAAGAAGAAGAAGAAGAAGAAGGAGGAGGAGGAGGAGGAGGAGGAGGAGGAGGAGGAGGAGGAGGAGGAGGAGGAGGAGGAGAAGAAGAAGAAGAAGAAGAAGAAGAAGAAGAAGAAGAAGAAGAAGAAGAAGAAGAAGAAGAAGAAGAAGAAGAAGAAGAAGAAGAAAAGAAGAAGAAGAAGGCGGCTCTAATTCTGGTGAAGGATGAATGGACCTGTTAGCGAGGTCAGTATAAATGGACAAATAGTGAGAGCTCTCTTCTCCCCTGTCCTTGTATGTAGGCTCCCAGCAAAAGTTGTGGCCAACTTTTATATCTGGATGTAAGATGTGTCTTCCTACCTCAAAGATCCTGATTGGAAGTAGATCTTCCCATTTCAAATGAAACTGAATCCATCACAAATGTGCCCTCCAGCCTGGGGTTTTAGTGAATTCTAGATGTAGTCAAGTTGACAACAAAGAATGGCCATCAGAAGGTGTAATGACTGAATTGGGTGAAGCTCAGAGCTTCAAGAAAAAGCATAATCAGTTGAACTCAAGATTTAAAAAAACAAATTGACTTAGTCATTTCTGCTCAGAACCCTTACATTTCAATGGAATTAAATACAATTTACCCAGGCATGGGAACGTCGTATCTCATGTACTAAATGGAGTTGATGGGGTGCATTGAATCTGAGGTATTTGATATGCTGTTTACAAAAGCACATATCCATATGCCCATACATACTTGATAACTGCTTAAATTACTTATTCACTCCACACTGATGCTTTTATCAATTCATCCTAGAAAAACCAGTACACTATGTGTTGAAAACTGTGTTATGCAGAATAAAAGGGTTCAGAATAAAACATTAAAAAAAAATAGTGACTGCACATTAGTTCATTATTTTCAGGATACATAGAAAAATCTATAAGAATTGTAAAAATATCAATATTTGATCCCCCACTGGCCAATCTGAGAACTTCTAGGTGGGATGTGAGTGTGTATATTTGTGCACATCTGATGTGTATATGGCTATGTCTACAGAAACATTTACAGGTGAATATTAATTCAGGCATCGTTGAGAATATCGAGAAATGTGAAGCAGCACAAGTAGCTATCACTGGTGTATAATTCAGAATGAGATAATCCCATATTATTCACATAACTTTACAGAGCAAAACAAGAGTTGCCCCACAGTATATACGTTAAGATCCAATATTTGTTCAAAAGGAAAATGAACATATTAATAATGTACTCAATATAAGAATCACAATTTGTGAATTCATTATCTGTACTCAAAAAAGAGTGAGAGAAATTTCACAATATAAAATATATTTTTAAATGCTCCTTTTTCTTTTCATCCATAAAAAATAAATATTTTTATTTATTATATATTTTTCCTTCCAAATACCACATTTTTCTTTCGTTCAGTTTA
The DNA here is from genome assembly GCF_021556685.1 of Rattus norvegicus. NCBI lineage: Eukaryota > Metazoa > Chordata > Mammalia > Rodentia > Muridae > Rattus > Rattus norvegicus. Next base: position 43,879,261 of record NC_141551.1, on the reverse strand, counting down.
ATGTGAGAAGATTCTTACATTAGATTTTATGAAACTAAATCACTGGTCCAAACCAAATAAATATTCACCATAGATTGTATGGCCAAAATCCAAAGTCAAATATTTGGGCTCCTGAAATTGTACCTTGTTGAAATGTATCTCTCTGTGTCTATATGTGAGTGAGAACTCAAGGCTGCTTGTTCCTTTACAAGTAAGAACTGTCTCTAAGTCCTTGTTGACTTTTGCAGCTATGGGTAAAGAGATGATAAAGCATAAAGGATATTGTCATTGGCTATTTACATTCCAAATTATTATTTTGTATACTATATTGTCCACATTTACATAGCAATTTTGAAGTGGAAAGCAACTAAAGGTTATTACTCTGTACAAAGGTCTCAGTATGTTTATGTTATACTTTTTTTTTTCATCTGCAAAGTATTTTATTACTCCTTACTTTTGAATCAATAACTTTTCTTCTAGGATGTCTGCATTTTTATGTCTTTAAAAGCTGCTAGGATGCAGACCTTCTGCTTACACTCTTTTTTTTTGTGTGTGTGTTCCCCTCCCGACCCTCCCCCCATTGCCGCCCTCCCCCCAACAATCACGTTCACTGGGGGTTCAGTCTTAGCAGGACCAAGGGCTTTCACTTACACTGGTGATCTTACTAGGATATTTATTGCTACCTATGAGGTCAGAGTCCAGGGTCAGTTCATGTATAGTCTTTAGGTAGTGGCTTAGTCCCTGGAAGCTCTAGTTGCTTGGCATTGTTGTTCATAAGGGGTCTCAAGCCTCTTCAAGCTCTTCCAGTTCTTTCTCTGATTCCTTCAACGGGGGTCCCATTCTCAGTTCAGTGGTTTGCTGCTGGCATTCGCCTTTGTATTTGCTGTATTCTGGCTGTGTCTCTCAGGAGAGATCTACATCCGGCTCCTGTCGGTCTGCACTTCTTTGCTTCATCCATCTTGTCTAATTGGATGGCTGTATATGTATGGGCCACATGTGGGGCAGGCTCTGGATGGGTGTTCCTTCTGTCTCTGTTTTAATCTTTGCTTCTCTATTACCTACCAAGGGTATTCTTCTTCCCCCTTTTAAAGAAGGAGTGAAGCATTCACATTTTGATCATCTGTCTTGAATTTCATGTGTTCTATGCATTTAGGGTAATTCCAGCATTTGGGCTAATAACCACTTATCAATGAGTGCATACCATGTGTGTTTTTCTGTGATTGGGTTACCTCACTCAGGATGATATTTTCCAGTTCCAACCATTTGGCTATGAATTTCATAAAGGCATTGTTTTTGAAAGCTGAGTAATATTCCATTGTGTAGATGTACCACATTTTCTATATCCATTCCTCTATTGAAGGGCATCTGGGTTCTTTCCATCTTCTGGCTATTATAAATAAGGCTGCGATGAACATAGTGGAGCATGTGTCTTTTTTATATGTTGGGGCACCTTGTGGGTATATGCCCAAGAGAGGTATAGCTGGATCCTCAGGTAGTTCAATGTCCAATTTTCTGAGGAACCTCCAGACTGATTTCCAGAATGGTTTTACCAGTCTACAATCCCACCAACAATGGAGGAATGTTCCTCTTTCTCCGCATCCTCGCCAGCATCTGCTGTCACCTGAGTTTTTGATCTTAGCCATTCTCACTGGTGTGAGGTGAAATCTCAGGGTTGTTTTGATTTGCATTTCCCTTATGACTAAAGATGTTGAACATTTCTTTTTTTTTAAATTTAGAGAATACTTTATTAGTTTTTGTAATCAAACCCACGTAGATAAGACCTTACATATTTAATACAGTGTGTTACCCCTGTACAAATGGAAAAAACTTAAGTTCAACATTTCTAGACCAATATGGCTGTTAATTTCTGTACAGTGCCAACTCAACACAGTAAACGGGGATACTTTTTTCCAAAGTTGACAGCACAGCTAAAGTTTCAAAAAATTCAAATTATATATCTGTATATATATATTTATATTTATATAAAAAGACCAATAATAGCAGTGTGTTATGCATCAACAGCAGCAACCGCTTTTCCAGGTTCTGCAGTCATCTGAACAAAACTGTAGAGACATCTAGCACACTCCATTAAAAAAAAAAAGTAAAAAAACAAAACCCGAGAAAACAGCACAGTTCTGTTACTCTTGTGGTACCTGGCACCACTTTTTTTTTAAATTAGCTTCTCAATCATCATCTGGAAAGAAAACATTCTGAGTAACATCATTAAAAACAGCTCTGATAAAGCACGGTCACTGCTACGTATCATAAAGCAGGTACAAGCTATTTTACATCCACAGAGGTATGATACAGTACTGTCCTACATCTATAATACTAGAGGATACAATTTAAAAGGCATTATTTGAGACTTGATTCTACTTTTCCAGCAGAGGGCCCAAATGATGGTGTGACACAGCTTTGTAAAGAAATATACTCTAGACAGGATTTCCTTTCACGAGTGGCACAGTTCTAAGGATTCATTCTCTCCATGAATGTCAGCTAAAACCGTTATTAAAAAAATGAAATATCCCTAGAACAAAACCGTATAACCACCGGATTCACATGAAGATGACCTAGTGGAGACAAGCTGGACCTCACCTTACCAACAAGCTATCAAATCTGTTATGTTTAAACAGTGAGACCTCCAAGGAAGGAGATGCCAAGTAGTGCTTCAAAGCTTCGGACCACAATCAAACACAGCATCCTTTTCAACAGAAGCAGAAGCTCATCTGAATATGCTCAAGGATGCTGACATCAACATTTAATCATCTCCTCACTCATCCAGGAAGAAGGGGAGATCAGTTACTACTGTACTTTATTGTGTTCAACCAAATCACTATGTTACAAAAATAGCAAGCTGCCATAATAAAAAATAAGGCTCCTCTATCCAGCACCAGATAGCATCATTTTACTTTCAAGCCTAGAAATTGCACACGTGTGTATAAACCAACCGAAGATGAGGATTGAGAGTTCATCTTGGTGGATTTTTCCTTTGATGAATATGAAGTGTCCTTCCTTATCTTTTTTGATGACTTTTAATTGAAAATTGATTTTATTTGATATTAGAATGGCTACTCCAGCTTGCTTCTTCTGACCATTTGCTTGGAAAGTTGTTTTCCAGCCTTTCACTCTGAGGTAGTGTCTGTCTTTGTCTCTGAGGTGTGTTTCCTGTAGGCAGCAGAATGCAGGGTCCTCATTGCGTATCCAGTTTGTTAATCTATGTCTTTTTATTGGGGAGTTGAGGCCATTGATGTTGAGAGATATTAAGGAATAGTGATTATTGCTTCCTGTTATATTCATATTTGGATGTGAGGTTATGTTTGTGTGCTTTTCTTCTCTTTGTTTTGTTGCCAAGTGATTAGTTTCTTGCTTCTTCTAGGGTATAGCTTGCCTCCTTATGTTGGGCTTTACCCTTTATTATCCTTTGTAGTGCTGGATTTGTAGAAAGATATTGTGTAAATTTGGTTTTGTCATGGAATATCTTGGTTTCTCCATCTATGTTAATTGAGAGTTTTGCAGGATACAGTAACCTGGGCTGGCATTTGTGTTCTCTTAGGGTCTGTATGACATCTGTCCAGGATCTTCTGGCCTTCATAGTTTCTGGCGAAAAGTCTGGTGTGATTCTGATAGGTCTGCCTTTATATGTTACTTGACCTTTTTCCCTTACTGCTTTTAATATTCTTTCTTTATTTTGTGTGTTTGGTGTTTTGACTATTATGTGACGGGAGGTGTTTCTTTTCTGGTCCAATCTATTTGGAGTTCTGTAGGCTTCTTGTATGCCTATGGGTATCTCTTTTTTTAGGTAAGGGAAGTTTTCTTCTATGATTTTGTTGAAGATATTTACTGATCCTTTGAGCTGGGAGTCTTCACTCTCTTCTATACCTATTATCCTTAGGTTTGATCTTCTCATTGAGTCCTGGATTTCCTGTATGTTTTGGACCAGTAGCTTTTTCTGCTTTACATTATCTTTGACAGTTGAGTCAATGATTTCTATGGAATCTTCTGCTCCCGAGATTCTCTCTTCCATCTCTTGTAGTCTGTTGGTGAAGCTTGTATCTACAGCTCCTTGTCTTTTCTTTTGATTTTCTATGTCCAGGGTTGTTTCCATGTGTTCTTTCTTGATTGCTTCTATTTCCATTTTTAATTCCTTCAACTGTTTGGTTGTGTTTTCCTGGAATTCTTTCAGGGATTTTTGCGATTCCTCTCTGTAGGCTTCTACTTGTTCTCTAAGGGAGTTCTTTATGTCTTTCTTGAAGTCCTCCAGCATCATGATCAAATATGATTTTGAAACAAGATCTTGCTTTTCTGGTGTGTTTGGATATTCCGTGTTTGCTTTGGTGGGAGAATTGGGCTCCGATGATGCCATGTAGTCTTGGTCTCTGTTGCTTGGGTTCCTGCGCTTGCCTCTCGCCATCAGATTATCTCTAGTGTTACTTTGTTCTGCTATTTCTGACCGTGGCTAGACTGTCCTATAAGCCTGTGTGTCAGGAGTGCTGTAGACCTGTTTTCCTGTTTTCTTTCAGCCAGTTATGGGGACAGAGTGTTCTTCTTTCGGGCGTGTAGTTTTTCCTCTCTACAGGTCTTCAGCTGTTCCTGTGGGCCTGTGTCTTGAGTTCACCAGGTAGGTTTCTTGCAGGGGAAAAGTTGGTCCTACCTGTGGTTCCAAGGCTCAAGTTTGCTTGTGGGGTACTGCCTAAGTCCTCTCCGCGGCGGCAGCAACCGGGAAGATCTGCGCAGCTCTTTCAGGGAGCCTCCGTGCACCAGGGTTCCAGATGACGTTTGGTGTTTTCCTCTGGCGTCTGGATGTGCACAGAGTGCAGTCTCTTCTGGTTTCCCAGGCTTGTCTGCCTCTCTGAAGGTTTAGCTCTCCCTCCCACGGGATTTGGGTGCAGAGAACTGTTTATCCGGTCTGTTTCCTTCAGGTTCCGGCGGTGTCTCAGGCGCAGGGGTCCTGCCGCTCCTGGGCCCTCCCCTACGGGAACCCAGAGGCCTTATACAGTTGCCTCTTGGGCCAGGGATGTGGGCAGGGGTGGGCAGTGTTGGTGGTCTCCTCTGCTCTGCAGCCTCAGGAGTGCCCACCTGATCAGGCGGTGAGGTCTCTCTCCCACGGGGTTTGGGAGCAGAGAGCTGCTGTGGGCCGGGATCCACGGGTGATATGTTATACTTTTAAAAAGTCATTTTTTATTATTTTTTTCACTTGACATTTGTGGTCAGAACAACCTCAAGACTTAAAAGGGAAAATTGTAGCTACAACATTTCAAATGTGGCAGGAAATATAGGCCTATCATATTTTATGATATTGCAACACATAATTTTCTTTATCAACAACAGTACAAATTCATTTAGCTATCATCAGACATACATGCATTCAAGTATCACTGGATAAACACAATTGAATGAGAATGAAGTATGTGGTTATGTGTATTTAAAAGGACAATATTTATTCTGATTTTCAATGACTTCGTGTGAAATTAAGAAATTTATACTTTCAGTGAACTGTGATAAGAATCCTTGCTCTTTGAGTTAAATTTCTTGTGTGTTATTTGTAGCTAGAACTTCTGTGTGTGCACCCGACATCTCTGTTAATGTACATACTACACACATGTGTGCACACTCACACGCACACACACACACACACACACACACACACACACACACACACACACATCTTTGTAGGACTTTCAACATAAAAGCTAGAAAGTTTGAGCTGCCATACTTTGTTCTATCAATTTCCAAGTCTCCATCATCTTTCACCTTTCAAATCTGCTTGCTATTCAAGGTTCACAGCCAGCCAGGAAACTGATGTTTCTATGACCATAAGTGATGATCTCATAATTTGCCCATTTTCCTAGGCAGGTGGGCAAGAGACTATTTCTGTTGTAAATGGTGGTTGTAATAAATAATAGGATTTATCCAACTCAATCCTCTTTATGTCCTGCAGAGTAAAGCAGAACTATCTTAATGGCAGGGAGTAAGGGGGTAATTTTGTTGGCAGAGTCTTGATTTTATTACTTTAACTCTCCTCAGATTCCCTGAGTACAACTAGCCGAGAATAACCTTTTTGGTTCAGTGCTTGCAAAATCTCAGCATGTCATTTTGGCACAGCAACTCCATGGATCAGAATGGAGATGACTATTGCTGATTTACTACAGAAAAAAGCAAGTTTGTTCTAGCATGGACCATGGCTCTTTTCGGTTTATACAGAGAGGTCTAGCAGGACTCCACATTCTAAGCAGAATGCCTCAGTTTCCCAAAGGGAAATCCTTGACAAGCTATGTATATTGTGGTTCCTTTTCTGACCTAAGAGGAACTTATGCACTGTCCAGAATTTTGAGAAAATATACATCAAAGTGAACAAGTATGTGTTACTTTTGTATGTGCATCACAGACACACATACACATCCTTTCTATTGTATTTTCACTATCTTCTCAGATGTTCATAAATGAACTAATATCTATTGGCTATTATATACACTAAACTATTTGTTAGTTTTTATATTCTTATCACTGTTATATTCTTATCACTAATAAATGGTACTGCCTATGTAGTAGCTAATAATATCATAATTAAGTAGCGGAGAACTTGAGATTCGTAGAGTTTTGACAACCTGTTCAATTCTATTAAAACAGAAGTCTGAATCTGTTTTCTAGTTTTGAAATCTACAACTCTGTTCCTTTTGTGATGTTTATTGAATAAAGATTTAGGATTGTGACATTAAGACATATTTCTGGGGAATATTACAGTGTTTCCAAAGTTTCAGAGATTTTCTTCATTAGACCACATTTAGTTAAATGAACATGTACATTTTGCATATAGAAAAGCAACAGCTAAGTTCACAGTTGGAGTAGTGAGCAATGCTTAAGGTCTTTAGATTTCTGACATCACCTGTTTACTAAGGGGGTTGAGGAGCGATACATTTTTCTCTCAGATCCTTCATCGTCCTACAGATGACAGGGACAATGTCTTGGCACTTTGTATTAACTGTTTGAAGGAAATGACTCAAGGACTTCCCTTCATCTGAAGATCTGAGGGTGTAGATTATAAACTGTGGCCTTGGTATTTGAATATTCAGACATGGTTTTATTTTCTTTTTAACTATATCTTATGAGTTCCTTGAGAATTTCATGTAACGTATTTTGTTCATTTATACATCTACTTCCTCATTGACCTCTTCCCTGATCTACCTTTTTCCCATACTTTTTACCCTTTCTTCAATCCTTTTTTTTTCTTTTGGTTAATTTCATTACTAGAAGAGACTACCTCACAGCAGATGTCCTGGTGCTCTGTCTCCCACAATCTTTCTGCTCCCCCTATTCTAGAATGTACTTGAATCCTCACATGTATGGGATTGCATTGTAGATGTATCATTTGGGGGTGGCTACCACAACCAGTCATTTGGGCCAGTTGGAGTTTTTTTAAAAGAATATCCATCTGTTGCAAAAAGAAACTCCTCTGCGGAGGAGGAGTGAGCGCTGCACTTACATGAGGCTTTAAAACTACCTCTTTGTATTTGTCATAAAAAGGAGTCTCTTAGCCTTTGATTCTAGAAATTCCCCCAGCACAATTGTTGGTCGAAGGTCCTGTGGAAAACTTACAGAATGGTTTGGAGGTACACCTAAGAATATTATCTATGGTGCAGGCAAGAAGGTTCAGTGGGTAAAGGTGTTTGTCACCAAGCCTGACAGCCTGTGTTGAATCCTTGGAAATCAATTGGTGGAAGAAGAGAAGTTGGCACAAGCTTTCCTGTGACTACCCTTGACACACACTCTTCCTTTGACAAAATAAATAAATAAATATCATCATCATCATCATCATCATCATCATCATCATCAATAGCAACAACAACTATAATATATACTTGTAGTTCCAGTTCTTGGAAGGTGACAGCAGGAAGGTCCTCCCTACCATAAGGACTATGTAATTTACATGATATTCTGCCTCAAAATATATTAATTTTATCTATTTGTTATATTCAACCTCTGTGGTAATGCTATTTTCTACACAATGAGAAATAAATCGAGGTATAGTTTGACTACATGACCTACACAGTTGAACAGATATTTAGTCTAATTCTAGATGAGTAGAGCTGCTGGGATGTATGCAGGAATAGTACAGAGCTGTGCTGTGGCCCAAGATTAATGATTTCCTTTCGATCTCCTGTAGCTGTGATGGTGGTGATATGCTTAGGCTGACTGCCCTGCACCTCGGGCAGAAGCAGAGTTTCTGAAAACACAGATTTGGGTTTGCATTCTTAGATGCTTTCAGTTGATGAGAGACTTGAAGTAGAAGAACCATGGAGAAGGCTAGGCAGGTACTGCTTTGCAAAATGCCAGCTCCTGCCTTAATCGTCTGGACTGTCAAGACCATCCCCCTTTGTTGATAAGTATGCAACTGCACGGAGGAGAGATAAGTCCTTATTGACTAACATTTTTGTTATTAGTAACTAATTGGCATCCCACTGAGAACAAGAATTTATCCTGTCCTCTGAATCTAGATAAAACAGAGGACGATGAATCAGAAAGGACAAGAATTAGAAGATAAATAATGTGGTGGGAGGTAGACCCTTTCTTTAATCTTGCTCTTTCCAAGTACTGTCATAGTATATGTCTGGATCTCTCTGGTGACATTGCTACTGTAAACTGTCTATTGTTCCTCCGTCATGAAGAAAGCACACAGAGGAGGCACTTGGAGCTTGATAAAGCCAGAACTCTAGTGATACAAATGTGAACAAGGTTGGCATATGGACAGTGATTCCTAGCTGTGTTACTCTCAAACCTTGAAGGAGACCTGAGTAAATATTTATGCGCTCAACACATTTGACGCTACACTTCTAAACTACAGGTAGAAATGCATCAGGATAGGGTGAGCAGTAATTTCTGATCTCATATATACCACAAATTTAATTTACTTTAATTATTTTTCTCCTACCTTGTATTGGTAGAGAAATAGATGAGGCTGCCCATGTGGCAAACAGAAGAAGATGGTGTTTTTGATGGTCAGCATGAGGGACCATAGGTTTATAGACAGAGAAATATTCCACACAGTGAACTCCAGCCCTCCTGTGTACACTTGAGAGGGCAGGATTATACCCAGAGGTAAGTTTAAGCTCCATTCATACCTACTACCATTGAAGAAAACACTTAAAGAGCCTGGGGATCACCTCATTGTTATTGTGAATGGAGATAGCTTGAGTTTACTCTGTTTTTATGTAAATATGAGATGTTTAGCAAGTCTAGTTCTAAAAGGCATTGTGTTCATAGGAGTTGAGAAAGTAATGAGAGTCAGAGACAGTGGGAGCCAATGTTCTCTCACTGAATTCATAAGGAAGCAGCTCAGGCAGATGTTAGGTGTCAGAAAAACACTAGGCACAAACAGGCTGTAACTAGCAAAGGGCAAGAAGATTTGCCTCAGGACAGGGTAGTGGTTCAAACATTTAAAATATAGATTCCTAAAACTCCTACAGCTTCCAGGATACCCATCTTTCCTAAACCATCTACCCACCCATATAAAACTATCACTTTTGAGTAAACAGATTTGTAGAGAGAAGATAACCAGAGAACAGAATCTTGAGAATAAACAGGGATGTGTTTATCGTTTAAATTTAGCATCTAATTTATGATAAATTAATCATTTTAAATTAATTTTTACTATTAATCTAGGAGGTATAATGTAAAGTCAAACAAAAGAAGATCGTTAAGACCTTCCAGTATATTTGTTATTAAGTCAATAAAAGTCAGAAGCAACCCTCTAAACCACTTTCTTCCAAAGAATTAAATAAATTTTACTTTGTAGTGAATTCGTCTTTTATTACCATTTATTTTTGGCCTCTATTATTTTTAGGATCTATTTCACCTTTGTTGCTTTCAGATTTGGATGTAACCAATGAGTGTTGGGATCAATAATGTAAATAGAGTTTTGAGTTGTCATGGTTTTTAGTTCATTAGCCCTGTTTTCATTTAAGAAATTGTGGTTTGAATCTATTGTAGGACCACCTTCGTTTACATTTTTATTATCGTCCAGTGAAGATTATTTAATTTCCTCAAGTCGATGCCTTTCTTATTACCTTTTTTGAGACATATTCTAATGTAAATCAGAAAGGATGGAGAATAAGTAGTATTAAGTTGTCTATCGAGTTCCTGAAGGTGCAATGTTAGAATAAATAGCACATCTAACTACAGGTTGTGAGTTTAGTATCGGCATCATCATTAATTATATTTATATTTCATAGCCAAATATTTAGATGTCTGATTAGATGGGAAACTATGACTTTTGCAGTATTTTTTTTATTTATTATACTTCGGGGGATATATTGTAGAGAGGACTATTCTGTGAATAGGAATATTTATTGTGAAGTTTTTGTGCATCACTCACACTAGTATTCCCACTGGGCTCTCCTAATATTTTCTATATATCTCTCAGCTCTGAGGCTTCTGTATCATTCTTCCCTTTGGACTTAGAGTCATTATGCACGCAAAGCTAACGGACTTATATATCTTGACTAGCTCCAGTTTCTTGGCACTATGTGAAGTCACTGTGATTTTCTGAAGATAGTTAACATAAATCCATCCTTATATTTAAAACAGGGCCACTGGTTTATATTTTCTCCAAACTATTAGTCTTCTTCGCAAAACGTTTGATGATGTCATTATACTTGCTGTATAGAGGATGTTGATATCAGGACATTTATATGAACATGACCTGTAGTAACTACCACCACGTAAGGATCTGGAAATAGATAACACTAGTGAGCTACATGTGAGGCACAGATTTCATCTATTATCATTAATCTCTGAAGTGAACTAACTAAAGCAAGCAGGTCCTTCGTATATGAGGAAAATGAAGACTTCCCACGAACTTGTCTTTATTAGTGGACGTCTTTTCTGAGGCTCACATAGTTACTCAAGGATTATTCAAAGTTTAGGAAGATGTTCACTTAATTAACTGCATAATTTAACGTTAAATTATAAGGAAATATGCTGTAAAAGATGTGCAGTCAGTGAGTTAGAAATTTCTGGTTGTGTTATGCGATGCCTATTCATATGAGGTTTTGCTGAAGCAAGACCCATGAGAGGACACGTGATGTTTGGAGATGGTATAATTAAGACTCAATGCTTCACTTGTATCGCATCTTCACTGATACTCACTTTCTTGAGAGAGGCACACCAGAGACCTCCTGGCAGTCTGGCTGGTCCAGACTGCCCTTATTGACTTATGCCAATTCAACAGAGGCCTGTTTGTTTTTGCTGGCTGATACTGCATTGCTGATTCATATTTGGTGGCACTTTTGAACTGTACTGTTGGTATCCTGACAATGGAGATTAGAATCATTCCAGAGAACTACTTCTAAACTGGTTCACATCCATCATCTTATTTGCCTTATTTTCTCTCTTACCTTTGGATGGTGGGCTAGAAAGAGTGGGGGTTCAAGCATTTGAGAACCCTTATTAAAGTAGGTTTAGAAGTCTAAGCTGATAATTCATTGTGAGCATTACATTGGAAACTTTAAAATATCGTTTGTGTTTGGTCCTTATATAAATGTCAACACAAAATGTTTTCTTCTGAAACTGTTGAAATTAATGTGTATTACAATTAAATCTTATACTACAGATTACATAGTTAACATAATTAATATTGAAATGCAGCATTATTTTAATCCCCAATAAGCCCTATTTTAATATATTAAGTGATATGTTTAATATACAATGAAGGCAAAAAAATGAAAGTCATTGATGAAAGTATAATTTGTCAAACAAAGAGCAAGGTAAATGAATATAATTATTTTAGTGTATTGCTTGACATCTTCAGTATTAGATGATGAAAAGAAATTTAAGATTCAAACATTTGAGAAAAGATACTAGTATTACCATATACCATGGGATTTGTGAGAAAAAATTTCTTTACTAACTACAGACATATAGACTTCAGTATCACTTTCTTAATAAAGCATTACAGAGAATAAAGAAATATGAGTGAATAAAGAATTCAAAGTAGATACAAGAACATGTCAACTTGGGTTTTCAGCAGATGGTGAAAAATGAAAGAATACTTTAATTTAGGCTTATGCAAGGCAGGTAAAAATAATGAGGGAAGAAAGATTAATATATATGATAGGTTCCAAATCCAGAAAGTAGACTCTCGAACATCAAAGTGCAAATGTGGGAGGGGGCTTACCATAGCAAAAGTAATGTTGATGTCATGTATGATTAGAAGAAGGTAGCATGTGACCAGGTATGCAGTATTGAAAGTGACTGAAGAAAGCTGCCATTTCTTACTTTGAGCTTTGCTTTTATATTGATATCAGCAAGGTTTTCCAAGGATAACACCATGCAGACACAGAGGAAGATCTTTAGTATAGGATGTGAATTATTCTCTTATGGGAATATGGAATCCAACTTTTAAGTAAATAAAATACTTAATAAAATAAAATAATAAAATAAAAGTACTTTAAAAAGACTCAGGCAGAGTGTACTAAGACATATCTGTAATATGAGCATGTGGGGTGAAGTAAAAGAAAAGCCATTGATTTGAAACTCTATGGTTCACACAGGGAGGCCTTGTCTGAAAGGAAAAGAGAAACACAAGAATTTCAGTTGTCAACTAAGTGATGGTACCTTTTATTTGGAATTTAAATGTATTTGTTTGAGTAGACTCAAATCAAGAACTGGGAGCATCCTTAGTACCACAGGACTGGGGAAAATGAAAACAAAACCAACAGTATTTTGAAGGTTCAAAAGAAAAGAAATCAGTTAACAGTCAATTATATTGTACTAAATAGCTGTGCATGAGAGAGACACTGGGAACTAAAAAATTCAAAAAATCTACTAAAAATATTAAAAATAGTAGCCATAGATTCATGCTATCTCATATACTATCAAGACTGAGAATATATTTTTAAGCTTTATTAGAGGTGAAGATGTGGTAAATATTACAACTTTTAGTAGAAATTCCTGATGGTTCACTACATTTGGAGTAAAGCATAATCCGGGGATAGATCAGCTGCCATGAGTTGTGAAACACAGTCCAAGCTTAACATAGCTGATCTTCCTACATTGTCTTCACATCTACAGAAATTGACTCTCCTTAGAGTAATACACTAGTGCTGGACTTTGAGGCCTCTTTAGTATCTTGAGCTTCCATATGTTATACAGCATCCGATTGGAAAGGTTACAAAAAAGCTGAAGTGTTATTATAATCAACCCAAAGCCAGATATTTGCATATAGTAGAGATGAGGCCATGATCTGATACAGATGATGCACAAGCAAGTAACTATGATTATACGATCACACAGATGACAGTATAGAAACTTGAACTATAATCTATTCAAATACTTTTTAAAAGCAAAAGACTTAATAACTTTTAGAACAACTCATTAAATCTACAGGAAGAATAAATTCTGTAGCTTTCCAATGACAATGGCACTGGCGTAGCTGAGGCAGTAGGACCGAAAGCTTAGGTCCAGTCTGAACTACACAATGAGAGCTGGTTTTAAACAAACAGATTAACATGGTAGATAGGTATGTGGACAATAATCTAAAGCATGGGAAAATAAAACAAAACTAGAAGTAAAAGAAAAAAGGCATAAATATCTAGGATTGTGTGGAAAATGCCTGAGATAGTATTCACATATCAGTGGGTTTCAGGGGTGCAGCAAAGGACACATCTGAGAATAAATGTGGCCAAATTTATCATAATGGGCTGAGATAGAGTATGTCACAAGCAGAGCTGTAACTGAAATTGACACCAACAAGATAATTCATTTCATAACCTTGTTCTAACAGTTAAAACAGTCAAACAAATTCAAACTGAGATACATCTGAGAAAATAATTTTCCTGAAATTGTCAAATATGTCAAAACTATAAAAGACAATGTAGGAAGTGACTCTATCTATCTATCTATCTATCTATCTATCTATCTATCTATCTATCTATCTATATGTGTATTTGTATATCATATATATATTTGATAATAAAAGAACATTATGTATGGAATTATATTAGTTGTATAGCTTTATATCTGTAATTATTTCCAAATAAAAATTTAAATAGCAGAATATATGATTATATGTGTTATACATCTGAAATATTTAACAGCACTAAAAGACTACAAGTGGTCAAAATGAACAGATAATTGATTGTGTCGTGCCTATCACAAATGGCTATGTCTACAAAACAGCCCCTATATTTAAGGCTTTGCAAACATTATAGAGACAGTGGAGAAAGACTGTAGGATAAAAAGAACTAGAGAAACAGAATAGTTGAGACCAAAGGACATAAAATGAGAGGGTTTTCTGAAAGAAATTGGTAATGAATAATGATATGTTATATATAATTCTGTATAAATATACAAATACATATATCTTATATGTTACATATTATTGATTTATTATAGATAATATATCAATCACATATCATATATTATGTTTTTCATATTATACATCATTATGTTATATATTATATTGGAACATAATTGACCAGATTATTTCCATACACATTTGAATAAAAATTTGATTTTCATGTCTTTTAATAAAAAGCATCCTCAGTTGGCAGAAATACTACATTACTTCTAATCTTTATAAATACTTCATTAATAAATGAATTCTTAAAAATATATGAGAAGAACAAACATCATTAGTAAGGACTTGTGATGCTAGCCATATTTTACATACATATATGTGTATATAGCTTTATTGTTCTTACTAGTTTTACAAGTAAATATTTGAAAATTCATATTTAAAATTAATAACGTAGCAGTTTATGAATTTTATTTATGATTTAATTTAAAAATCTATTAGAAAAATCCAGTTGCCATGAATTATGGTGACTCATATGCAAAACTCTAATACTTGGGAGGCTAAACAGAAGATTAGCCATGAGTTTGAGGCCATCGAGAACTATATAGTAAATTCCTGATTATCCTGTGCTATAGAATAAAATTTTGACCCAAAAACACACAGATATGAAGACATACACACACACACACACACACACACACACACACACACACACACACACTAGTTGACTTTATATAGTGACTTAATGAAATTCAAGCACATTTGTACAGAGATTGTGAAATGTCTGAGATTTTAGCAATGCTTATTTATTAGCTGAATAGATAAATCTAAGTGTGTAGAAGCATATATTTAATTATTATAAATAGCTGCAGGGATAACCTGCTTCAACACACACTGGCTTTTAAAATACCATATACCTTCTTAGCTTCAAAAGTACATGATTAAAAGGCTACCATAAGTATGTATAAAGTGTCTCTATTTTGGATCACACATAGGGCACAGGTGTGAATCTAACACCTGCCTCAAACTCAATCTATCTTGGCAAGAGCTGGATCTGAATGCTCTAGATCTCCATTATTACTTAAAAATATATACTAAGAGTGAGCAAAACATATTAGCCATTGATTGGGCCCTGCCTTTGTAAGTTGAAGGATAATATTCTAGAACAAACAGACTTTGGGATGTGGCTGGGAAAATATTTGTAGTGTTGTTGTTTCTTTTGTTGTGGTTGTTGTTCTTTTCTTTATTACACTACTGATTTTATTCCCCTTCTGGTCCACCCTCTGACTGTTCCGCATTCCTTACTTACTCCTCTCCCAACCCCCACCCTCCCTCTATGAGGATGTCATCACCCCACCAACCCTACCAGAACTCTAAACTCCCTGGGACTTCCAGTCTCTTGAGGGTTAAGTGCATCTTCTCTGACTGAACCCAGACCTGGGAATCCTCTGCTGTATATGTGTTAGAGGCCTCATTTCAGCTGTGTATGCTTCCTGGTTAGTGATCCAGTGTCTAAGAAATCTCAGGGGTCCAGGTTAATAGAGACTGCTGGTCCTCCTACATGGTTGCCCTCTTTCTCAGCTTCCTCCAGCTTTTCCCTAATTCAACCAGAGGGGTCAGCAGCTTCAGTTCACTGGTTGGGTACACATATCTGAATCTGACTTTTTCAGCTGCTTGTTGGGGTCTTTTGGAGGGCAGTCATGGTAAATCCCTTTTTGTGAACGCGCCATAGCCTCAGTAATGGTGTGAGGGCTTGGGCCTCACCTTGAGCTGGATCCATCCCACTTTGGGCCTGTCACTGGACCTTCTTTTCCTAAGGCTTTTTTTGATTTCCATTCCTGCAGTTCATTCATACAGCAAGAATTATGGGTCAGAGTTGACTGTGGGATAGCAACCCCATCCCTCCACTTGATGCCCTGTCTCTCTACTGTAGGTGTGCTCTACACGTTCCCTCTCCCCACTGTAGGGCATGGGAAAATGTCTTTAAAACTGATGGATACCAGATGGCTGACAGATGGAGGAGGGAAAGCAATACAGAAAGCTGAAAACCTGCCCAGATAGCTGGTGGTTTGAGTAGGAATGGCCCTCAGAGACACAAGAGTTTGAAAACTTAGCACTATTAGGATGCATAGTCTTGTTGGAATAGATGTGGTCTTGCTGGAGAAAGTGTGTCACTCAGCAGATTGTCAGGTCTACTATGCTTAAGCTACATCCATTGAAAATTCTCCTTCTGTGGATGTTTGTGCATCAGAACATTGAACTCTCAGCTGCTTCTCAAGCAACATGCCTGCATGATGTCATACTTCCCACAAAATTAATTGTTTTTCTTTTTGAGTTTCCCTTGTCATGGTGTCTCTTCGCAGCAATAAAGCCCAAACTAAAACAGTAACCAGTGGTGACAATTGATGTACTTGTAATGAATGCTTTCCTGTAACCATGTGGAAAGAGGAGAGAATTTTTTCTCTAGCATGTTCTGGGTTCATATGCTACTCTGTAAATGTACTGTGTTCTTTTAGAAGTCCAAAGAAAGGAAGGAAAAGCAAACAAACGAATGAAGAAACAACAATTGTAAAAGAGAAAACTCCCAGTAATGTCTTGTGCCTATGTCATGGTAAAAGACCAGATAGGAGGTGCCACTGCAATGGACTTGCCCAACTTGTAGGTACATATGGAATTTTCTGATGGGTTCAAGAGTAATAATATTATGAAATATTTAATCAAATTGATGAGGGTGGTATGAGTGAAAGTATTTCCTAAGTCATTAATCCTTTTAAAGATTTTTGTTCTCTATTCGCTAGTTTATTCTACTTGAAATCATAAATACAATAGTAGGAACAATATTCTATATCTTCATTAGTGACTCAGCTATGGAAACTCAATTAACTAATTTATTCTTTAATTTGTTTATCTATAAAATGAAATAATAATGCCTCGTTCAAATTTCCAATGAAATTAATCACATTATGAACACAAAAGAGTAAGAATTCAATGTAGGCTTATGATGATGATATATGATTTTCACAATTGTTTATGACAGACTTGTAATGTAGCTCTGGCTTGCCTAGAACTCATTAGGTATACCTGGCTAAGCTTAAACATGTGACAAAAAGTCCTTTTCCTCCCAAATTCTTTTATTATAGCCATGCAACACCATATCCAAATATTAAATTTAATTTAATAGTTCTTTTCTGGAGATTTAAATTAATGTTTTAATAATTCTGTGCAATTTTCATAAAATACATTTTGATCATTTATATCACCTGACATCTTCCTCATCTAGCCTTACCTCTTCACCCACCCAATTTCCATTTTTCGCTTCCTGCCTACCTTCCTTTCTGCCTGCCTTCCTTTTTGCTTATTTTCTTTTCTGCCAGTATTTCTTTTTGAATTTCTTTATTTCTCCCTCTCTGCTTTTTTGTGTTCTTTCATCTCTTTCTCCCTCCTTCCTTTCCTTTCTCCATTTCTCGCTCCCTCCTTCTTCTGTTCTTACCTATTTTCTATGTCTTCCTCCCTTCCTTCCTTTCTTTTTTCTTTCTTCTTCCTGCCTCTCTCTGCCACACCCCCTTTTTCCTGCCCAGATACTCAGTACTCAGGTTTTGAGCTTGACCTTAAGAGTTGTCAAGTTCCCAGATAACACATAATTTAAAAAAAAAAGCAAAAAGCAAACTGACACAACAGGGAGGGACAGAGGGAGGGACAGAGGGAGCGGGAAGAGTGAGGGAGGCAGAGACATGCAGATAAACAGAGACAGAGCAAAAGACAGAGTTTGCAGTGATGGAGGGATCATTTAAAGGGCTATATAATGCATGCACTTAGGAAGACCATGGAACTCATGGCCACAGTAACCCACTGGGTGGCTGGCTAGTGATGATGTGGTTGCTGGTGATGAGTTTCTGAAGGTAGGTTTTGGGGGGCACCTGGTTTCTAACCCCTGAGCCTTTGAAGAAGGGGTGTGGTGCAGATGCCCCATTTATGACTGAGAACTTCACAGTCTCTTATTCTCTTTATATTCACTAACTAAAGGCTACTGTATTAATTGTCATCCAGGATAAAAAGAAGCTCCTCTGATAAGGATGGGGAAATATGTTGATCCATTAGTATAAGAAGAGGTCATCAGGAGTTATTTTAATAGTATGTCCTTTCATGAATTTGGCCCTAAATGAAGTCAGAATATGTTTGGGTATTCTTATAATGTTTATGTTACTAGTGTATCAGTGAACATATCTGGTCAGGACAGTAATGATTGATGCTCACAGGATTCCAATCTGGGGGAGAGTAATTATAAGTATTTGAGGTCCTTTAGTAGTATGTGTAGCACTTACTAACACTCTAAAAGCTAGCCGGTAGGTATTCAGACTCCAGGCCAACCTGACACCTCAAAATGTATTACTGAATTATGTAATGTCTTCAGAAATAAAGTCTTATTTTATTATTATTAGTATTCCCCTAATGGCTAAAAATACTACATATTTTAAAATATCTCTCAGCTCTTTTCATTTTAGCTTTTGAGAGTTCTCAAATAAGTTCCTTGGCCTAGCTTTTAATTGGGTAGCTTCTTTTCTTGATTTTGTAGTTTTTGTATATTCTGGACACTAACTTTCTGTCAGCTTAATAGATAGTAAAGGTTTCTTTCCAATTCTGAACACTGCCTATTCACTCAAAGGAGGGTGCACTTTGTGCTGGAGAGATAGGCCAGGGTTAAGAATAAGCACTGTTCTCAGAGAGGACTCCATCAAGTGACGCACACTGTTTGTTACTCTAGCTCCAGAACACCATCTTGCGGACTCTTCAGCCAACAATACACACATATGCACACACACTGAAGTTTTTAATAAAAATGCTCAGCACAATCTTCTATATTTAAGGAAGTTCTTACAGAAGCATTGGATCCTAGATCCGTCCTAGAGTCTTCCCATTTCCTTACTTCCTCACTTGTAGCTCTTCTGTAAGATCAGCTGCTTCTATTCTTTTCAAGGGGCTGGTCAGCTGTGGCAGAAAAATATGTTTGTCCCAGGTCTACAACAGAAAGAGCTGATGCTTATTATGTCCATTAGGTGCCAAGTTGGATGGATATTGTAAAACAGCAAGGTGAATCTTTTTCTTACCACCCTCTGTGCCCACCTGTTAAGAACGAGATTGATTTGTCAGTGAGCGTTTGGGATCTAGAAGCAACTGTGTTTATAAGACGTGTTTGATATTTTATTTTCTGAAGGATATTTTCAGTTGAAATTTTGTGATTTTGTCATTTCCAATAACACTTCACAAGCATCTAAATCCAAAGCGCTCATCCTACTGGAGACAAAACTATTAACACTGATAACAACCTTGCTATATGTTGATATGTCTATAATGGCAGGTTTTGAGGGAAAACTCATTTCATTCATCTTACTCCATGTATTACCAATCAGAAGGAAAGGATTTGCTGTTCTAAGTTAAAATACACTGGTAAAAAGTTTGTATGTCTTTACTAACTTACTTCCAGGTCTTTTTGGTTTTTGTTCTATTCTTGTAAATATACAGGCTCAATTCTACTCTCGATATGTAGTCTGCAGAGATAGATTTTACAATATGTAGGCAAGTGTGTTTTTTCAGGGTTGGCATATATACACATATTCATGGGCTTGCACAATTATCTGCTTAGTGCCAATTGCCCTCACTCTACATATTTGTCCTTATTCATCTGTGCTCCTTAGAGGAAACTTAACGTGTGTGTGTGTGTGTGTGTGTGTGTGTGTGTGTGTGTGTGTGTGTATTGTGGGATGGGATCATAGGGGTGCATTGGGTGGTTTTAGGCATGTCCTCTCTTTTCACTCAAAAGACTCAGTTGTTTTGAGAAAGCAAATTTTGCGTCCTTGAAGATGGTTTGTTACTACCTTCTACTGAGTACATGCAGTGTTGCCTTGCCTTTTTGCCAACAGACTATATTCTGTTTCAAGACAAGCTATAAAATACTCCAACAAATATTTTATTTGTATAATTTTTAGAAGTTTTACTAATTATGATTCACTTATATTTATGTTATAGAATTACTGCTTCAACTCATGCTTTCTAATTGTTACATCAGTGCTTGTTTTCTATCATACATACCCTGCTTTATAATGAGTTTGTGTAGGCAGGTACATCTTTAATCCAAGCACTGCAGAGGCAGGAGGCAGGAGGCAGGAGGCAGGAGGCAGGAGGCAGGAGGCAGGAGGCAGAGGCAGAGGCAGAGGCAGGTGAACGTTGAGTTAAAGGTCAGCCTGGTCTACAGAACTAGTTCCCAGACAGCCTGGGTTACAAGGACTGACTCAATTTAAAAAATGAGAGAGAGAGAAAGAGAGAGAGAGAGAGAGAGAGAGAGAGAGAGAGAGAGAGAGAGAGAGAGAGATTAATTTTGTTATTCATGAGGCTTTAGTTAAAACCAAAGTAAAATTTGGCCTGAAATTAATGTGTCATGTTTTACTTTGCTGTCTCTCTCTCCCTTCTCTTTCTTCCTTGGTTTCTGACATATTGGTATCTATTGATTGGTTGGTCAATAGGTAGAAAGATAGATGATAGATGGATAGATAGATAGATAGATAGATAGATAGATAGATAGATAGATAGAGAGAGAGAGAGAGATCTTAGTTTTCATATGTTTATACATGTATACACATTACTTCATAGGCAGGAGATGGTATGCAGGAATATATATTTATCAAGCATTCCTGTTGTTTATTCCATTCCTGTTTCCTATAAGTTCTCTGTTAGCAATAAGTCTTCCAACCAGTGTTGAAAAACACTGGTCTATGGATTAAAGATAATTTAAATTTGCTGATTTTATCAGTTTTTAATCTATTAAATTGATCTTTCTAGAACCAGTAGTCTACAATAAAGTATTTGATTCTCTCCATTCAAAAATGAGTTTGTCCCAGAAGGGCATTATTAGCCTGCCATGAACCCAATAGCTACTCCTGCTTTCATTTTTATTGACTCTTGCTTGACCTACTCTGAAATAACTATTATTTGGACTCAGCTAGGCCTCAGGCTATTTCATATTTAGCATTTCTCTCTCCTCCTCTGAAGCACCCAGCCTGCTTTAGCTGTATGAGAAGTGTTTGCACAGAAGTGTTTCTGTCTGCTTGTTTATTTAGCTGCATATCAATCACTGTTTCTTTCTGAATTCTTGCTTTTTGCCTGACAGAAATGCTAAGTTTCTGGCCCTTATTACTACACAGCATTTGTAACCTTCATCAGAAGTTACTGAGCAGAGAGTGTTGGATGAACTTTTACTTATTTTAAGCAGTTTTCTCTGTCTGCATTTCTTTGTATTTTTTAGAATGTTCCTATAAGTTATTAGAAAACGTTCTAATTATAATATTTTTAGTATTGTATAGGGAGGTGCTTTGAAGATACCTGTAACTAGTTGAGAAATTTAAAGGACTAAGCATTCTTTATCATCTATCTTGTGCTGATCTCCTTCTGTCTGTCTCTATCTCTTTGTCTTTGTGTCTTTCTGTCTCTCTGTCTGTCTCTGTCTGTCTCTCTGTCTCTCTGTCTTTCTCTCTCTCTCTCTCTCTCTCTGTCTCTCTCTCTGTATGTGTGTGTGTGATTGTATGTATGTGTGTGTGTTTTGCTTTCTTGTACACTCTCTCTTAGTTCCTCAAAGAGAAGTAATACCACATAGTAAAGTTTATTCAAGTCCACAGTAAATTTATAATAATTATGTATTGGATATTTTAATAGATTATTTTAATTTCCTATAAAGTATACGTCACACTTATGAGAGAAGGTGAATTCTGAGTTGTAAGTGGGGAGGTCATTTACATTATTTCCCTTTTCAACAATTGTGTTAATTCGTTCTTCTAAACAATACGTGACTGTTTCCTGACAATTTATGATTGCCTTAGAAAGAGAGTGAAATAACCTGAAGCAGAAAAGTAGAGGTCTGAAGTGGCATTTTTTCTTCTTTTTTTCTTTTTTTACAATTTATTTATTCATTATATCTAAGTACACTGTAGTTGTCTTCAGACACATCAGAAGAGGGCACTGGATCTCATTACAGATGGTTGTGAGCTACCACGTGGATGGTAAGATTTGAACTCAGGACCTCTGGAAGAGCGGTCACTGCTCTTAACCATTGAGCCATCTCTCTAGCCCTGACATTGCATTTTCATTCGATATCTATATAATCTTTTCGACATCTTCTAGGACACTAGAGAAATTCTCGAAATTACGTTCTCATGCCTTTTGGCCAGAGTAGAGTCACCTGCTAGACTCTTGAAATTCACAAGCATTTTGGAATTAAATGAACGCTCTGCCCAGAAGCTTTCAAGCAACTTTTAAAAAGGGATTTATTACCTTAGACATTGTTTGTATATATCCCCTATGCCCTGTCGTAATGCAGAAGTTATTACAAGGCATTAACATTATTTTTTTCTGATCTGCCTTCTCTTAAGAAAATTACTTTGTTTTGCTTCCTCAAAAAAATATTATTTGTGGTTATCCAAGTGTCTTGTAGGAAACAAACATAGATTTTAAAAATAAGTATTTACAGGTAGAAAGAAGAAATGGTAGAGCGGACTGACCTACTAACATTCGTTTACCTCGATTATCTTCGATGGAGTCCCTATTTGCTTGCTAAACTACATTTCATTTGATAAGTATGTTGTGATTTTATGCCCTTCTTAAAAGTGTTAGAGTTCAAGTTCTATACATAAAATATATTTATCCTGGTCTACCTCACATTAAAATTTTACATTAATTAAATAAATATGATTACAAAAATGTACTTATGTTAAAATTTCTCTAACAATGTTGACATTCCTTCAAAGGGCAATCTAAATATACTGTGATCTGTCACAAGACCACAGCTTGCTGCACATCTCACCTACCTGCCATTTAAACCAATGAAGAAAATAAGTACACATTTATGTTGGTTCCATGTGGAAATCATAATGTGGTTCCTCTTTAATCTACTTTTTACCAGACTGATTCTCAAGTTTTCAGAGCATTGTATAATATTGATAGTCCAAGTCAGGCGACATATTCTCTCTGACCAAATCTTTTCCATCTCATTCTCTCTGTCTACAGAGTCTCTCTAGTTGCCTGTCTCAGTTAATACTGTTTTTATACTTCTTACATTTATCTATACTGGCTTCTACTGACTTTTATCATTTATATAAGCCCTATGTTCCATCTCCACATAATCAGTATTCCTCTGTAACATGGCATAGCTACAGTGCTGTGTTTAATGCTGAGCTCTGAAATTGTTGTACTGAGAGTTTCTTTGACTCACAATTAATATATGGGAATAAATGAGTTACAAGAAATATTTATCAAATAATTAAAATATTTACACTTTACAACTGAAATTCATCATCCTGAAATATCCTTTTAAAAATAGACATGGAAATAAATACAGCTGAGTCCTTCCAAAGCGAATCTTGGAGTTGGCAGTTTACTACTCAAATGCAAGCAAGTCTGTTGGGAATTCAAATCCAATCCATATTATTTTCTTACCTTTCATAGGACACACGGCATGTTGCCTTTTCCTGCTGTGAATCTTCAGTACTGACTGTTTGGGGATAGAGATTCTCCATAGTACCCAATCCAATTGATGCTCAGGGAACATCAGTGCCATTATAGTGATGTGGTACCAAGCACTGGCACCTGTAAGTGAAGACAGCCATGCTCAAGGGAAAGGCATATCTGACTGGACTGGAGACCATCTGGCTAGGGAATGGACAGAAGCACTATCATGACAGGAGACTTTGCAAGTAGAGATGATGACAGAAGTAAAAATGAGTCCTCTTTTCTCTGAGATAGAATTAATCCCAATCAACAAAAGAGGACAGAATCAATCCAGCTATATGGCAGATAATCTCAACTATCCGCACCCTTTTATTTCAGGGCAATTCACATTTTTGTTATGTATAAAAGGTCTTGAACGATTAATAAACAGTAGATCTGAGTACAGGTTAATCCCATTAATAAGTCAGATATCCCCACATTTACCCCATGTACTGATGTCTCTATGAGTTCTGAGTCTGTCTCATGCACTAATACCTAGATGGAGCCCAAGTTTTGTTTAATGACATATTGCAATTTTCTTAATCATCTGTTGGTAATTTCTCAAATTCAAAGGAATATTTTTTGTGTTAGAAAATATTCACTCACTTAACTAGTTGATAGTAAGGGAGATTTGAATTCTTTTATTTTTTTATTTTATTTTTTCATCATTATTAACTTGGGTATTTCTTATTACACTTCAATTGTTATTCCCTCTCCCAGTTTCTGGGCCAACATTCCCGTAACCCCTTCCCCTCCCCTTCTCTACGGGGGTTCCCCTCCCCATCCTCTCCCCATTACCACCCTCTTCCCAAAAGTCACATTCACTGAGGTTTCAGTCTTGGCAGGACCAAGGACTTCCCCTTCCACTGGTGCTCTTACTAGGCTATTCATTGCCACCTATGAGGTTGGAGCCCCAGGGTCAGTCCATGTATAGTCTTTGGGTAGTGGCTTAGTCCCTGGAAGCTCTGGTTGGTTGGCATTGTTGTTCATATGGGGTCTCAAGCCCCTTCAAGCTCTTTCAGTCCTTTCTAAGATTCCTTCCATGGGCGTCCCGTGCTCAGTTCAGTGGTTTAATGATGGCATTTGCCTCTGTATTTGCTCTATTCTGGAGGTGTCTCTCAGGAGAGATCTACATCCGGTTCCTGTCAGCCTCCACTTCTTTGCTTCATCCATCTTATCTAATTGGGTGGCTGTATAAGTATGGGCCCCATGTGGGGCAGGCTCTGAATGGGTGTTCCTTCTGCCTCTATTCTAAACTTTGACTCCCTATTCCCTGCCAAGGGTATTCTTGTTCCCCTTTTGAAGAAGGAGTGAAGCATTCATATTTTGGTCATCCTTCTTGAGTTTCATTTGTTCTGTGCATCTAGGGTAATTCAACCATTTGGGCTAATATCCACTTATCAATGAGTACATAGCATGTGTGTTTTTCTATGATTGGGTTACCTCACTCAGGATGGTATTTTCAAGTGCCATCCATTTGCCTAAGAATTTCATAAAGTCATTGCTTTTGATAGGTGAGTAATATTCCATTGTGTAGATGTACCACATTTTCTGTATCCATAACTCTGTTGAAGGGAATGTGGGTTCTTTCCAGCTTCTGGCTATTATAAATAAGGATGCTATGAACATAGTGGAGCATGTGTCTTTGTTATATTTTGGGGCATCTTTTGGGTATATGCCCAAGAGAGGTATAACTGGGTCCTCATGTAGTTCAACGTCCAATTTTCTGAGGAACCTCCAGACTGATTTCCAGAATGATTGTATCAGTCTGCAATCCCACCAACAATGGAAAAGTATTCCTCTTTCTCCACATCCTCGCCAGCATTTGCTGTCACCTGAGTTTTTGATCTTAGCCATTGTCACTGTGTGAGGTGAAATCTCAGGGCTTTTTTGATTTGCATTTTCCTTATGACTAAAGATGTTGAACATTTCTTTAGGTGTTTCTCAGCCATTTGGCATTCCTCAGCTGTGAATTCTTTGTTTAGCTCTGAACCCCATTTTTTAGTAGGGATATTTGTCTCCCTGCGGTCTAACTTCTTGAGTTCTTTGTATATTTTGGAAAAAAGTCCTCTATCAGTTGTAAGATTGGTAAAGATTTTTTCCCTATTTGTTGTTTGCTGTTTTGTGCTAACAGCAGTGTCCTTTCCTTACAGAAGCTTTGCAGTTTTATGAGATTCCATTTGTCGATTCTTGATCTTAGAACATTAGCCATTGGAGTTTTGTTCAAGAAATTTTCTCCAGTGTCCATGTGTTCGAGATGCTGCCCTAGTTCTTCTTCTATTAGTTTGAGTGTATGTGGTTTGATGTGGAGGTCCTTGATCCACTTGGACTCAAGCTTTGTACAAGGTGATAAGAATGGATCGATCTGAATTCTTCTACATACTGACATCCAGTTGAACCAGCACCATTTGCTGAAAATGTTATCTTTTTTCCACTGGATGGTTTCAGCCCCTTTGTCAAAAATCAAGTGACCATAGGTGTGTGGGTTCATTTCTGGGTCTTCAATTCTATCCCACTGATCGATCTGTCTGTCTCTGTACCAATACCATGCAGTTTTTATCACTATTGCTCTGTAATACTGCTTGAGTTCAGGGATAGTGATTCTCCCGGAAGTCCTTTTATTGTTGAAGATCGGTTTAGCTATTCTGGGTTTTTTGTTATTCCAGATGAATTTGGAAATTGTTCTGTCTAACTCTCTGAAGAATTGGATTGGTATTTTGATGGGGATTGCATTGAATCTGCAGATCACTTTTCGTAAAATGGCCATTTTTACTATATTAATCCTGCCAATCCATGAGCATGGGAGATTTTTCCATTTTCTCAATTCTTCTTCAATTTATTTCTTCAGGGGCTTGAAGTTCTTATCATACAGATCTTTTACTTGCTTGGTTAAAGTCACACCGAGGCATTTTATATCATTTGGGACTCTTATGATGGGTGTCATTTCCCTAATTTCTTTCTCAGCTTGTTTCTCTTTTGTGTAGAGGAAGGCTACTGATTTGAGTTAATTTTATACCCCGCCATTTTCCTGAATTTTTTTTATCAAGTTTAGTAGTTCTATGGTGGAACTTTTGGGATCATTTAAATATACTATCATATTATCTGCAAATAGTGATATTTTGTCTTATTCTTTTCCAGTCTGTATCCCTTTGATCTCCTTTTCTTGTCTGAGTGCTCTGGCTGGAACTTCAAGAACTATATTGAATAAGTAGGGAGAGAGTGGGCAGCCTTGTCTAGTCCCTGATTTTAGTGGAATCGCTTCAAGTTTCTCTCCATTTAGTTTAATGTTAGCTACTGGTTTGCTGTATATGGCTTTTACTATGTTTAGGTATGGCCCTTGAATTCATATTCTTTCCAGGACTTTTATGAAGGGGTGTTGAATTTTGTCAAATGCTTTCTCAGCATCTAATGAAATGATCATGTGGTTTTTTACTTTTCAGTTTGTTTATACAGTGGAGTATGTTTGTGGTTTTCTGTATATTAAACCATCCCTGCATTCCTGGGATGAAGTGTACTTGATTATGATGGATGATTGTTTTGATGTGCTTTTGGATTTGGTTTGCCTGAATTATATTGAGTATTTTTACATCGATATTCATAAGGGATATTGGTTTGAAGTTCTCTTTCTTTATTGGGTCTTTGTGTGGTTTAGGTATAAGAGGAATTGTGGCTTCATAGAAGGAATTCAATAGCCCTCCATCTGTTTCTATTATGTGGAATAGTTTGGTTAGTATTGGTATGAGGTCTTCTATGAAGGACTGATAGAATTCTGCATTGAACCCATCTGGACCTGGGCTCTTTTTGGTTGGGAGACCTTTAATGAATTCTTCTATTTCTTTAGGAGTTATGGGGTTGTTTAAATGGTTTATCTGTTCCTGATTTAACTTTGGTACCTGGTATCTATCTAGGACATTGTCCATTTCCTGCAGATTTTCAAGTTTTGTTGAATATAGGCTTTTGTAGTAGGATCTGAAGATTTTTTGAATTTCCTCTGATTCTGTAGTTATGTCTCCCTTTTCATTTCTGCTTTTGTTAATTTGAACACACTCTCTGTATCCTCTTGTTAGTCTGGCTAAGGGTTTATCTAGCTTGTTGATTTTCTCAATGAACCAACTTTTGGTTCTATTGATTATTTGTATAGTTCTTTTTGTTTCTACTTGGTTGATTTTAGCTCCCAGTTTGACTATTTCCTGCGTTCTACTCTTCCTGGGTGTATTTGTTTCTTTTTGTTCTAGAGCTTTTAGGTGTGCTGTCAAGCTGCTGATATATGCTCTCTCCTGTTTCTTTCAGCAGGCACTCAGAGCTATGAGTTTTCCTCTTAGCACAGCTTTCATTTTGTCCCATATGTTTGGGCATGTTGTACCTTCATTTTCATGAAATTCTAAGAAGTCTTTAATTTCTTTATTTCTTCCTTGACCGGTCATCATTGAGCAGAGCATTGTTCAATTTCCATGTGTATGTGGGCGTTCTTCCCTTATTGTATTTGAAGACCAGCTTTAGCCTGTGTTGGTCTGATAGGACCCATGCGATTATTTCTATCTTTCTGTATCAATTGAGTCCTGTTTTTATGTCCAATTATGGGGTCAATTTTGGAGAAAATACATGAGGTGGTGAGAAGAAGGTATATCCTTTTGTTTCAGGATAGAATGTTCTACAAATATCTGTTAAGTCCACTTTGTTCATGAGTTCTCTTAGTCTGTCTATGTCTCTGTTTAATTTCTGTTTCCATGATCTGTCCACTGATGAGAGTGGGGTGTTGAAATCTCCTACTATTATTGTGTGAGGTGCAATGTGTGCTTTGAACTTTAGTAGGGTTTCTTTTATGTATGTAAGTGCCCTTGTATTTGGAGCATAAGTATTTAGGATTAAGAGTTCATCTTGCTGGATTTTTCTTTTGATAAATATGAAGTGTCCTTCCTCATCTTTTTTGTTGACTTTTGGTTTAAAATCTATTTTATTCACTATTAGAATGGCTATTTCAGCTTGCTTCTTCAGACCATGTGCTTGGAAAGTTGTTTTCTAGCCTTTCACTCTGAGGTAGTGTCTGTCTTTGTTTCTGAGGTGTGTTTTCTGTAGGCAACAGAATGCAGGGTCCTCATTGTGTATCCAGTTTGTTAATCTATGTCTTTTTATTGGGGAGTTGAGTCCATTGATGTTGAGAGATATTAAGGAATAGTGATTTTTTTGCTTCTTGTTATATTCATATTTGGAAGTGAGATTATGTTTGTGTGCTTTTCTTCTCTTTGTTTTGTTGCCAAGACGATTAGTTTCTTGCTTTTTTTATGGTGTAGCTTGTCTCCTTATGTTGGGCTTTACTACTTGTTATCCTTTGTATGGCTGTATTTGGAGAAAGATATCGGTTTTGTCATGGAATATCTTGGTTTCTCCATCTATGTGAATTGATAGTTTTGCTGGATACAGTAACCTGGGCTGGCATTTGTGTTCTCTTAGAGTCTGTATGACATCTGTCCACAATCTTCTGGCTTTCATAGTCTCTGGTGAGAAGTCTGGTGTGATTCTGATAGGTCTGCCTTTATATGTTACTTAACCTTTTTCCCTTACTGCTTTTAATATTCTTTCTTTGTTTTGTGCATTTGGTGTTTTGACATTTATCTGACAGGAGGTGGTTCTTTTCTGGTCCAATCTATTTGGAGTTCTGTAGGCTTCTTGTATGTTTATGGGCATCTCTTTCTTTATGTTAGGGAAGTTTTCTTCTATGATTTTGTTGAAGATATTTACTGGTCCTTTGAGTCTTCACTCTCTTCTATACCTATTATCCTTAGGTTTAATCTTCTCATTGAGTCCTGTATTTCCTGTATGTTTTGGATCAGTTGTTTTTTTTTTTCATTTTACATTATCTTCCACAGTTATGTCGATGATTTCTATGGAATTTTCTGCTCCTGAGATTCTCTCCTCTATCTCTTGTATTCTGTTGGTGATTCTTTTATCTATGGCTCTGTTTCTCTTCCTTTGTTTTTCTATATCCAGGGTTGTCTCCCTTTGTGCTTTCTTTATTGCTTCTATTTCCATTTTTAATTCCTTCAACTGTCTGATTGTGTTTTCCTGGAATTCTCTTAGGTATTTTTGTGATTCCTTTCTGTAGTCTTCTATTTGTTTAATCATGTTTTCCTGCATTCCTCTAAGGGAGTTCTTTATGTCTTTCTTGAAGTTCTCCATCATGATCAAATGTAATTTTAAATCTAGATCTTGCTTTTCCGGTGTGTTTGGATATTCACGGTTTGCTTTGGTGGGAAAATTGGGCTCCGATGATGCCATGTAGTCTTGGTTTCTGTTGCTTGGGTTTGTGCGCTTGCCTATCGCCAGCAGGTTGTCTGTGTTCTGCTATTTCTGACAGTGGCTGGACTGTTCTATAGGCCTGTGTGTCAGGAGTGCTGTAGACTTGTTTTTCTATTTTCTTTCAGCCAGTTATTGGAACAGAGTGTTCTGCTTTCGGGTATGTAGTCTTTCCTGTCTACTGGTCGTCAACTGTTCCTGTGGGCATGTGTCCTGAGTCTACCAGGCAGGTTGCTTGGAGCAGAAAAGTTGATCTTACCTGTGGTCCTGTGGCTGAAGTTGCTTCTGGGGGGCTGCTTTTGAGCTCTCAGTGAGGGCGGCAACCATGCGGCCTGCGCCACCTTTTCCAGGGCCCCCATGTACCGGGGTCCCAGATGGCATTAGGTGTTTTCCTCTGGAGTCAGAAATGTGGGCAGAGTGTAGTCTCTTCTGGTTTCCCAGGCATGTCTGCCCCGCTGAAAGTTTATCTCTCCCTCCCTGAGATTTGAATTCTTAAATTTCTGTATACCATTTTGTCAGTGCCTTTGCCAGTTGCATTCATTATTATCTTTTTGTAAATGATTTTAGAAGATATGCCAAATGAACGTGAAATAGAATAGTCCAATGTCGATCTCTGTTGTAATCATAATTCTGGATTCTTGGTGAACCCAGATTTATATAGCACATATATCTCTTCCCTTGCTGGGACACAGTAGGTTTTCATTCTATCCAGGTACTTATTTTAATGTTCAGTGCATTATCAAGCCTATATTATCTGAAACAAATGGGTTTTTGTTGTCTTAAGGAACACAGTGAATACAAGTAGATAAATAGAAACTCTTGTTACTTCTACAATGTCATCATCATCTTGGTCACCATTATGATGATGAAGAACATCAAAGCTTGCTAGCTAAATCTATCTCCAGGGCTGTATCCCTAGCAGTTGGGGACTGTGACTAATGTGTAACTACATGTGAGTTTTAATTACTCTGAAATGCCACAGCCAGAAGAAAAGATAAAGTTTCAGTACTCAGATGCTCTCAGAGGTCCAATAATCATTAGCAAGGCCATCAGCATCCATCCATCCATTTATTCAGGCATAGGAGCATCATGCTTAAATGGGAAGTTTAACCTGTTTAGGGAGGTCACAGAAATCTTATGTGGGGAAAGGACTTTATGTTGGCACAGGTATGGTTTATAGAAATTAAGCTGTATAAAAGAAGGAATTCTTTCAGAGGAGGAAAAAATAACAAAAACTTTTTAGTATGAAGGGGCCTACCAAGTACAGGAAGCAGAACAAAGAGAAATAGGGTAAACCTGAATTTGGGTGTGATTTGGAATGATCTCAAGGAAACAAGGTAAAACTATAATGTATAAAATATTGTTATGTTAAAGGCTTATTAGTTTTTTAAGCAAAACAAAAATCCCAAAGGGTTTTATAAGAATAGTATATGTATCCCATTACATGATGCATATGTGTTTGAGTATTAATATAGAATCTTTAACTGTGAGTATCTGGGTCTCTGCCTTTGTCTTGCTCTGTGCATGTGTGTATATGAGTGATACAGTCCAATTGTACTGATCTTCTCAAACAATTTTCCCACATAGATAGTAAATGCTGGAAGTAGATTGGTTTGAAGTATATGAAAACCATAATTTCATAAGAATATTCTTATGGAAAAAATATCCAACCAAAAAAAAGAACCTAAGTCAAATAGTAAAATAATATAATTGTATGCATTGGCATGAACTATGAAGACAGAATAAGATGAGAATAATCAGTGAAAACCAAAATGAAGAAAATGGATTTTGGAAAGATTTTACCCTATAAGAATTTATAAAAGGGGGAGGGAGAGTTAGACCTTCAGAGGGGCAGACATGCCAGAGAAGCCAGAGCAGACTACTCTCTGCCCACATTTCTGACTCTAGAGGAAAATGCCTAGTGACATCTGGACCCCCTGTGCACAGGGTCCTGAGAGAAGGCTGGGCAGGCCCTTCTGGTTCGTGCCCTCATGGAAAGTTGAAACCCGGCTCTGAGGAACGACTCCAGGTCCGAGACCAGAGGTAAGACTAACTTTTCTGCTCTAAGTGACCTGCCTGGTGGACTCAGGACACATGCCCACAGGAACATCTGAAAACCAGTAGCAGGAACGACTACACACTTGAAAGCAGAACACACTGTTCCCATAACTGGCTGAAAGAGAACAGGAAAACAGGTCTACAGCATTCCTGACACACAGGCCTATAGGACGATGTAAAACACTGTCACAAGAACAAGGTAACACCAGAGATAATAACTTGATGGTAAGAAGCAAGCACAGGAACCCAAGCAACAGAAAGCAAGACTACATGACATCATTGGAGCCCAATTCTCCCACCAAAGCAGACACTGAATATCCACACACATCAGAAAAGCAAGATCTAGATTTAAAATCACAGTTGATTATGATGATGGAGGACTTAAAAGAAGAGATAAAGAAGTCCCTTAGAGAAATGGAGGAAAACACAAATAAACAAGAGAAGCCTATAGAGAGGAAATGCAAAAATACCTGAAAGAATTCCAGGAAAACACAATCAGACAGGTGAAGGAATTAAAAATGGAAATAGAAGCAATAAAGAAAGCACAAAGGGAGAAAACCCTGGATATAGAAAAACAAAGGAAAAGACAAAGAGCCATAGATACAAGCATCACCAACAGAATGCAAGAGATAGAAGAGAGAATCTCAGGAGCAGAAGATTCCATACAAATCATCAAAACAACTGTCAAAGAGAATGTAAAACAGAAAAAGATACTGATCCAAAACATACAGGAAATGGAGGACTCAATGAGAAGATCAAAACTAAGGATAATACGTATAGAAGAGAGTGAAGACTCCCAACTCAAAGGACCAGTAAATATCTTCAACAAAATCATAGAAGAAAACTTCCCTAACCTAAAGACAGAGATGCACATATAAACATACAAGAAGCCTACAGAACTCCAAATAGATTGAACCAGAAAAGAACCACCTCCTGTCAGATAAATGTCAAAACACCAAATGCACAAAACAAAGAAAGAATATTAAAAGCAGTAAGGGAAAAAGGTCAAGTAACATATAAAGGCAGACCTCTCAGAATCACACCAGACTTCTCACCAGAGACTATGAAAACCAGAAGATTGTGGACAGATGATGCCATATAGACCCTAAGAGAACACAAATGCTAGCCCAAGTTACTGTATCCAGCAAAACTCTCAATTAACATAGATGGAGAAACCAAGATATTCCATGACAAAACCAAACTTATACAATATCTTTCTCCAAATCCAGCCATACAAAGGATAATAAATGGTAAAGCCCAACACAAGGAGGCCAGCTACACCCTAGAAAAAGCAAGAAACTAATCATTTTGCAACAAAACAAAGACAAGCAAACAAACATAATCTCACCACCAAATATGAAAATAACAGGAAGCAATGATCACTATTCCTTAATATTTGTTAACATCAATGGACTCAATTCCCCAATAAAGAGACACAGATTAATAAACTGGATACATAATGAGGACCTAGCATTTTGCTGCCTACAGGAAACACAACTCAGAGCCAAAGACACTACCTCAGAGCAAAAAGCTGGAAAACAACTTTCCAAGCAAATGGTCTGAAGAAGCAAGCCGGAGTAGTCATTTTAATATCGAATAAAATTGATTTTCCACCAAAGGCATCAAAAAAGATAAGGAAGGAAACTTCATATTCATCAAAGGAAAAATCCACCAAGATGAACTCTCAATACTAAATATCTATGCTCCAAATACAAGGGCACCTACATACATAAAGAAACCTTACTAAAGTTCAAAGCACACATTGAACCTCATACAATAATAGTAGGAGATTTCAACACCCCACTCTCATCAATGGATAGATCATGGAAACAGAAATTAAACAGAGACATAGACAGACTAAGGGAAGTCGTGAACGAAATGGATTTAAGAGATGTTTATAGAGCATTCTATCCTTTAAAAAATGATATACCTTCTTCTCACCACCTCATGGTACTTTCTCCAAAATTGACCATATGATCGGTTATAAAACAGGCCTCAATAGATACAGAAAGATAGAAATAATCACATGCGTCCTATCAGACCATCACATCTAAAGCTGGTATTCAATAAAAATAAGGAAGGAATGCCCACATATACATGGAAGTTGAACAATGCTCTACTCCATGATATACTGGTCAATGAAGAAATAAAGAAAGAAATTAAAGACTTCTTAGAATTTAATGAAAATGAAAGTACAACATACCCAAACTTATGAGACACAATGAAAGCTGTTCTAAGGGCAAAGCTCATAACTCTGAGTGTCTGCAGAAAGAAACAGGAGAGAGCATATATTAGCAGCTTGACAGCACACCTAAAAGCTCTAGAACAAAAAGAAGCAAACACACCCAGGAGGAATAAAAAGCAGGAAATAATCAAACTGAGAGCTGAAATCAACCAAGTAGAAACAAAAAGGACTACACGAAGAATCAACAGAACCAAAAGCTGGTTCTTTGAGAAAAATCAACAAGATAGATAAACCCTTAGCCAGACTAATGAGAGGACACAGAGAGTATGTCCAAATTAACAAAATCAGAAATGAAAAGGGAGACATAGCAACAGAGTCAGAGGCAATTCAAAAAATCATCAGATCCTACTACAAAGGCCCATATTCAACAAACCTCGAAAATCTGGAGGAAATGGCCAATTTCCTAAACAGATATCAAGTACTGAAGTTAAATCAGGAAAAAATAAACCATTTAAACAACCCCATAACTCCTAAAGTAATAGAAGCAGTCATTAAAAGTCTCCCAACCAAAAATAATCCAGGTCCAGATGGGTTCAATGTAGAATTCTATGAGATCTTCATAGAAGACCTCATACCAATACTTTCCAAACTATTCCACAAATTTGAAACAGAAGGATCGCTACAGAATTCCTTCTATTAAGCGACAATTGCTCTGATTCCTAAACCACACAAAGACCCAACAAAGAAAGAGAACTTCAGACCAATTTCCCTTATGAATAGCAACAGAAAGATACTCAATAAAATTTTGGCAAACTGAATCCAAGTGCACATCAAAACAAACATCCATCATGATCAAGTAGGATTCATTCCAGGGATGCAGGTATGGTTTAATATATGGAAAACCATCAATGTAATCCACTATATAAACAAACTGAAAGAAAAAACATGATCATTTCATTAGATGCTAAGAAAGCATTTGACAAAATACAATACCCCTTCATGATAAAAGTCCTGGAAAGAACAGAAATTCAAGGCCCATACCTAAACATAGTAAAAGCAAATGCACAGCTAATATTAAACTAAATCAAGAGAAAGTTGAAGCAGTCTCACTAAAATCAGGGACTATACAATGCTGCCCAATGTCTCCCTACTTATTTAATATAGTTCTCAAAGACCTAGCAAGAGCAATCAGACAACAAAAGGAGATCAAAGATACAGATTGGAAAGGAAGAAGTCAAAATATTACTATTTGCAGGAGATATGATAGTATATTTAAGTGATCCCAAAAGTTCCACCAGAGACCTACTAAATCTGGTAAACACCTTCAGCAAAGTGGCTGCTCTGAGATCCAGAATCGGCAAATGGGATCTCATAAAACTTCAAACCTTCTGTAAGACAAAGGACACTGTTGTTAGGACAAAACGTCAACCAACAGATTGGGAAAATATTTTTACCAATCCTACAGCTGATAGAGGGCTTATTTCCAAAATATACAAAGAACTCACAAAGTTAGACTGCAGGGAAACAAATATCCCTATGAAAAATGGGGTTCAGAGCTAAACAAAAATTCACAGCTGAAGAATGCCGAAAGGCTGAGAAGCACCTAAAGAAATGTTCAACATCTTTAGTCATAATGGAAATGCAAATCAACACAACCCTGAGATTCCACCTATACCAGTCAGAATGGCTAAGATCAAAATCTCAGGTGACAGCAGACGGTGCCGACAATGTAGAGAAAGAGGAACACTTCATTGTTGGTGGATTGCAAACTGGTAAACCATTCTGGAAATCAGTCAGGAGATTCCTCAGAAAATTGGACATTGAACTACCTGAGTACCCAGCTATAACTCTCTTGGGCATATACCCAAAAAATGTCCCAACATATAACAATGACAGATGCACCACTATGTTCATACGAGCCTTATTTATAATAGCCAGAAGCTGGAAAGAACCCAGATGCCCTTCAACAGAGGAATGGATACAGAAAATGTGATACATCTACACAATGGAATACTATTCAGCTATCAAAAAACAATGACTTTTTGAAATTCATAGGCAAATGAATGGAACTGGAAAAATATCATCCTGAGTGAGGTAACCCAATCACCGAAATACATACAAGGTATGCACTCATTGATAAGTGGATATTAGCCCAAATTCTCAAATTAACCTAAATGCACAGAACACATAAAACTCAGGAAGGATGACCAAAATGCGAATGCTTCACTCCTTCTTTAAAACGGGAGCAAGAATACCCTTGGGAGGGAATAGGGAGACAAAGTTTAGAACAGAGGCTGAAGGAACGCCCATTCATAGCCTGCCCCACATGTGGCCCATACATATACAGGCACCAAACTAGATAAGATGGATGAAGGAAAGAAGTACAGGCTGACAGGTACTGGATGTAGATCTTTCCTGAGAGACACAGCCAGAATACCTCAAATACATAGGACAATGCTGTTGTTGTAAAAATATAAAAATAAAAATGTATTGTGGTCTTTTTACCCACTAGGTCCTCACCACAGTGCCCCAGATATCTGCTAGATATCTGGGCGGAAACACATCCAACCGCACACTTTCCTACACTCAAACCCTCACATAAAAGAACACACAATACAGTAATCTTAGATCCAATTGATAAGATATAATTGCCCACTTAAACATACAAAGCCCAGTACCATCCATCCCTTGAGAACATTAATAACAACCTGTAAATATACAGAACAGAATCTTAACATCACCTGCCATGGCTTCTCCCCTCTCTCCGTCCCCTCTTCTCTAGCCCCAGTCTCCTCCTCTTCCTTCAAACTTCTCTCCAGCCCATCCTTCCTTCTCCTCCAATGACAGGCCTCCTTCTATCCTGTACCTGCCCCTCACCAGTACTTTACAAATTCAATGGAGAGGTGGTTCTGGTGAAGTCACCTGAGTCTTGAGTACAGGACAAGGCTACTGTCCTTGGGGCAGTGGAATTAGCATCAAAATACAGTAACTTCAGGGCAAACCACAACACAATGCCAGAAGTAAACCACTCAACTGAAAACGAGACCCCCGTTGAAGGATTCAGAGAAAGGACTGAAAGAGCTTGAAGGGGCTCGAGACCCCATATGAACAACAATGCCAACCAACCAGAGCTTCCAGGGACTAAGCTACTACCTAAAGACTATACATGGACTGACCCTGGGCTCCAACCTCATAGGCAGCAATGAATAGCCTAGTAAGAGCACCAGTGGAAGGGGAAGCCCTTGTTCCTGCCATGACTGAACCCCCCGTGAACGTGATTGTTGGGGGGAGGGTGGTAATGGGGGGGGGGAATGGGGAGGAAACACCCATATAGAAAGGATGGGGAAGGAGTTAGAGGGATATTGGCCTGGAAGCCAGGAAAGGGAATAACAATTGAAATGTAAATAGGAAATACCCAATTTAATAAAGATGTAGGGAAAAAAAATTTATAAAAGGTTTAAGGCACACATAAGCATGTATCTCCAGGACAGCATGGTGGATGTGCCAAAGGCCTTATGAAATGCCACTTAACTCAGATTAAAGTAAGCCTGGATGTATTACTTGCTATTGGTATTAGTGCTTTCCCACAATTAAATAAGGTGAAGCACTTAGGAGAGAGTAGAAGTTATTAGTTGAGATGAAGAGTCAGAAAGCTATTGTCATTGATCAATAAAAGGAGTAGAGACAAGATTCCAGAAACATTTTAAGGTAGATCTGTTGAGACTTATGGGATATAATAGGTCAGTGAGAGGAAGACAGAGAGGAAATCTCACCTTGTTTGGCTATTATCTGTGTGTCTAATGCTGTCTTTTCTGAGCCTGAGACAAAAGAAATTTTGTTTAGGTTTGAGGGGAAATTAGAAATTCTATAATAGTGTATTCAGGATATCTATAGATTAAGACGTACAACTTGGTATGCTTTATAGTTGGCCAAATAAAGACATAATTAAGTAGTTGAATAGAGTATTTTTCACATATCAAAAAGCTCTCCATGCATTTGATATAGTAGCATCTACTGGGAAAGAACTCTTATTTCTACTCTCTTGTCTTGGAAATGAGACTGTCATCAAGTGAGATTTAAATATATAGGAGATTATGTAAAGAAATTGTGAGTGACAGAACACATTATGAATATAACTTGAGTTTCATAGTGTTGTAGGGTGGGAGGACTTAAATATTTCCAAAGATGTTTTTTATCTGCCAAACGAAACTGGTCCTGTTGGGAGAGAAGACATTCCCTAGCACTTCCACAGAGCAGAACACAGTGCAGCTTGCACCTCAGGAATGATGTGTGCTGAGAGCCAGGTGCTGCTTCCTGAAGTTGGCCTGATTGATTAGCCTACTACCCAATAGCCTAAAGTGACAGTGTCCAGTTCAAGAGATGCCAAACACATGACTATTTAAATTTAAATAACAAAATTAAAGGAGATGGACTAGAGGTAGATGTACTTCAAGTGCTAACTGCATATTTGAGTGAGGCATGTATATACTTTCTAATGAAACAGGAAATTCTTTTGGGCAGATCTGACATATGCAGAGATAGACTATGAATGAATTTCTGTCTTTTATTCAATCTCTACTGAGACAAGATGCGAACATTATTTACTGTGAAGAATCCACTCTAAATCTACATGTCAAGTTCTGGTAGAAATCACTGGATAATTGGAGCCATATGGCTCTGAATTTCTTCTACGTAGCTTTTACAGCTTCAGGGTACTTACATATTGTCTCCCATAGTGACACAAGCCACCGTTCCTCCTACACGGGATTTGAAAATATGACTTCTGCATAAATTCAAAAGAAATGTAATGAAAAGTTGATCTGGTCAAAGCTTGTCCGTGCTGCTTAGATTCTCATAAATGCACTTTGTATT
Source organism: Rattus norvegicus (assembly GCF_021556685.1). Taxonomy (NCBI): domain Eukaryota; kingdom Metazoa; phylum Chordata; class Mammalia; order Rodentia; family Muridae; genus Rattus; species Rattus norvegicus. The sequence continues at coordinate 43,840,052 of NC_141551.1, read as the reverse complement.
TCTTTTGTACCATTTTGATGAAGCTTTGCTACTTCAGCATGTTATGAAGGTCATAAACAAAAGGCTACATCTCTGTGAGCAGAAACTAATGTAATATCTGGTTTTAATGCTCTTTTATTAGCCTGTGGTGTGAATAGCTGGGCTATACAGAAAAGCAGCACAATTGATCTAAAGAAAGCTCTTCCATTCGGCATGCCAGCTCATACAAGAAAAAAGGACACCCCATCAAACAATGAGCTGTGTTGAAATAGAAAAATACTGAAGGAAGACTGCCACATTATTTATCTTTCATTAGAGGAGAAAATCACACCTAATTATGTCTGGAAAATTAGTGTGTTTGTGCAAGTTGGAGATGGACTCAGAAATAATAATCATAAAAATCATCTACCCTTAATCAAGTTAAATATGGCAGTTTGTTCTCGTACGAATTTTTGGAAAGGTACTTCAGAGCAAGGAAGGCACCTAAATGGGAGGGTCAAGATCTCTGTTCATTCAGCTTGACCTTCACCATGGATAGCAAAGATGAACCTTTGCAAATGTGTGGAGTACCTCATCTATGCTGAATATATATTTTCCCAACCTTGTAGTTTATTTCTAAAAAATTAAAATGTTTAGTTTTACATTCATGCATAAAAGGTAGTATAGTTGAAGAGATTTTGGCCATAGAAATGTAATCTCATGCCCCAGAATGAAATACTTTTTTTTCAATTTACTCCCCTCCCCTTCCAGCTTTGCAATAAAGTAGTTTGTGACAGAGAAAGACACAGAATAAAATTATGTACTTCATTGGGGTTGGGGAATTAGCTCAGTGGTAGAGCTCTCGTCTAGTAAGTGCAAGGCCCTAGGTTCAGTTCTCAGCTCTGGAAAAAAATATTATGTACTTCAAAAAAAAAGGATGTCCATAATATATGCATGTCATTAACTCTCTTATATAAGAAGAAAAACCTCAATCTAGTAAAACCAGGACTTTTAAATTTTAAATACATAGCTACTGAGTCCTTATGACAAATGTAACATTTACATAAAGCAAGGAAATGTGAAATTTTTTTTCAAAACATTTTCATTGGTACTTTAGAAATTTCTCCTGGTATTCCCTATCACATGCACCTCTCAGTCCTTCCATATCCCCTCCTTGTGACTCCACCTACCCCAACAAAAACAATCCTTCCTTACCTGTACCCCAAACAGAAGCCATCGTCTATGAAGAGCTTCAGTCACCATATCACAATTTTTAAGAGTTCTCTTCGATGGCTTCCTTTTTAGGCTTTTTAGAAGAGGGATTGGTGTATAGGTTAGAGGTTATTACAGAAGCCTTCCATTTTCCTATTTTTCAATTGTGTATCTGTAGTCATGGACACTACTGCCATGCTTTCTTGCTCTTCACAGTCAACTGTAGCTCAGATCATGGGTTTCCTCATAATTTCTGGAGACAGCACAGACCACAAGCTCATTCCCTAGCAAATTTAGGATCACAGACCCAGACAAGACCCTTGTAGATAGTATGTAACACACACATCACCATGGCCTCAGGAAGCAGCAAAAGCCACTCACGTCAGTATGACTCCTGGTGGTAACATAGCCTATAGGCAGAAATAAACATGGCTTCAGGCTACAGCATAGACCTTGAACAGCTGAGTGTCCGTCAGTGAAGAACATGGACCACAGATATCAATAAAGACCCTAAATATATCAAGACTTTAGACCCAGTCATGGCCCTTGGTGGCAGCATGGACCTGAACATCAGCATAGCTTTAGGTGGTAGGCTAGGTCATGAACATAAGTTTGGCCTCAACAGCAGCATGGCTCACAGACCTCAACAGGTTCATGGGCCTACTGCAAGAGGGTCTGTATTGATGAATGGGCCCATGCTGCCACTGAAGAGCATGTTAAAGATGACTATAATCTCCTATGCTTTTCTTGAAGGAAATTCTAGAAAGCATTCTTAAGGTATATGCCCACGAGTACTATAGCTGGATCTATTGGAAATTCTTTCTCTAGTGTTTAAGGAATCTTCATACTGATTTCCACAGAGGAAAGATAGTTCAGTCGATTAGGCTCCTTTATCTACTTCAACTGTATCTGTTTTCATCTGACTAAGGAGACATTAATTGTAACGTAGTTTAATTTAAATTTCTGTGATAAATGATGGAGACTACTGCCTTTACAAGTGTTTATTAGGCATTAGCAATTCTTATTTTGAAACCTGTTTAGTTCCAAAGTCCATTTTTTTTAAGTTGGGTTTTATTTTTTTCTTAATGTCTAGACTTTTTATTTCTTCATATATTCTAGATATTAATCCTCTGTTAGTCATATAGGTGACAAAATTTGTTTCTATTTTGTAGGCGGCCTCTTTACTAACATGAGTTATCTTTGCTAGATAACTCATTATATTGTGGCACATTTGTCATGTGACAGTGGTTGTAATCAACCATATTCAGGTTGGACTCTGCTGCAAAGAAGGGAATTCATTAAGCCTGGTACTGAAAACATGATCAAAGACCAAGACTGATGAGGTTATAGGCCCTAAGAGAAACTAACACAATATCAACTTAGTTAAGCAATAGAAGTAAGTGCCTTCAAAATATTTATAATTATATCCATAGACATATTAATTACTCTTAGCTTTAATAAGAGGAGCTTTTCTTTGTAATGACCAAACTTGAAGGCAAAGACTCATGATTAACAATAGGTGATGGCTCAGTGTTTATCCATAAACAGAGAATTTATATTACCTCTGTTCAGGAATATCATGACAGAAGAAATGGAAAGCATGTAAGGTAGATGATAAGGTGGAGCCAAAAATGCTTTCTCCAGGTCATGATGTAACCTTTGCTAACAGCATCTCATAGCATCTGTGGTTCGCTGCTCTGTACCAACATAATCTCAGAGCAGTCAATAGTCAGTCATGCATTGGCCTTCCCAGTTTTACCTACTTCCTTTCTTGCTGAGTTGTTCGTTATCAATGCATTAGAAGGTAAGTAGTTCTTTTCTAATTTTTTTTGCCCAAGCATCAGCCTACTACACACTAAAGAATATTTCTAAAGCTGTGGATTGTAGTTCCAGTTTTATGCTTCTTCCCTTGTGTTGCTGCTGTGCTGCTGTGAACTGAACTGGGAGGGATGGAGCAGAATTGAGGTCTGCAGTCCACTTCTCATTAGGCCCAGGTGATTCTGGACTCTGGTATACATATCGGGTAGGAAAGGATGAAGCTTAGTCCAGAATGGTTGGATCAGAGGGACCTTGGTCTGGCAGTGAATGGGAGGAGTGGAGGTAGTTTCCTGTGGAGATATCAGTGTTACATCTCTTTAATATTTCAGCTCTTCAGAGGGTGTTGAAGGAAACAGCTTGCTTAGAGAGTATTCAATGAAACAACTTGTGTGGATACACTTTAATTGGGATGAACCAAGGGTCATATAGTTTTGGGAGAAGGGGTGAGAATACCCAGGATAGGTAAAGGTCTTTGGCTGAAGGCTAAGATACTGAGATGCCTCATTAGCATGGGGAGGATTCCAGGAATCTGACATGCAGGATTACATGTGATCCTCAGGTAGTTGATGTGGGATCCTGGATCACCTAGAGAAGAGAATGCCCTGATGACAAAGGAAGTCCTCCATTTTGCCCTGAGCTCAGGACTGTCTGTTAATGTCGAATTTCGACCTTAGCAACAGGATTTTCCTGACACTGGACACATATGGTTCTTGTTAAAAATCAATGGGCCATGAAACAAATAGCCATGAATTTGGGAAAGTAACTTGTAGTGAGGAGGAAGTTGGAATAAGATCAAAAAGTGTAGAGAGTAAGAATAATCAGAATGTGTTACACACATGCGTAGGATTATCAAAGAAAACATTTAATGAATAAAAAGATTTTGTTTATTTTTATTTGTTATGGAAAACTGCTAAGTCTAAATATTGCTAACAGAACTCCAAAATAGGCCTTTATGGATATGTTCACTAAAGATATCTGTCATATTACAGAAAGTTACAAAACAAAAAAATCTTCAGAGGTATCTACATCTCTCTTCAAAAAAGGGAGGTGCTTGAGTTATGGAGGAGTTTGTAACATAGTGGGACCAGGTGAAAAGTTTTATAGACTGTGAGATGATCGGAAGGTGAAAGTTTATTTTAACCCACCTGACTAATTCCAATAATGCAGCTCTTTTGCATTTTGCATAATCATGTACAGAACTCATACAGATTTTTCAGGAGCATTTTTGTATTGCGTGGCTGACAAGCACAGTGCTTCTGCCTTCTGTTCTTCCTCCTCTTCCCTTTTCTTGTTCATGTTCTTTGTATAGAAAGTCTAGAATCCCTTTCTTCAAGAATATTTTATTTTGATAATATATGCTTATTATTTTATAAACCATTTTGATATGCATTACTTTTCTCTCTTTTTGAATGGGCAATCTATTCTATTCATTACATTTTATGGCATTCCAACTCACAGGCATGGCCTGTGTTCACAGCCATTGTCTGACATAAATAGAAAGGGATTACAAAGCCACATGAAAGTATATTTAATTCTTTCTATTTCACTAAAGTAGTTGATTGAGACTCGAAGACTCTTTTGCCCAATTGCCAAAAGTAATAATTTAGATTTAAAACTACGGATTCCATCACTGTAGAAATGAAAATGTTGGAAGATATAAATGGAAACAGATTTGAACCAATGTTATTCAATGTCAAGGATGAGGAAATGATGACCCACACACAGACGGAACTCATGAGCATCAAAAGCATGGCAGAGTCTTAGGTCCCAGAATGCATAGTCCAATCCCCTCCTTTAATTCTTCTTTACTCTTCTGTCTTCCCTGTCTTTGGGGGACCTTTATTTAGCTTCCACTATTCTTAAGTTCACTTACCACAATCCCAGACCTTCTCTTTTCTCTGGGACTGGTTCTTGGGACTATGATTCCTTTGTTGTCCACACTAGACTCATTACTGAGCTCTATTGACTCTTTGTGGCTGCCATTCACCATCTATGTCACATGTACATCCCTGACTCCGAGCCTCTAACATCCATTTTCCAACCACCATAATTTTCTTTTCTGTTGTCTTTGTTCATGAGAGTTTATCTGAAATCTGTTCCCCGATAAACTAGCCAGACTATAAATTTCCCTTACTGCAATTTTGGACAGGAACAGCCTGACTTATCTTAGAACTTTGACATGTTGTAGAATTAGAAATGCACTTCATCTTTTCACAGAAGGCAGCCCATGGCATCTTTAGTAGAAAATACAAGTTCAGTGTTTGTGTTGTATGCTTTTCTCTTTCTCCTTTACTTCTACCCTTTAAGTAAGCAATTCACTTCCTGTAGTATCATGAAGATATTAGTAAACATAGCAGCAATAAGCTCACAGTAATATAGAGAATTTGGAGTGACATATCACAGTTACAAATCAAAACAATGGGACTAATTCAAACCTAGAGTTGAGATATACCTTAGTTATTGGTGGCAAGATGGATTTTTGTGTGAGTTATTTCTCCATCAGTGGAACAAAATACATGAGCCAATCAGTTCACCAGAAGTTTATTTTGGCTCACAGTTTGGAAATATTACTCCATAGTCAGTTGGCCTGTACTTAGAAAGCATGTTTTTGTGGGAATGGGTGTGCTGAAGGCCCTTACCTTCTGACTTTAAGTGAAGGAGAGAAAGAAGGGACTTCACTTCAAACTTATGTTCCCAGTAACTAAAAAATGTCCTTTAAGACACATCAAAGGTCTGACTATCTCATTGCATGTGCATTTAGGAGTTGCAAACCTACATCACAACTATTAATAAGTATAGTTTGAAGTACTTTGAACAGATCTTGCTTTCTTAGATGCTGTGGTGGTTTGAATGAGAATGACCTCTATAGGCTCATCTCCTTCAATGCTTGATCCCCAATTTTTGAAAATATTTGGAAATGATTAGGAGATGAGGACTTAGTAGAGGCATATCACTGGCATGGGGTATGAGGTTTAAAAAGCCACAGAAGCCCCAACTAGCTCTTGCAGCCCCACAACATGTGAGCTTTCTCAATTATTGCTCCAGGACTATGCCTGCCTTCATGCTGCCATGCTTCCCAGAATGATAGTCATGGACTTCCTACTGTGAAACTGTAAGTCTTCAAGAAACTCTTTATTCTATAAGGTTTGGTTGTTCATTTGTATCAATTATATCAACATTAACTAAGATAGACATAATTCCCTCCAAGCTAAGGAGAACCCGGTTAAAAGTAAGTATCTTGAATTAAAGATTCTCTCATTCTTATGCCTATGGTAAGCCAGAGATGATGTGGCAGAAAGGCACAAAAGCAGCCCCCACCCCCCACTTGTTAACTATTCTCATTAAACTTGTACTGATGGGAGTGAGGCAACTCACTCTTCCCTGTCAAGGACAGCTTTCTTCTCAGGAAGGAGACAAAGAACTGTGGGCAGATTCATTTCTGAGCATTTCTGGATAGGAAAGCGAATCATTCATATGGAAAGTGAGGATTGTGGGAAAGGAATTTAAAAGGTATGGTGTGAGGATTCTGCTCAAATGAGATTTACTAAGTAACAATGAAATTAAGAAAAAAGTCTCTTTATACACCATCAGGCATCAGAAGGGACACCTGTGCTTTTCACATCTACCTCTCCTCTAATCTTATCAGCCACTTTCTAAAATGTAAAGTGGTACAAGTCACTGCTGTCCTCAAAGTTTCTAATCTAGATCATTGTCTAAGGTCCAGGAATTTAAATATCACTCTAGAAAGAAGGTGAAAAGATGAGAAAAAAATCCAAAACCATTTGAACAGTTAACTGAATTTATCTGATGTAGTCAGTTGTTTTCCGGTGCAATAAAATAGAGAAATGAAAACAGTGGAAGTTGCGATGTTTGTGAAATCATCAATGGTGTATTTGAAAGTCTATTGTAGGTAAATCTGGCAAAGCTCAGTTAGGTGAAGTTACAGCTTGGAGGTGGTTGTCAACCTAAAGATGAAATTGTGGGTTCAGAAGACCCCTCAAATCATGACAAAGGGGTAGTCCTCTGTTTGAGGGCAACTTGGAAATTGTAGGGGGTGACTACAGCCTAGGATGAGTGACTTGCTCTTGTTTTGAAGGAAAATCTTGGCCCCAGCTCTGGGCTTAGAGCTAGACTGGGCAGTAGTCATGCTGCCTTTTAAGCTACTGTGCTGGCTTCTGCTGCTCAGGAACTGATCCTATCCTTATGTCTGAGTCAGAAGTTGGCCAGCAGGTAGGGCTGTTAGTCTCAGCTAATTGCTGTGGGGAGAACAGGACAGGTGGCCACTGGTTACCATCCGAATGCAAATGCTTAGCATTTCTGAAACAACACTATTGCAGTTAATATAACAGTATACTACTTACAGCTGGATACTTGAATTTGAATAGCATTAGACTTGAGCTACTATTTTAAAGTGACTTCTTTTTTTTTCTTTTAGTCCTTTTATATGCAAATGGAAAAAACCTTTAATGTTTTATCCAGGTATGTGAACTGAAGACAGTTCATATATCTATATCTATATCTATATCTATATCTGTATCTGTATCTGTATCTGTATCTGTATCTATATCTATATCTATATCTTTCTATATATATCATGGATACATACACACACACACATATATATATATATATATATGTATGTATGTATGTATGTATGTATGTATGTATGTTGCTGCCATCAAATCCAAATGACAGCCAGGGAAAGGAAAAGGTCTTGGGAGAATATCTTACCCTTAAAGGGAACATACAGAGTGAATATTCTGCCAACTAAGCATCTGCTTAGTCTCCATGCGTCATTGCATCATCTGCTCTCACAGTCTCCCTTCTATTTTTCTTACCTAGGCTGTAGCCAGAACTTCAAGCATGGTCAAAAGGAAGGTCTCCTTAGTGTGAAACTAGAGAACATGACTATTTGGGGGGAATTAGGCATTCTTACTACTTTAGGTTGAATATGAAATATAATACAGGGCAAGGTTCAGTGATCTCTTAAAATAACCCTTCAAATTTAAGTAACATTCAGTGTACTGTTTTTTTTACATTTAGTTCCTTTGTCCTTTTCTGAACTGAGTTTGGATGCTGTAGGAGCCTGTGAAAAACAGCATCACACCAAAAGAACTAAGAAGTAAATAAAAATAACGAGAGACATAAAAAGAAGGCAGAAGAGGGCAAGCAATATCTATTGGATTGTTGTGTCCACTTACAATGGGTGGGTATCAGGCTTTGGTCATAGGGCTTTATGAAGACATTTTATGTTCTTTGAAGTCATGGGGTTGACATAAATCAAGATTTACTTTTTCTACTTAGTACAATGTGAAATTTCTGTCTAACAATGAAGTTACATTCTGAACAAATTAAAATCTTCTGTAAATCTATGAAATGATAACTGTGTTTTCTACATATTTGTTTTCTTCAAAATATGAGTTTTGATGTTAGTGTAATTTTGTTATCAATGAATAAAGTTATTAAATAAAATATTTGTCAGCAGATACTTTATTGATTTCTGGGCATTATTATAGGGATTTGGGTCTTATCAATGAACAACAAAATAAACAGGAGAGATGAAGGTTCCCCGCCCCCTGAACTTCTGGCACAGTGAGAAAAGTGCTGGAATCACTACAGGGCCAGGAAACATCTGACCTTTGTCACACCCCAGTAAATTCATAGTTTCTGCTATATGCTGTGTCCTAGGTACTATAGAGCTTTTCAAAAGCGCTCAGATATTTTATTTCATTTTAATTAAACTGTAAACTGTTTACTAATTCTTTAGAAATGTGTCACACACATTTACGTCTAAAGAATATTTACGGCCATCTGGAACCCTGGTGCCTGGAAGCTGCCAGAAAGGACGGTGCAGGTCTTCCTGGTTGCTGCCGCCACAGAGAGCTCATAAGCAACACCCCACGAGCAAACTTGAGCCTCGGGCTGCAGGTAAGACCAACTTTCCTGCTGCAAGCGACCTGACTGGTGGCCTTGGGACACACAGAGGCAATATACCTCTAGGACCAGACACTTCCGGTTTCTAACAGGAGTCCCAAACCCGCAGATCCCTGCCCCCAGCAGCTCCCTGCTCCCAAACTCCGTGGGAGAGAGAACTCACTGCCAAGACAGGTGGGCACTCCTGAGACTGCAGAGCAGAAGAGACCACCAACACTGCCCACCCCTGCCCACATCCCTGACCCAAGAGGAAACTGTATACGGCCTCTGGGTTCCCTTGGGTAAGGGCACAGGAGCAGGAAATCTGCTGCGTCTGAGACACCACCAGAACCTGAAGGGACCGACCGAATAAACAGTTCTCTGCACCAAAATCCCGAGGGAGGGAGAGCTAAACATTCAGAGAGGCAGACACGCCAGGGAAACCAGAAGAGTGTACACTCGGCCCACATCTCTGACTACACAGGAAAACATCAAACGCCATCTGGAACCCTGGTGCACGGAAGCTTCAGGAAAGGGCAGCACAGATCTTCCTGGTTGTGGCCGCCGCGGAGAGCTCATAAGCAACACCCCATGAGCAAACTTGAGCCTTGGGACCACAGGTAAGACAAATCTTCCAGCTCCAAGCGACCTGCCTGGTGAACTCAAGACACAGGCCCACAGGAACAGCTGAAGACCTGTAGATAGGAAAAACTACAGGCCCGAAATCAGAACACTCAGTCCCCATAACTGGCTGAAAGAAAACAGGAAAACAAGTCTACAACACTCCGGACACACAGGCTTATAGGACAGTCTAGCCACTGTCAGAAATAGCAGAACAAAGTAACACTAGAGATAATCTGATGGCGAGAGGCAAGCGCAGGAACCCAAGCAACAGAAACCAAGACTACATGGCATCATCGGAGCCCAATTCTCTCACCAAAGCAAACACAGAAGATCCAAACACACCAGAAAAGCAAGATCTAGTTTCAAAATCATATTTGATCATGATGCTGAAGGACTTCAAGAAAGACATGATAAACTCCCTTAGAGAAACACAGGAAAACATAAATAAACAAGTAGAAGCCTTCAGAGAGGAATCACAAAAATCCCTGAAAGAATTCGAGGAAAACATAAATAAACAAGTAGCAGCCTAGAAAGAAGAATCACAAAAATCCCTGAAAGAATTCCAGGAAAACACAATCAAACCATTGAAGGAATTAAAAATGGAAATAGAAGCAATCAAGAAAGATCACATGGAAACAACCCTGGATATAGAAAACCAAAGGAAGAGACAAGGAGCTGTAGATACGAGCTTCACCAACAGAATACAAGAGATGGAAGAGAGAATCTCAGGAGCAGAAGATTCCATAGAAATCATCGACTCAACTGTCAAAGATAATGTAAAGCGGAAAAAGCTACTGGTCCAAAACATACAGGAAATCCAGGACTCAATGAGAAGATCAAACCTAAGGATAATAGGTATAGAAGAGAGTGAAGACTCCCAGCTCAAAGGACCAGTAAATATCTTCAACAAAATCATAGAAGAAAACTTCCCTAGCCTAAAAAAAGAGATACCCATAGGCATACAAGAAGCCTACAGAACTCCAAATAGATTGGACTAGAAAAGAAACATGTGCCCGACACATAATAGTCAAAACACCAAATGCACAAAATAAAGAAAGAATATTAAAAGCAGTAAGGGAAAAAGGTCAAGTAACATAAAAAGGCAGACCTATCAGAATCACACCAGACTTTTCGCCAGAGACTATGAAAGCCAGAAGACCATGGACAGATGTCATACAGACCCTAAGAGAACACAAATGCCAGCCCAGGTTACTGTATCCTGCAAAACTCTCAATTAACATAGATGGAGAAACCAAGATATTCCATGACAAAACCAAATTTACACAATATCTTTCTACAAATCCAGCGCTACAAAGGATAATAAATGGTAAAGCCCAACATAAGGAGGCAAGCTACACCCTAGAAAAAGCAAGAAACTAATCATCTTAGCAACAAAACAAAGAGAAGAAAAGCACACAAACATAACCTCACATCCAAATATGAATATAACAGGAAGCAATAATCACTATTCCTTAATATCAAGACATAGATTAACAGACTGGATACGCAACGAGGACCCTGCATTCTGCTGCCTTGGAAAACAACTCTCCAAGCAAATGGTTGGAAGAAGCAAGCTGGAGTAGCCATTCTAATATCAAATAAAATCAATTTTCAACTAAAAGTCATCAAAACGATAGGGAAGGACACTTCATATTCATCAAAGGAAAAATCCACCAAGATGAACTCTCAATACTAAATATCTATGCCCCAAATACAAGGGCACCTACATACGTAAAAGAAACCTTACTAAAGCTCAAAACACACATTGCACCTCACACAATAATAGTAGGAGATTTCAACACCCCACTCTCATCAATGGACAGATCATGGAAACAGAAATTAAACAGAGATGTAGACAGACTAAGAGAGGTCATGAGCCAAATGGACTTAACAGATATTTATAGAACATTCTATTCTAAAGCAAAAGGATATACCTTCTTCTCAGCTCCTCATGGTACTTTCTCCAAAATTGACCATATAATTGGTCAAAAAATGGGCCTCAACAGGTACAGAAAGATAGAAATAATCCCATGCGTGCTATCAGACCACCACAGCCTAAAGCTGGTCTTCAATAACAATAAGGGAAGAATGCCCACATATACGTGGAAATTGAACAATGCTCTACTCAATGATAACCTGGTAAAGGAAGAAAGAAAGAAAGAAATTAAAGACTTTTTAGAATTTAATGAAAATGAAGGTACAACATACCCAAACTTATGGGACATGAAAACTGTCCTAAGAGGAAAACTCATAGCGCTGAGTGCCTGCAGAAAGAAACAGGAAAGTACATATGACACCAGCTTGACAGCACACTTAAAAACTCTAGAACAAAAAGAAGCAAATACACCCAGGAGGAGTAGAAGGCAGGAAATAATCAAACTCAGAGCTGAAATCAGCCAGGTAGAAACAAAAAGGACCATAGAAAGAATCAACAGAACCAAAAGTTGGTTCTTTGAGAAAATCAACAAGATAGATAAACCCTTAGCCAGACTAATGAGAGGACACAGAGAGTGTTTCCAAATTAACAAAATCAGAAATGAAAAGGGAGACATAACTACAGATTCAGAGGAAATTCAAAAAATCATCAGATCTTACTATAAAAGCCTATATTCAACAAAACTTGAAAATCTGCATGGACAACTTCCTAGACAGATACCAGGTACCGAAGTTAAATCAGGAACAGATAAACCAATTAAACATCCCATAACTCCTAAGGAAATAGAAGCAGTCATTAAAGGTCTCCCAACAAAAAAGAGCTCACGTCCGGACAGGTTTAGTGCAGAATTCTATCAGACCTTCATTGAAGACATCATACCAATACTATCCAAACTATTCCACAATATTGAAACAGATGGAGCACTACCGAACTCCTTCTATGAAGCCACAATTACTCTTATACCTAAACCACACAAAGACCCAACAAAGAAAGAGAACTTCAGACCAGTTTCCCTTATGAATATCAATGCTAAAATACTCAATAAAATTCTGGCAAACCGAATACAAGAGCACATCAAAACAATCATCCACCATGATCAAGTAGGCCTCATCCCAGGCATGCAGGGATGGTTTAATATACGGAAAACCATCAACGTGATCCATTATATAAACAAACTGAAAGAACAAAACCACATGATCATTTCATTAGATGCTGAGAAAGCATTTGACAAAATTCAACACCCCTTCATGATAAAAGTCCTGGAAAGAATAGGAATTCAAGGCCCATACCTAAACATAGTAAAAGCCATATACAGCAAACCAGTTGCTAACATTAAACTAAATGGAGAGAAACTTGAAGCAATCCCACTAAAATCATGGACTAAACAAGGCTGCCCACTCTCTCCCTGCTTATTCAATATAGTTCCTGTAGTTCTAGCCAGAACAATCAGACAACAAAAGGAAATCAAGGGGATACAGATTGGTAAAGAAGAAGTCAAAACATCACTATTTGCAGATGATATGATAGTACATTTAAGTGATCCAAAGAGTTCCACCAGAGAACTACTAAAGCTGATAAGGAACTTCAGCAAAGTGGCTGGGTATAAAATTAACTCAAATAAATCAGTAGTCTTCCTCTACACAAAAGAGGAAAAAGCCGAGAAAGAAATTAGGGAAATGACACCCTTCATAATAGACTCAAACAATATGATGTACCTCGATGTGACTTTAACCAAACAAGTAAAAGATCTGTACAATAAGAACTTCAAGACTCTGAGGAAAGAAATTGAAGAAGACCTAAGAAGATGGAAAGATCTCCCATGCTCATGGATTGGCAGGATTAACGTAATAAAAATGGCCATTTTACCAAAAGCGATCTACAGATTCAATGCAATCCCCATCAAAATACCAATCCAATTCTTCAAAGAGTTAGACAGAACAATTTGCAAATTCATCTGGAATAACAAAAAACCCAGGATAGCTAAAACTATTCTCAACAATAAAAGGACTTCAGGGAGAATCACTATCCCTGAACTCAAGTAATATTACAGAGCAATAGTGATAAAAACTGCATGGTATTTGTATAGAAACAGACAGATAGACCAATGGAACAGAATTGAAGACCCAGAAATGAACCCACACACCTATGGGCACCTGATTTATGGGCCAAAACCATTCAATGGAAAAAAGATAGCATTTTCAGCAAATGGTGCTGGTTCAACTGGAAGTCAACATGTAGAAGAATGCAAATCGATCCATGCTTATCACCCTGTACAAAGCTTAAGTCCAAGTGGATCAAGGACCTCCACATCAAACCAGATACACTCAAACTAATAGAAGAAAAACTAGGGCAGCATCTCGAACACATAGGCACTGGAAATAATTTCTTGAACAAAACACCAATGGCTTATGCTCTAAGATAAAGAATCGACAAATGGGATCTCATAAAACTGCAAAGCTTCTGTAAGGCAAAGGACACTGTGGCTAGGACAAAATGGCAACCAACAGATTGGGAAAAGATCTTTACCAATCCTACAACAGATAGAGGCCTTATATCCAAAATGTACAAAGACCTCAAGAAGTTAGACCGCAGGGAATCAAATAACCCTATTAAAAAATGGGGTTCAGAACTAAACGAAGAATTCACAGCTGAGGAATGCCGAATGGCTGAGAAACACCTAAAGAAATGTTCAACATCTTTAGTCATAAGGGAAATGCAAATCAAAACAACCCTGAGATTTCACCTCACAGCAATGAGAATGGCTAAAATCAAGAACTCAGGTGACAACAAATGCTGGCGAGGATGTGGAGAAAGAGGAACAATCCTCCATTGTTGGTGGGATTGCAGACTGGTATAACCATTCTGGAAATCAGTCTGGAGGTTCCTCAGAAAATTGGACATTGAACTACCTGAGAATCCAGCTATACCTCTCTTGGGCATATACCCTCAAGGTGCCCCAACATATAAAAAAGACACGTGCTCCACTCTGTTCATAGCAGACTTATTTATAACAGCCAGAAGCTGGAAAGAACCCAGATGCCCTTCAACAGAGGAATGAATACAGAAAATGTGGTACGTCTACACAATGGAATAGTACTCTGCTATCAAAAACAATGCCTTTATGAAATGCATAGGCAAATGGTTGGAACTGGAAAATATCATCCTGAGTGAGGGAACCCAATCACAGAAAAACACACATGGTATGCACTCATTGATAAGTGGCTATTATCCCAAATGCTTGAATTACCCTAGATTCATAGAACACATGAAAGTCAAGACGGATGATCAAAATGTGAATGCTTCACTCCTTCTTTAAAAGGGGGAACAAGAATACCCTTGGCAGGGAATAGAGAACAAAGATTAAAACAGAGACAGAAGGAACACCCATTCATAGCCTGCCCCACATGTGGCCCATACATATACAGCCACCCAATTAGACAAGATGGATGAAACAAAGAAGTGGAGGCAGACAGGAGCCAGATGTAGATATCTCCTGAGAGACACAGCTAGAATACAGCAAATACAGAGGTGAATGCCAGCAGCAAACCACTGAACTGAGAATAGGACCCCCGTTGAAGGAATCAGAGAAAGAACTGGAAGAGCTTTAAGGGGCTCGAGACCCCTTATGAACAACAATGCCAAGCAACTAGAGCTTCCAGGGACTAAGCCACTACCTAAAGACTATACATGGACTGACCCTGGACTCGGACCTCATAGGTAGCAATGAATATCCTAGTAAGATCACCAGTGTAAGTGAAAGCCCTCGGTCCTGCGAAGACTGAACCCCCAGTGATCGTGATTGTTGGGGGGAGGGCTGCAATGGGGGGAGGGTGGGGAGGGGAACACCCATAAAGAAGAGGAGGGGGAGGGATTAGGGGGATATTTGCCTGGAAACCGGGAAAGGGAATAACATTCGTAATGTAAATAAGAAATACTTAAATTAATAAAAAAAAGAATATTTACTTCCTCACTATTCTCAACTCCTCACCTCTATACCCCCAAACTCAACACATGGAGTCCAAATTTGCTACCTATATACTCTTGGCTGTAAGAACACCCACTAAAGAATATTTGACTAACCACTGACCATGGACTTGAAAAATTATGATTCTTCCCATCGCAGAAGCTAATAACTTTCATTAGCATTTCAGGTACAGGTAGGGGCTTTGTGAGGACATCTTGCTGCAATGTTGAGTTTCTTGATATTGTATAGGTCTGTGAGGAAAGTATAGTTGCTATGGACTGATTATTCAAATGCAATGTGTCACATGCCATACAGTTAGATATTCAAGGAGATGCCTTTAAGCTAAGCAAAACATAAGCTGGCCTATGAGTTTAATTAATTTTCAATGTCTAGAGCCAAAGACGAATGACCAGCTACCTGAGTTTGATGTCCTGGTGGCAGGTAGAGCACCAGGGTGAGAGACATGCCCTCTAGGCTATGCTGAGGCTAACTGCTGATTTTTTTCATTTGCATTTGGTATATGAGTGATTATGAAAGAACTTTTGCTTCCACCATCCTTCTAAATTTAAACTCTATTAACTAGCAGTCATTGCTATGTCCCCTTTATTTTCTGTTGAGTTATGGAAGTGCTATGTCTTGATTCTTTTGCAAAATTACTAAAGGATTTTAATAAAGAGGATATACAAGGATTTATGTGCTGGCATGCTTCTTCTAAAATCATCAGTATGTTAGGCTTTCCTTATCTAACAAAGTAGAATCTTCAAAATGAAGTGAGAGGCTGGATTGATGGCTCAGTGGCAAATCATTTTCTATTCTTAAAGAGGACCTGAGTTCAGTTCTCAGCAGGCATGACAGCTGATTACCTCTTTAGATCCAGTTTCAGAGAATCCCATTTCTGACCCCCATGGGTACCAGGAATGCATGTGATGGAGAGAAATATATGCAGGTCCAATACTCATAAACACACAAGTTAAAAATAAATATATCTTAACATATTGCAATAAATTATGGAGAAATAATGTAAGAAAATTAAAATATCCAGCTAGGTGTGATTGCATAAGCCTTAAATGCCAGTATTGGAGAGCCAGAGCAAGAGACAGGATGATTGCGAATTCAAGGCCAGACTGAGATACACAGTGAGTTAAAGGCTTCTTTAGGTTACATTCTAAGACCCTATCTCATTCCAATGAGCCCAGCAACCCTAAGAAAATGGAAAAACATCCCGTTGTGCAATCTAGGAGTACAAACTGTGGTGCAAACACTTTTAGCATTTTTGCATTTTTTTCAATTTTAGATATATACATTATATATATAAATTATCCCTATTTGTCTATATCAATATGCCCCCATATGCAAAATTATATAAAACTGAATAATGATGTTTAATAACTTTAGAATTATTCTTTTCTTTTACTGGATTTTTAAAAATTTATTTACATTTCAAATATTATCCTCTTTCCTGGTTTTCCATCCATAAATCCCCTATCCCATTCCCCCTCCAGCTTCTTCTATGAGGGTGCTCCCCCAGCCATCTACCCACACCTTTCCACCTCACCGTCCTGATATTCCCCTACACTGGGGCGGGGGAGGATCTAGTCTTGGCAGGACCAAGGGCTTCTCCTCCCATGGGTGCCCAACAAGGCTATCCTCTGCTACATATGCAGCTGGAGTCATGAGTCTGTCCGTGTATACTCTTTGGGTGGTGGTTTAGACACTGGGAACTCTCCTTGGTTGGTATTGTTGTTCTTATGGGGTTGCAAACCCTTTAAGCTCCTTCAATCTTTTCTCCAACTTCTCCAATGGGGACCACATTCTCAGTTTAATGTTTGGCTGTGAGTATCTGCTTCTGTATTTGTCATGATCTGGTAGATCCTCTCAGGAGACAGCTATATCAGGCTCCTGTCAGCTCGCACTTCTTAGCATCAGGGTTTGGCTGGGTTTCATGACTGGATTCTCAGGTGGGGCAGTCTCTGGATGGCCTTTCCTTCAGTCTTTGCCCCAAACTTTGTCTTTGTATTTCCTCCTATGAATATTTTTGTTCCACCATCTAAGAAGGACTGAAGTATCTACACTTTGGTAATCCTTCTTCTTGACCTTCATGTGGACTGTAGATTGTTATCTTGGATAATTCAAGCTTTTGGGCTAATATCCACTTATCAGTGAGTGCATACCATGTGTGTTCTTTTGTGATTGGATTAGTTTATCCAGGATGATATTTTCTAGCTCCATTCATTCATGAAATTCTAAGAATTTCATGCAGTCATTGTTTTTAATAGCTGATTAGTACTCCATTGTGTAAATGTACCACATTTTCTGTAGCCATTCCTGTGATGAAGGACATCTGGATTCTTTCCAGCTTCTGGCTATTATAAATAAGGCTGCTATGAGCATAGTGGAGCATGTGTCCTTATTAGGTGTTGGAGCATCTTTTGGGTGTATGCCCAGGAGAGGTATAGCTGAGTGAATTATTCTTTTCCATGTACTTTGATTCTTCTGCTCAGTGAAATATCTTGGAAAGTTGTTTAGATATCTTCATACTTAGATATTCCTCATTGGTAGTTTTCACACTACCAATAAAGATCAGTGATTTTAGAAAATAGTGCTTTATATATTTTCAGTGTTTTAAGTAATAATACAATTTTAAAACTGAAGTTACTGACTCAACTAATATGTAGAGTATGTATTTCATTAAATAACACCAAAGTGTTTTGCACAAAGATACTACCAATCTCTCTCAAATCCAAAATGTGTGAACAGTTTCATATTTGTTCATATTTACCAACACTGGCTATGCCAGCCTTTTTAATATTCTTTAAAACATCACTATTTTTAGTCTACATTGGCTCACTTGTTATAAATTAGACTATGTTTTTAAAGTTATAATATGTCAAAGTATTGTGGGTGTGTGTGTATGTGTGTGTGGTCTTTTCATCTTCCTAACCTGTTTAAAAAATTTTGTAGTCACTTATCTCAGTAGTCTATGGTCATTAAAGGTCTATAGATTCTTTAATATATGAAATGTAGTTTTACCAATACTGTTTTAAAGATTCAGTTTCTAGGGAAAATATAAGAATCAGAAGGACAGACAAGCAGTCACTGAGTAAAGATTTACTACCGAATGTTGGGTCAGGTATGCCAGGAAATTTATATCTCATTCACTTAGTAGACTTTTAGAAGATAATAAAGTTGGATTTCCTTCTGTGCTTAGTAGGATGTGTGTCACAAGGAGAGAATATTTTATGTTTGGTTGTTTGGACTTTTATTCTTTCCTTTCGTATATTTGGTTTCCCTGGTAAATAGACAAGATCAGCAAAACACAGCAAAACGTATTTAAAGATAATGATTGGGCTTGTGACCTCTGAGTATTTGAATATATCATCCTTAGTTCGACCAGTCTTAGGTACTTGTCCTCCAAAGTAGCTTTTCACCTCATTCAGGTTTGTTAAAGTAGTTAATCCAGGGCAATTAGCAACTTTCAGTAAAAACCATTATGCTTGTTTTAAATGGGGCATTACACACATTTCTCCAGGAAAATATTAAGCAGTATAAATTATTTCCAAGGTAATGAAAGAGTGTGTCTATAAATATTATCCAGAGTGATAAACCATCTTATAAAAGCATTATACAAAAAGCTTCAAAGTTATGAATAATTGTATATTTGGCAGAGACCAATTTAAAATGAGAATTACAGTAAGAGTTGCCTTGATCAGAAAATACTTACACAAAACATAGTGAGAGGTTAAAACATCTTGGAAGAGATACAGCCTGAGGTAGGTGATGTGCAGAGCAGTGGTGTTAGAGACATTTTCCAACTGATTAATTTACCTCCCTTTTTTAAAGAAAATCCATGTACACAGTGGTTTTAACTTCTTAGAATAAATTAAATGAAAATGATTTATGGCTCTCTCTGTACCTGGAGATACTTCTGATTTATTATAGATGAGTTTCTTTTAACTTGTTGTTAAGAGCAATAATTTCAGGGATGTGCATTTACACTATCGATGTATAAGTTCTTTGTTGAGATAATCCCTTAGAGTGTGTTAAAGAAATTAAATCACAAAATAGATAACAATTTCAGAAGGATGTTGCATAGCAACAAGTTGTGTTATCCACTTTATTTTCAATATTTCATAGAGACTACTTACATTTTAATAATGCAAAAGTGAAGAAAATCAATTTTCTTTATAAGAACTCATACTTTAAACTGCATTTTATTTTATGGAAAACAAAACACATCTTTGAATTGATGCATGTGAAGTAGAAAACATTAATGTCAGATGATATGGAGAGACTTCACTGGACTCCTGATTTTTTTATTGGATATTTTATTTATTTACATTCCCTTTCCCAGTTTTCCCTCTGCAAAATCCCGAGGATAGCTCTAGTCATGGCAAGTCTGAAAAATACTAGTCATTAATTACCTGTCAGTAGAATTAGAGTCAGTAGTTTGTTTCCATTTTTTTTGTCTTATTTAGTAAACTCAGTGTGAAAGACTGACTTTGATTTTAAGGTGGTACATAATTTTAATGTATCTTTCAAACCTAAGACCTTATTCTTGTTACTGATTCTTTGCACATTATTCTTCTGGCTGGCAGATCGACATGAAGAAACCGAGCTCCTATCATGGTGCCCCCACAACCCCACTCCCAGTATTTCCGCATCTTTGCTTCATTTAGAAATCACTTACTGGGAGTAAGGTCTAGGAGCATGGAAAGAAACTTTAATTGCAGTAAGTTCTGTTGTGATGTTGATGGTTCTGGTTTGTAGACAAAATGTGGAGTAGAAGGGCTTTAGAACACTCCTCACCCTCCCTGGAGTCAGACAAGGCATCCTGATACAAGCCAGTGCAAATCTGGACAACTCAGCAGCTCCTATAGTTTCCTAATTTTTGAGATGGGGATAATAATAAAGTTATACCAAAGGGTAGTTATGAGGATAACTTGGAAGAACCTACAACAGGGTAAATGCTTGAAAATAATGTAGTTTTATCCTTATTTTAGCAATAATATGTTGTGAAAGGGACACAGGAAACATCACCAGATAATTCCATTTGCTTACGTTGTCAGACTCTAGAAATGACTGCAGGGTAGGCTGGAATCTAAAAGTTCCAGTTAGTTAAATAACAGGAGAAAAGGATTTTTGGTCTCTAGGCACACTTTTTAATTCCCTTTGGTATCTGATTGCTCCTGAAATTGATCCTCGAATTACAAATGTTTGAAAAATGCTCACATTTTAAAGTCAATACCATAAGGAGAGTAAACACAAGCATATTCTAAAAGGCAACAAATACAGTTTGTCATCTTAGGAACCCATTACCTTCAAAGAGAATAGCCAGGGCTTGTCCACACCCTCAAGATTTGTTACATTATGAGGAACTCAGACTCTCAAAGGATAAGCAGCATTATCACGTCCACCAAGGTGTCTTTGAATAAGTTAGAGTACTGGGGAAAAAAAAGCATGGGTAAGATTTAGCCTTCACCTGTAGCAGGGCCAATGTCAGCAGCCATGCTTGGTGACATGAATACTGTCAAGCAGAAAAGAAGCATGCATGGAGAAATGAGACAAGCAGGGATGGAAAAACAGGACATCTCTCGCACCCCAGGCTCTCATGCACGGTCTATCATGCCAGTGTTGTCAGAAGCAATCTGTCCAAAGAAATATCAGTACCAGAAAGGATGAATGTTATGCCTTATGTTTTCTTAAAAGTATCCATAATGATTTATTTTTATTTTGAGAATATATAACTTTGCCTGTACTGAAGTGTATGACTATAATGTGCATGCCTGATGTTTGTAGAAGCCAAAATCAAGCATTAAGTTCCTTAGAACTAAAGCTAACAACAGTTAATGTACTGCCATGTGACTTTGGGGAACCTGTAAGGTGACCTGTAAAAAGGGCAGCTGGTGCTCTGTAAAGCTCTTTGCATGTCCCGAAAGTCCAGTGTGCATGAGAGATCAGCGTTATGAAGTGCCTATTGCTGGTGTCACGAAGGCATAATGTTCATTACTTGGTTGGTCCTGCTTTAAAACAGTGCTGCTGATGCTCTTCATGAAGACCAGAGGAAACTCTAGTAGGCAAACCAGAGGAAGTTTGCTGTGCATCTGAGTATAATCACATAAATTCAAGACAAAACCTGGCAATAGCACCACTCAAGTTTGGCCTCAATATAAGTTGTATATTCAGCAATGATGGATAAGGGGAACATTTTAGAATCAGATCACAGGAAATCGTGTTCGCATTAGAATTAGTTTTTCTTCTACTGGAAATGGAAAAGCCATGGAGGTTTTGACATAGAAAAGTGGCATATCAGAATGTAGCTTCCCGAGCATGTCATGATAAATGTGAATTTTGTACAAAGATTAATGAAAATCCAAGAAAGAAAGTCAGAATAATCTGTGGCTGTAAACCTCTTCTTTCTTGTTGATATGTCAGGAAATGAGATTAAATAATCTTCAGACACTATATAAGTCTATTTTCCATGCAAACTCAGTATCATATCTACTAAATTTTAGGATTAAAATCTGTTTCCGCCTTCATCAACACAATGACATAAATGTGTATTTATCAAAGTTGATTATGAGAATGTTCTAGCAAGAATTACCTCTGTATTTCAAATTGGGGTGTGATCAAGATGAAGATCAGAAATGAGGAACACAAGATGTGTATACAGCATATTGTGTATTCTGACAGCTAAAATAGAAGCCCCAGTGTAGGGGAACGCCAGTGCAGGTAGGCTGGAAGGAATAGGTGGGTGGGTATGGGAGCCCCCTCATAGAAGCAGGGGGAAGAGGAATGGTATAGGCAGTTTCCAGAGGGGAAACTGGGAAAGCAGGTGACATTTGAAATGTGAATAAAGTAAATATCCAATAAAGAAAGAGGAAAACAAAAGATAGCTGAGGATCTGACCAGGCTATAACTGGACATCTATCTCCCCATCTTTCCTACATCATTCTACTTCCTGGCTAAGAATTTTATTATTTTAAATATAGACATAAAAATAAGTAAAAACTAATGTGAATTCAGCATAAACAGTTGTGTATTAAAAAATAAAATAGAAACAATTGCAAGTGAGCAAAATTGATGGGAACAAAAACAAAGATAAGGAATAAATGTGTTAATGAGAAGATTATAAGATTTAAGATACTGATGCATGGAAATAATACATATTAACTTTTTGATAATACAGTAATATTACCATTAAATATACACTTTATTTGCTTCTCACCAAAAAGGTTTCTTATAAATTTAGGATCCAAAAGACTACTGGTGAAATTTTGTTTCTCTTCACCACCAACAATAAAATCTTCCCACGACATATGCAAGTGGTACTATTTTATAGTTGTTATAGTCCTCCAGATTACACAGGTAGACACGTCTTCAGAAAATTAAAAGATTTTCCAGTGTTCCTTTAGTTATAATGCAGAAGATCCAAAGTTAAAACTGTGATTATTGAACCTAAATCTTATATTCAAACATCAAATCCTTGATATTAATAGAGGTTTGATTACCTGGTGTTGTGAAAGAGCAATAAAATAAGCTGACTTACAGGTGAATAGTGCCCAAGGTTATGAATTAACACAGTATATTTATCTATAAACTGGCAATTACAAAAAGATGTATTATTGTCACCTGGTATTAGGGTTTGGGTATGAAATATCCTCTCAAAGTCTCATGCTTTGAGAATTTAGTCACCAGCTATCCAAAGGGGTTGGGCAACAAAAGGTTATTTGATCACAGAGATTCCATCCTACCCCATATGGGTGATCTTTTGCTAGCTTCATAGGGTTAGTATTGTTGGGAGATGGTGAACTAGTTGGAAGAAGCCAATCATTTGGATCAGACAGCAGCAAGTGTTCCCTGTTGCCTACTCCTTCTTATCCATTGCTGCTTCCTTGTTGCCATGAGATAAAGAACCCTGCTCTCCTGGAGCATCATGTGAAGCCCCAACACAGGTGCTTGGGAAGGCCATGCAATGGTGGATTGAATCTGTGAGCAAATAAGTCACAGTGACAGAAGTGTGACTAAGACACCTGACTTATTGCAGAAATAATTGGAGAACTCCAAATGAGCTCAAAACCCAGAAGCATTACCTAAATCATGCTCAATGTTTTATTAATATTGATGCTAAAGTTCAATTGGTATTTTATAGACGATCGATAATGATGATAGTAACATTATACATTTTGAAACTATTTTTCCCTTGGTGTGTTTCTATTGGTTCTTATGAAAAAATTAACTTTATTATCTCTGTCTAAATATATATGATTTTCTTTTGAAAGCAGAAAATAAACCATAATGAGTATATAACATACAGTTTGGCATAAAGACAGACATTTATATTGAGGTCCACAGACCTGATGTGGTGTTTTTAAATGCACATAACCTTGACTGACTAGCTGTATCAAGTCAAGTTATTTATTTAGAAATATTTTCATATTTATTCCAGGTACTGTAAGAAGCTGAACTTTTGTGTTTAAAGCACCCAAGGAAGTGGCAGTGCCCAGTGAAAGGCAGGCACAGCTACAGTTCCTGAGACTGATTTTCTGTGTGAGTCTGGAGTATACAAAAACTTCACAAGTACACAATGAAGAACAAAGTCATGGCAAAGAGCATTATTTTTTCTTCCTGAAAATTTAATATGAACAGCAAAGGGATCGATCTCAGTGAAACCGTACCAACCTCACAGTTCACACCCTGGCCATTCTTTGACTCTTTCCAGCCTGTGAGTGGCAGGCAACTTGAAATGACATATTGGCAAAAAAGACTCAGCACACAGTAGCTGAAGCCTGTACTCAGAAACGGTTCTGCATTTAGGTAAACAGGTGATATTTTATGATCTTTATATGCTAAACTCGCACGTATATAGAAATTACGCATATTCATAAATCTAATCCATAGTGTGATTCATATGTTCTAAAAGTAGCATAAATGAAATAAGACAATACCAATGAATTGTAATATAAGTGAAATAAAACAATATCAAAAGATAAACTTTGTTTCATGATTGCTTACAGAGGATAAGGAGTCATACTATGAATTAGTTTGAGTCAGCTCACTCCATAGTGGCTTATCTCTCCTAACTATAACATACTTGCTAATTATTTATAAACAACATATTTTTATTTATTATTGCATGTACAGTTTTGTGTGTGCATGTGTACACACTCATGTTCATATGCTACAAAGCTCATGTGGAGGTCAGAGGACAACTTGCAAAGTTGATTGTCCAATTCCACCATGTTGATCCCGAGGATCAACCTTAGGCATTCCCCAGGGCAGCAAGCACATAACCCTCTGGGTCATATTACTGCCTGCCCATTTGGTAATTCATCTTTAAGTCCAAGTTTCATGTGATCAAAATAATACAGACCAGTAGTCACAAAGTTTTAAAGATTAAGAAAAACATGTATGCAAATTACATGACAGAGAACATATTTCATTGTATAAACCAACACCAGGTCACATTAGCAGCCAGGACTCTGAAGCCCATACTCCCATAGAGAGTTCTGGATTCAATCCACCCCCACTTGAAAGTTCCTTTACGAATAATAAGCAGTCACCTGTTAATTTCCCTGCACCTTATATTTCTTTCTTTCTAAGTAGATTAAAATATACCATGCTTCTTTGAAATTTCTCACTCTTTTTATTATCACTGTCTGTAAATGTCTCTGCATTTTTAGACTATCATATCCAGAATATTTGACCCACTGAGGCTAATTTACCAAAATAATAAATAAAAAATGAAAAAAAAAAACAACTTAACATTAGAAATGGATTCACAATTGTTTTTACCTGTGGCTTTTCCATCTCTCCGAGTGTATGGTTCAAGGATCCAGCCAGTAACAGGTTCTGCTGAGCTTTGTACCCTCCGGACAGTGGGATCAGGTATGCATAGGGAAGGCAGTAAACTATGCTATTGTCAAACAAAGCTCAGTGCCTTAGTTCTGAAGGGTGTTAGACCTCCATATACAAATGCATACTGAGACCCTTCTACTAAGCATCACTCCCTAGCTTGATATATCTTGAAAAGAAAATTAGAGATAGGAAGGAATTTCATAAACAAATGAGAAGGGAAAAATTAAAACTATGAGAATATATGAAGTGTTTCTGAAAGGGACAGCAAGTGACGTTTAATTTGTGTAACAAAGATAATCTGTATACTATAGTATGAAACTTTTTTGCACTGTAAATGAAAATCCCGTGGCTATTTAACATTGACCCAGTCTCACTGTGTTAACAGAGGATGAAATGGAATCAATTGGGATAGATTTTAAAACTGTTATCTTATGATTCTCTGTATATGATATCAATGTGATGTTGTGAGTCTTTCCTAATAACCCTGTTAAAGTCCTCAGTTTTTGGGTGGGATGGAAATGCTTAGGAAATCAGGCTTCTGTTTGTACACATTTTAAATTGCCAAAACAAATTATCTGTCTGACATGGGTCCCTGGACTTTTTGACAAAGGTGCAGGAACTAATCCATGGAACTATTTCTATAGTGTATACACACCTATGGTTCTGTTGTTAGGGGTGTTTAGATAATTATCAGGTATAAAACCTGCCTGGAATTAGTGTTGTCTAGAGACTACAGCATGGGATTCTCTTA
This sequence comes from Rattus norvegicus, assembly GCF_021556685.1. Classification (NCBI taxonomy): domain Eukaryota; kingdom Metazoa; phylum Chordata; class Mammalia; order Rodentia; family Muridae; genus Rattus; species Rattus norvegicus. The sequence goes on along the minus strand of NC_141551.1, from coordinate 43,814,021 downwards.
AACTACAAGACAGGAAGTAGGTCAGACCTCAGCAGGAGAAAGTGATGCACAGGACACAAGAAGAATGTTGGAAGCTAGCATTGTTACTACTTTGCAGGGCAATGTTGCTGACATGGCTGAAGTCCAGAAATCAAATTATTACTGATGTATGGTATGGTTTGACTTGAAACTCAGTTAGATTTTGGTTTGAAAAAAATCCTGTACTAATTCCTTTTCATTAAAATTATATCTCACATGGTGTAACTTCTCTTCGTAGATGGTTTTTCTCTACCAGACATTAAACTCAGGTGAGCTTCCAGAAGTCTCAGAGTCTTTCTTTTTCCTTGTTAACTCAAGGAAATTAGTAGAACTCAAGGAAATTAGTATAACTCAATTGTAATTAGTATATAATGTCCTATTGTTGCACTCTGACATAGGACTTTGATTCATATCAGATACAAATGCCCCCTTTCATGTGTTTAAATATTGAGTAATCGGATAATTGATGCGTTGAATAAGATGAAAAGATTCTGACTGAGTTATGACCATGATTAAGGGTGTCTAGTGGTATTGGGGCAAAATTAGGACTTTGGACTGGGCTGAGAAGGCATCATTTTTCACATATAAAACAATAAAACAAAGTGTTCAGTTATTCAAAAAAATTGATTTTCAACCTGACTTCACTATTGGGCTAGACTGAGATAACAAGGAATGCCTGTGTCTGTAAATTGCATTTAATATGCAAGTATAATAGACCATTATGGCATGGGCACTTAAGGTTCATGGCTGGAATGAAAGAATGACTCAAATATTACTGTACATGCAACTGCACAGAGTGAGGCAAATGAAAGAAGATGCAAGTTTATCTGCTCGTGGTTTCTGAATCCCTTCTTTCCAATACTTGCCAGTTGGTTTTACAAGGACAATTTCCAGAATTATAGTCAAACTACCCATGAGAAAACGATTCATTTTCTATGCCCTTTCACAATTTTTACTTCCTGTTGCTGAAGCGGTTACAGTAGTTTCTTCTCTCAGAAAAAGATCAAAAAGAGCGAAGGCACAGGGCACAATTGCCTTTTTTTCTGATTTAAGAAATATCAAGTTTTTTTTTTAAGATAAAGTTGCATTTCAAATAAGTGGAAAAGTACAAGTAATACTCCACACTGATGGTGAAGGACTATCAAAAGTGTAAGACCAACATTGAAGACTGTTGGAAATGCCTTAGCAGTGAGCTAGGAAGGTATTAGTTTGGGAGCATCGTGGCTTCCCCTACAATAGCTGCAATAGAGGCTGCTTCGCTTCTATATCTAATGTGTTTGCCTATCTACTTGATCCACTTGAATTCATTCTAATGAAACTTCCTAGACTCTTAGACAGGAAGAAGCTCACAGTGTGAAGAGGCAGGCCAACAATGACCACAGAAGGTGCGTTGGCAACTGTTTCTGGGTCTGGAACAAATCTCCATAGAAGAAGCAGTGGATTTGCCTAATTATTTAAAAAGATAATTATGTAACATGTCTTTATTACAACTGTAGAAAATGAATGGTGAATCTTACCAAAGCTGTAAAATGAGAGATAAAGAACATATTTGTCTTTTATACCGATTGTAAATTTTTTTTAATTTATTGCTAAATTTGTCAGCAGTCAGCCCATGTGATATTTTAGGCAGAGGCCATGGATCAGAGTTTTTCAACTTTGATACTGCTGACATTTTGTAAGGACAGGGATTTGTTGTGTGACACTCTCCTATAGAATGCATGGTGTTTAATGAAATTCCTGGTCCTGTTCTCTAGATTTCTGTAGCACCCAAGATGTGGCAAAGCAAAATATCTTTAGACATTCTGAAATATTCAAGAATGGAATTATATGTGGTTGAAAACCAGTAAACTAAGTTCTGAAGGGTTCCCGTGTCTTTGTACCGTGATCATACCTTCAGTTCTTATACTAGTTGATTCTTGTGTAGAGGTTAGTTCATGTTACATTTGTGTATTTTGATTTACTGTAATACTTATTGTTGGAAGTGTCCACTCATCTTTGTGTACCCTCACTTCCTTTATCAGAAATCCACTTACCTTTTTGTGCCCTGTTGGCCCTTGTCGGAATCAGCTGAATATAAATTTGTAGAGCCACTTTTGATTGTTCTGTTCCTTTGGTTTCTAGGATTGTCTTTCTTAATTTTTAATATAATTTATTTGTAAATGTATGTGAACATTTTACTGCATGTATATAGATGTGCCGTGTGCATGCAGTGTCTAAGGAAGTCAGAAGCGGGGTCATATCTGGGAAGTGAACCAGGGGCATCTGTCTACAAGGGAAGCCAATGCTCTTAACCATTGAGATCTCTTCGGCTCTTCTACATCTGCTTTTATAATATCATCATGGTGTTTTTTAGCTACTATATTTTTCTAAAACATCTTGAAGTCATGAAGTACAATGCCTTCTATTGTACCTTGTACATAAAGGTAAACAGATGCCAATCAAAAACTAAAGTCAACTAATACAATAGAGGAAAGCCACTAACAAAAGAAAAAGCAATCAGAACAAAAGGAAACTTTCAGACTTATTAGAATAAGGAAGAGGAACCATCAATATCTATTGGACAAACAAAACGGGTGTCATTCTGGAAGGAAATGATGAAAGGTCTACTCTAAAGAGCATATGGAAAGAAAAGGATCTGAAGTAAGAATAAAAAAGAAAGACTTTTTCTAGTCTTTCTTAAATTTTGTCATCTGCCTCCATTCTGGCTACACATATATATGTGTGTGTGTGTTTGTGTTGTTTCCAAATTTTTAGGTTAAGTGTCATGTCGTTCCTTTACATTTTTTTCTTATTTAATTTCCAAATTAGAAGATGAGAAAAAACATTTTATTGTCAAGATCTTTTTAGTTTGCATGCAAAACCTTTAATCTTAAATAATGAAGAAGAACTTATGTGAGTTGAGTTGAAGTTTTTGCTAACTTTGAGGCTAACTTCAGAAGGAATGGCAACTAACTGAAAGAGGAAATGTATATGAATAGTTTACATCCCCACGGAGGTAGAGAGGTGACAGGTCTCCTATATTTTGTTGAGTTCTCTGGCTTAGAAAGAAGAGGGGATCCTTCATTATGAAAGAGGATGATGCACAAGACAACCAGATGCAGGACAAGGACAGACAATCATAATAAATCAGGTGGAAAATATACAGACTTCATTGGAATTTCCATATTTTCTAAATTAGAAAGTCAATTTGTCTGGTAAGTAAGATGGCTGAGACTATTAAAAAAATTGAGAAAATTGAAAAATCCACAAAACATTCAGTTAGAAAGTTATCAGGAAGATACTCTAGGGTACCCTTAGGAAGACTGTTGGACAATGTTACCAAGCAACAAGAGCACATCTCCAATGGCTAGTCTTGGTGTGAGCTCCAAGTAAGTTATGAGTAGCTTTGTTGGAAACTTGCCTTGTTATCTTCTCTCTAAGTTGTATATTCCATTGTTTCTACCTCCCACATCCTGGATATCTCATTCCATGTCAGGCATGATTTCATGTCCTTTATGCAAAGGAGTATTTCTGCTATCAAAACGTCAAACAAACCCAGGTTATGGTCTTAGTAAAAATGCTAACTCCAGAAATGTCCAAGGTGTGTCATTTCTGAGATGTAATGTGGACTTAGCATGCACCAAACATTCACATGACAAAACAGTTTCAATTTAAGAACTATTGTTGGGGATTGGGGATTTAGCTCAGTGGTAGAGCGCTTGCCTAGCAAGCGCAAGGCCCTGGGTTCGGTCCCCAGCTCCGAAAAAAAAAATAAAAAAAAATAAAAAAAAAGAAAAGAACTGTTGTTAATTTCAGTGAGAACACAAATGCCATAGTCATTTTTCTTCACATAACTGTTTAAACCTATACCATGGCTTGAATTTGTAGTTTAGGAAAGCCTTTCTTCCTACCTTACATGAACAACATACATGCCACTGGCTAAAGTACCATCTATTCCGTAGAAAACTTAAAATTCACTGAATTTCTACATTGAAGTCTGAGACCTTTAGAACTACAAATATTTTTGGATAATGAAATCACACAGCATATTTTATTGAGATAGATCTCAGATGTTTTGTATAGCTAAAGTGTTCCTGGGTTATGAAATTTTCAGTCTTTTGCACCAACATGACCATGGGGTTACTGGGGCTGGTAGTCATCTTTTTCAAAAGCACACTTGATCCAAACTTCTGGTTTCCAGTCAGAATTCTATGTTTCACACATTTTGTTACTATTTGAACTTTTACTTATATTAATGAAAAATTTAAGAAGCCTTCTCTTCAAACAATCAATGCTCGTGCTGGTATAGTGTATCTGATCTTACCTGCTAGGACATTTACACAAAATTATACCTCCAAAACGAAATAATTTGACCTTGCAAGCATGAAACATCATAGATTTAGGCCTAAATTCAAATGTTCAGCTTCAGTGTGGACATGATCTGATAATTTTTCTCAGGGGTGATTTGTAGGCTTTGAAAAATAATGTCTCAAACCTAATTTTTCTTCTTTGATAGAGAAAGGGAAGAGTTGAGGAGATCAATCACTTAGCAAATGCACAGTGGCTGCACAGTCAGAGGAGCAAGCCCTCCTTAAAGAGTGGTCCCTGGGAGGAGGCCTTCACACCCCACTGAGGTCTTGATTGAGCTGCTTTGGCAAGCAGGCATGCAGGGTGGCAGCTGAGTTTCTGGAATCAACAAGTGACCTCACTGCTCACCTGCTTTCAAGATGCCTAGAGCCTAGGGGTGTGGATGGGCAGCAACTGTAGATACCCTTCCTTCGTGCCCTCTTCTATACTTTCATACAGAATGCTAAACACAGGCAGCAGCCACAGAAAAGGGAGCAATGCCTGTAACAAAATTATGGTTTGTGGATTTCTGAGAAGTTAGCAGGACTTCTGTTAGATGGTAAGTTGAGTTTTCCAACCTTTCATGCAGACCGTAATAGACTCTATTAATAGACAATAGACTTAAGAGACCATAGTGCTCTGGGGCACTGCAGGAGTGGGTGGGTGGCACTGTAGTGTGTGGACTTGAAACAGAAGGACTGGGACATTGGCTGAGATTTAATTGTAGTTTGTCTCCTTGGCACTTAATAGTGGTTGTTGTCCCTAGTAACAGTTAGCAAAATTGGCAGAATGATAACCCCCTCCCACTGTTACATTGACTACCACTTGGGACTTATATTTCATGTTAGTTAGAGCTTGAATCATAAAATGTTTGTGGTTCTTTTGTGTATCCTCCAGTTATGTTATTACTAATGAGCAGACGCGGTATCAATGATAAGACATGGATAATGTGTGTGGGGGTATTATCCTAAATTGTTTTTTTCTGTCTCTTAATCTGGAAGACCATGGGGGAAAATACAGAGTCTCTGTTATTCAAATCCACAGAGTACTTTTAAGACTTTCTCAAAAACTCATTTGGTTTCTTTCTTTAAAAAATGATTTGTTTATGCCACTGCGAAATACATTGGTTTATCATGACCTCCTGTCAAAACAGCCCAGTTCTGATGTTGGACATGAACCATTTTGGGTGATCTATCACAGGGTGTCTCAACAGTGCCAAGCTTCTTAAAACCCCTTGCTCACTGTGTTTCCTTACTCACAAGCAACCACTCTCTGGAGTGACCCCTGAACCTGCTGTGTTAAGAATCAATAACTAATTGAATACATGATGATTTTGCTTCCTCCACTTGAGATAGTGCTGATAATCAAATGGAAGCCTATATCACATTACAGGGCCTATGAGTTAGTTTTGGAGACCATCAATCTAGGCTTTGTCAAAAAAAATTGAGAGAAAGAGGAAAAAAACAGAAACAGAAAAGACTGTTAGCAAAATTACACCCTTCTATGCTTGCCTCCAGCAAGCAAATAATCATCAGTACACTGAATCTGTGAGAGGAAGGAGAGTAAATATAGCCTGCTATTAAAACCCTTTGCACATACAAGGAAAAGAAAGCACTCATTTGGGTTGAACACATTTCATTTAACAATGAAAGTCTAAATCCCAATTTCATCTTCACTGTCATGAAAACTACCTATTTTTATATATAATAGGTATCATTGTCAAGTAAAATACATGTTCTTTGCAATGTAAGTATGTGGTTATCTAGCAAATCCAAAGCTGCAGGTTAGCTCCTAGAGACTAGGGCCCTGACATAAAGATTTGCATGGAAAATGTTTCCTAGAGATTACTCTAGGAAGGAAAAATCTTGAATCGCATGAAAACTAATGTTGCCTTCTGAAACATTAATGCCAAGGCCACAGCCTAACTAAGGATTTAAGTGTATCGTCCAAGTAAAATCCCAGGGTGAGACCCCCTATGTCCTGCATCTGTCATGGGATAGAGGCTTGTCAAAGGAGGGGCACTCACATGGATCAAGGGGACAGCCATTGAGCTGGTACAAGACCGTGGGTACTGAATTCTGGGCTAAAAACACTGACAGACCCAAGGGTTATTCGGTGGCGTGGCACAGTATTCAAATAGGTAAGTGGAGTAGCTAGTCATAGAGACAGGTTTAGAACTACAAGTAGTCATTTGTTCTTTCTCCTTCCAGATAAATGTGGGTGAACCTCCTCAAACAAGAAGAGGTAGTGTCCTTCCACAAAGGTGTTATGAATCTTGGCTGAGGGTCCAAAGAGCAAACCTGCTCAGTAGCTTTCAAACACACAGATGATATTGTCAAGCCATTTCAGTCAGTAACAGCCAAAGTCAACATCACTTTACACAGATCTTGTTACAGAAAACTTCCAGTAAGAGATCAGCTGCTGTAGCCCACAAAATAACTGAATTGTGATTCCCAGAAAAGGTTCTATATTAAAGACTGAGCTTCCAAGGTGACTATATCTGGAGCCCAGATCTTTGTATTGGTGATTAAATGAGGTCACCAACGAGAGGCCTTCATTCAGGAGTACTGGGATCTTTATAAAAGCAGGAGGCATTAGGGTGATTCTCCAGTTCTTTTCCTTATCGCAGAGCAGAAAGACCCAGAGCAGTGGTCTCAACTTTACTAATGCTGTGATGCTTTCATGTGATTCCTTGTGTTGTAGTGACCCCCAACCATAAAACATTTGCATTGCTTCTTCATAACTATAATTTTGTTGTCATGAATTGAAATGTAAATATATAATATATAAGATAACTGATATGTGGCACCTACGAAAAGGATCATTTAACTGCCCTCCAAGAGGTCATGACCTAGAGGTTGTAAACCATGCTCTTCTAGGAGATGGGTTTGCTTCCAAGCCAGAAATAGTGTGATCTACAGAAAAGGAGTTGTCTAATGCCTTAACCTTTGATTTCTGTCCTGTGAGAAATGTAAGAGAAAAGATATTTTTGTGGAAGCTGCACAATCTGCTATTTTGTTATGGCTTCCCTAGCTACCTAAGGTCATCAAATGTACATCTAGGTCAGTGGCTTCAAACTGCCTACACAAGATGCCATATGGGCAGATTGTGAAGGTAATGGAGACTTATAGAAACTCAGATAATGGATGCCATTGACATAAACTTGGACAACCACTGCGTTTGAAGAAAGCTTCATTGAAGTCAGAAAAAATCTACAGGAAGGACAGAAGAGCAGAAACTGGTTGGGGATCATTTACTGCTGAGATGTTAATGTTGATAAAGTCTTTTAAATCCCAACACTCTGAGTTTGTGCTAGGTAATTCTATTTCTCATATGCCTTGATGATGTTCTTGGACTGTGCTTGTGAGATACAGGGTCAAGCCCTGCTCTTGGATAATAACAATTGAATATACATTGCCAGATGTCCACTGAAAGTCCAAGTTCTATCCATCTTCCTAATCTCCTAGCTGTGGTTATATTCCTGAAAGTATCATCTGTAAGTGAAACACTCAGAGAGAGAGAAAGAGAAAGAGAAAGAGAGAGAGAGAAAGAGAGAGAGAGAGAGAGAGAGAGAGAGAGAGAGAGAGAGAGAGAGAGAGGAGGTGATTAGGTGCCTTCTTTATTTTCCTGCTCAGGACTTGAAAAGCCTTGTCTTTGTTTTGGTGGCACTGGTGTCCTGTGTCCCCTCAATGTACATCTTGTACACAATGCATACTTCTCTAAGGAAGTCAAGGCCTCTTGAGTAAAACAAAACAAATTGGTGAAATCTAAAATCAGATATAGAATAAATGGAAACAATGATGAGAGACATTTGTCTTTCTAATATTATCCTCTGGTCCTCAAAGCTGTTCAAAGGATGGCCCATCTGGAAATACCTAATAATGACATGTTAAAAAGGCACTCTGATGACTAATAATGGGGAATTTCTTAGACCACTTGATAGGAGCTCAATCATTTCATCTGCATCTGGATTGTAAATAGACATTTGCAATGTTATTCATGCATTATCAGCATTTCCCTCATTTTCCAAATATGTGAGCTGAAGAAAATGTAATTCAGTGTCACCGGATTCTCACTTGCTATAAATCATGTCGCATGTGGTCATAATAAAGCCTAACATGAGATGATACTGTGGCCATTATACATTATATTGTTACTCTTTTTCTCTCAGGGATAGTTCTGTAATACTGTTTAAAAATTTTAATACTATATGAGCTTTAGTAAGCACAAGTGCCCATTCCTTTCACATTTGCAGATAATAGACATTGTGCCATATTTATCTGTTCCTGCAGCTGTGTGTTTATAAATGTCAGAGCAAGACATGTTTGGTTAGATTGCAATTGATTGTCACTCACAAAGTAAGCTGCATTAGAATAGTTATGAGCAGAGACAGAACACCAATACAGTGAATTAGCGAATTCTTCTAGAACCTAAAGCAACAATATAGAAAATCTGTTACTTTTTGTTATTATGGACACTATACTTTGAGATTCCTCACTGTTTTAGCCTTGTGTTGGCCTTTGGGAACATCAGTAGGTTTATATTCTTGAACGTTTTTTTAAACTCATGGAAATATTAATTGGTGTTATGGTTGTAGACCATATGTTAATATGGCTCTGTGTAAATCCTCTTCTTCCTTAGTATGAAATGAGTTAAATCTGTCAACTGAATGCAGCATGATTGAGCGTTTGCAGGTTATTGCAAAACCAGAAAGAGACAAAATTGTAGGATTTTGAGGAACAGCAGTGAAGCATTATCATTGTGGGTCCTTACAGGTTTTCTTCTATGACACTGGACTCCTTTTTACTTCAGAAACCATGCAGAGCAACACACTCACCTATAATAAATTCCTGCATCTTTTTTCGTCTTTACTTGCAGCCTTGCACCTTTACTTAGCCTGACACAGTGTGTGTATGTGTTATGTGTGCATGCACATGTGGGATTGGCCTTTTCCTTAATAAAACCATGACATTATGATGTTCTACAAATGTCTAAAATATGAAATACACATTGATAAGTATCATTTTTGTGAGCATACACTTACCTAGCATTTTTGCCTAGTATCTTCAGGTATTCAGGTAGTGTAGAACATTTCAAATGTCAATGTGTTATAGAACATTTTCCCTATTCATATACTGACTTTCTGTCATCAAAGCTTAAGGGTACATTGAATGTATTTGCTATATTCAGTAGAAGGAAATAATTGTATATTATGCTACACTCTGATATACATCTTTCTTCAGTGTTAGACACATACTAAGCACACTACACCGGAATAAGCAAGAATGTCATGGATCCATGATTTCATGGATTCATCCTCTCATGAAGTTGAGAGGCACTGACTTCTGTATGATTCCTTACCTACAGAGGCCGGAACAATTACAGCAGACACACTGGGGAGTCTGCATTTTGCATCATGTGCCACAATCTTAAAAACTCACATTTGACTGGCAAATTTGTTAGCTGAGTTCATATAATGAATGCTATTGAGAGTTGTTGCAAAGAAGTCTTCAGTTTAAGGCTATTTGTCCTTACTTCAAAGTGTGTTATAGAAAACACCTCGTCTTAATAATGTTATGTGGTTCCTTGAATTTATGTGGTTCCTTGAATCTTTACTTTGAAAATAGTTAAGGTGTTGAAAAGAGAGCGGGACCATTCTGTTGTTTGATCTGGAGACTGGGAGCTTAGTGTCTACATTGTTTTTGTCTTCTTGGCACAGCATTCTAGGCTAGCTTGGACCAATCTGCTTTGCAGAGAGATTAAAGGTTTTTGTATCAGAGATCTTTAATATTCTCAGATGGATGGTATTCTAATAAATAGGGTAATGCTAACACAATAATTTGAATGAAGATAGAGACATAGGGATAATGAACCCTGAGAACTTCTAGCAAGTTCATTTTAAATGAAAATATTAGATTGCAGATGAAGATCTTCTGTGAGCTTGACATTTGCATACTGATTAATAAAGATCTGATAGGAAGGCTTTGCATGGCAAAATGGAATAGTCTTATCATAGGCTTTATTTGTTTAGAAAGAAAAAGGCATAATACATTGCTCTGAATGTTCTGTGGCAGTTAAAGAGATGATTTAGATGAGTCTTGAAGCAGTCCCTTTCTTCTAATTTCAGCAATAGATAGCATGTCTTAAGCAATTCATTCAAAGGCCATTTTTCCTTAAGCTGACGGCAAAGAGTAGGAGGGACATTTGTTTCAAAATAGGTTGAACATTTCCACAATGTTTATACTTACAACTCTGACAAGAGGAAATTGTTTCCATTAATGATACTGGCTTCTTTAACTAGAATCAATAGAAGGTGCCTCCACTCCTCCACTTATCACAAAATAGGAGAAATGGATAGAAGCCAGGGAAATAAAACTTTGCTCCAAGGATTTTGTAGAATGCCCAAAAAAAACTTTGTGATATTATCTTATCTATGTGCATGCAAACTTGGACTGCAGTCAAACCAGCTTAGACTTTATTTTCTTTTATTTTCTCCCCACATAGCTACATTTGCCACAGTGATGTGTGAGGTTAAAGATACAGAGCAGTGCCATGTAACAATGTAACCAGCTCAACTGATGGGAGCGGTATCTGTGGACCTCCATGGCATAATTAAGGACCATTTTAGAGAATAAGGTTCACTACCCATACAAGTGAAGCTTAATCCTCATTGTACCCTCTTAATTTTAAAGAATTTACTGTAAAGGATACCAAATGGTAGCTTACCTTTCATTAGCAAGTGTATATTATAAAAAGACAAAAGACTGGCTTGTTTTCAACACCAGTGAAGCAATCTTTGTAAAGTCTTCTGCCCTGTTTGTGTTTATTTAAGGGCAGTGTGTGCACTAGTCAATGGCCAGTGGGCATCTCACGCAGTTGACTCCATTATTTTCAGTCTAGAGAATTTCCATGCAATCTACGATGTTTTTGTTTACTTTTCTTTGTTTTTCTTTTGCTTTGGGAAACCTCCACCATCAGACATTTTTGTAGACATATGATTGGAAGAACTTTTAAGTTTTGCATGTTTCCCCCTTTTAGATTTTTAAAAGTATGCACAGTTTATGTGTTGTCCATGTGATACTCATCTGCTATGCTAACCATTTATTTAATGTGATGACCTAATTTTAAATACTCAGGAAACATAGCCAGGCTATTCATGCATGCCCTCGCTTTCCACAGAAATTGTCCTCTTTCGTGGATCATGGCAATTTCTGATCTTTTGGAATAAAGCAATTCAACCATAGCTCTCTTCAAACTCTTCACCCATTAGGAGGTTCTGTATGTTTCTATGTATAAACAGCATTCACTAAATGTTTTTCCTTGACTCTATTTATCTCTTGAGTGATATACTGAGTGATCATTTATATCTTTCCTTCTGTAGGAAGAAGGAAAAACTAGTTGTTTTAAAATAGCCATCATTTAACCCCAAACAATATATTGACATGCATATGTGTTTTAGGCTTCCCAAAATTTTTCTGGTAAATCAATAGCCTTGAAAATTAATAGAGCAAATATTGTTTGAAATGGAGTCCAGAAAACATCTCTAGAGACACTTTCATGCTCTGTTCCTATTCTGAGTCTTCTAGGAAGCTATGTCATTGTGGAGCTCCATCCAGAGTGTTTGTACCATCAGTGTGTAGTGTCTAGAGGCCAAATACGGAAAAGGTCAAAAATGGGTTGAGTATGCAGGTCAAAGTACATACACACACACACACACACACACACACACACACACACACACACACACACACACAGAGAGAGAGAGAGAGAGAGAGAGAGAGAAAGAGAGAGACAGAGAGACAGAGAAATACAGAGAGAGAGAGAGAGAGAGAGAGAGAGAGAGAGAGAGAGAGAGAGAGAGAGAGAATAAGTGTCAAGCCCACTTACACCCTCTGAGAAACCTGGCCAGTTATTTGTTCTTATCAACCAACACACCTGCAATTTGAGGTTTAGGGTTACAGGAACCAAAAGAACAATGGGAGTGTGGTGACGGTAGTGAAATTGGTCTTGGGCCCTGTGTGGCCTTCCCGCTTTCTTTTCTCTACAAGGCACTGCACAAAAATAAAATTTGAGAGCTCTCCTTCTTCACACCTCCTGTCACCCATTCTTTCGCCCCATTCCAGATCTCTGCTGAACCCCGCAGGCTGGGGCAGCTCAACAACAGAAGAGGATACTGAGTAGGGAAGCCATGACTCCCTGTTTCTCTGTCCTGGGGAAACTATTCTTGTAATCTCTGCAGTACAGAGCTGGGAAGGAGGCATGGAAAAGAATAAAGAAAGAGACTTGGGAACTGTTGCTGCCATTGCTGTGGTTCAGACTGTAGTTTCAGACAAACAGGATTTTCTCATTAAAAATGAATTAAGAATATGAATGTAGATCTCTCCCGAGAGGCACAGACAGAATACAGCAAATATATAGGCGAATGCCATCATTAAACCACTGAACCGAGAATGGGACCCCCGTTGAAGGAATCAGAGAAAGAACTGGAAGAGCTTGAAGGGGCTCAAGACCCCATATGTACAACAATGCCAACCAACCAGAGCTTCCAGGGACTAAGCCACTACCTAAAGACTATACATGGACTGACCCTGGACTCTGACCTCATAGGTAGCAATGAATATCCTAGGAAGATCACCAGTGGAAGGGGAAGCCCTTGGTCCTGCCAAGACTGAACCCCAGTGAACTTGATTGTTGAGGGGGAGGGTGGTAATGGGGGGAGGATGGGGAGGGGAACACCCAGAGAGAAGGGGAGGGAGAGGGGTTAGGGGATGTTGGCCTGGAAACTGGGAAAGGGAATAACAATTGAAATGTAAATAAGAAATACCCAAGTTAATAAAGATGAAAAGAAAAAAAAAAGAATATGAGTGTTTCAAGACTAAATATCAAGAAGCTCAAGTTAAGGAAGCCAGTGTCTTGCAAGCAAGTGGATTGGAGCACTGCAGATATTTAAAATTCAGATCATTTTTATTTTATAAATATGAAATAATCTTTAAAATTATTTATTCTTAAAGTAATAGAATAATTAAATCATATACCTCCTCACATTACTCTCCTCAACCCTTCCATATATGTCTTTGCTCTCTATCAAATTCATGACACCTTTTTTCATTAAATATTGTTTACATATCTATAGTTATGTGGGTATAGCCTGCTTCATCTGTATAATATCACTTGCATGCATGCTTTTGTGGTTGATTATTGGTATTGGATAACTAAGTGGTGACTTTTCCTTAGAGATGACTATTTCTCCCACTGTAAGCACTGCTTAGTTACATGTAGTTCTTTATATATGGTGAGGCCTTGTAGACGTTTCCCATTCACTTTAACAGGTCTAATGATGTCAGCCAGTTAAGCTTATGGTTAGTCACTCATGTTGGCAAGACTTTAAGGGTATAACTTTTGATAGTACTAGTAGACATGATCTCAGAGCAAACTCCCTGATTGGCTCATTTTACCCCTTTTCCCACAAAGATCTCTGAGCCTTAGGTATGGCAGTAATAATATATATATATATGTATATCTATATATATAATATATATGTATATATTAACATATACATAAATACAGATATCTCCACAGCTCTGTATTATTTTGATGGATCCTGGTTTCCTATAATAGTCTGTTGCAAAGAGAAATTTCTTTAATGATGGACTTCCTGTGGGTATAAAGACAAATATTTAGAATGCAGTTAGGATGTATGTTAGTCTGTGAAAATGCTAGTTGTCAGTTCTCAAGTCTGATGAATAGACTGGTTGCTTAAGCAATGAAGGAGAAAGAGAAGGTATGAGAACCAGCACAGTGATCATACATCATACTTCTGTGTCTCATACTACTGTAAAGCATGCATACTCACTACTGACAATCTTAGAGCATAAGAGCTAACATTAAAAATCCTACCATACTGTCATTCTTTTTATGAATTTGGAAAGTGTTTCTTTGTTTTCTAGATCCTTAAGCAATTTCTTTTGTTTGCTGTTGTTGTAGTGGTGGTGGTGGTGGTGGTGGTGGTGGTGGTGGTGGTGGTGGTGTGTGTGTGTGTGTGTGTGGTGTACTTTTTCTTATTTTTGAAACAGTTACAGAATTCAACTTTGCCTTAGGCTTCCTGACCTGGGAGCTCCTCTTTAGTAGTATTATCTGACTAGAATCCTTTGAATATTATCTTTTATGAAGCTGATCCTTCCAGATCATGAGTATCTGAGTCATTAGATGACAAGACCACGTTTCAAAAATTTTAAACTCTACAGAAATTTAGTCTTTTTGGAGTCAAGGATAGTGCCCAGTGTCTTCTACCCTGTCGAGGTGAAAAGTTAAAGGTAGTTTCAGTCAGTGGTTATTAAAAGGCTATCGGGGATACAGAATACAAACCTCTGGCATTTTCTGTTATTACTCCTCAATTACACATTCAAAGAATTGAATTTTTATCAAAGCATGCATGTCACAATGTTCTCCAAACAAGCTCAGCATAGGTAGTGTGAGGTTAAATTGTATGATTCTTAAAATAGCTGTAGTTGGTTGGTAAGCAAGATGGTTTCAGTTAAAATAAGAAATATTACATAGAGAGTGTGGTATCTGATATCTTATACCTAATGCTTAATTACAATGTATAAAGTAAAGGAAATATATGTAAAAAAGGGAAGAAGTTGTAATAAATTTATTCTATTTTTTGTTGACTCTGTCAAATGTAAACAAGACAATTTATGTCACTAGATGCCTTTTTAAAATCATTTACCCAGAACACAAGGGACAACTTTCAAATATACAAGGTAATAAAAGGACAAGAATCCCAAAGGTCCCTATGAAAATATTTTCTCAACTAACGTGTCTCCAATTCTGACAAATTCACTAGCCAAGGGTCTCTCTCTGGCTATATCTTTTCAGTATTTTCCCCGATTCTTGACAAGAGAGAGCTGCCTTTATTGCAGAGGCATTTGTGTCCATATTAAAGGACATAGCTTTCTAAAGAAAAATAATATTTATATAAACTACAAGATCAAATGATAGCATGTACATATGTAGATTATATGAGGATGAAATTTTTCTTTATTCATAATATCCTCAACTAAGTATCATTATTTGTGCTAAGTACCAATTTGTTCAAACGCGTTAGTATGTCAGGTTTGCGGTAGCCTCCACTAATAACATGAAATTCTAGATACATTCTTATGTCATCATAACATTATTTAAAGTGATGTTAAATAAGTCAAAGGTATGACCATCTGATTTTGCCAAAATTTGAATCAAATAAAGAAAATTATTAAATATTTATAATTTTTGACAGACTTAATCAATATACTGTTAGAAAACAAATCTGTTTTGATAAATATAAATAAAATAAAAATAAATATAAATAAATAATAAATAAATATAAATATAAATCACTAATTTATATCCATTTATAAAAATTCCCTAACTTCATTCAGAGGAGAGCAGATTCTTTAGTTTCTAGGAATAAGGAATATGGAATTGAAGACAAAAAAACATGGAAAGTATTCCTTGCCCCATTACAATTTTATAATCTGGCCACGCTATTATTTTGAAAGTGTCGAATAAACTTTGCTTCCTACACTGGATTAAGAGAAAGCTCACTCAGCTGGGTAGAATGAAGTTTTAGGTTGTGAATACTTGTGGAGGATTTGCTTAACCGGCAGACACAGACATTTGCCCTGAAGCCTCCCTGGTGCCTGACTTTCTGTCCTCCACATTTAGTCTAGGTTTGGCTCACTTCCACCAACTCCAAATATTAAACAGAACTGTGATTGCCTTCAATCAGAATAAATAAGGAGATTTCTGTGGCATGGCACATAAATTGCAGGCTAAGTCCCCGTAATGATGATTCTCATTCTTCTAGCAGATTGGCTTGGAAAAACTTGAAGAATTTGCAAATGTGTCTGCCTGCCCGCATTTGCTGATAGCAAAACAGAATCCCTGGCATGAGTTTAGGGTTACAAATCTCAGCGTCTACAACTGAAAGCACGGAACTCACATTTTGCAAATTTGGAATCAGTTCATTAGAGTAGAATAATAAAAACAGGACCAGGAGAGGCCGCGTCCTGCTACTTGAAAGAGGTGGATTCGCTGATTCTGCTAAAGAAGAAATTCTTGGCAAAGAATTTGTTGTTTCCTGATTTAAGACTTCAAGTGCATTTAGAAAATGCAGAGTGCAGATCCTAAAATACAATAGCAGAGGGTCATATGCTAACTGCCAACTCTAAAGAAAATCTGGAAACAAATTTGCCACTTCGAATAAAACCTTTTATTTATGCAGCCCGATCTATCAAAACACCAAGTTGCTTGCTCTGTTTGCTTAAATATTCTAATACAATTACCAAAGTAATGCGATTGAATGGCTTCAGCAGACATGAGCTCCTTGGTCAGCTTCACTAAAGTTGGCAATTATGTTGGGGACAATGCTGCAAATGAAGCCAGATGCACAGCTCCTCAGCCCATTGGGACTTCTTGGGGGAATACTAATTAAACTGGACAACTGGTAGATCTCTTCAGAAATTTCTAACTCTTTAATAGTATTTGGTAGACTTTTTTCTAAAATTCACCCCTTCTTCATCTGAAAAGAACACACATATACTTAAGGCATGGATAGATGGGAGTATAGTGATGGCTGATCAAAGAAATCAATATTTTCATCCCCAAAAGAATAATAAATTTGTGAAAAGTATTGATACATATAAAGACATTTATCTATTATTGTTAAAGAAATGTCTAAATAAATCTAAACACTGCTTGGTTGAAAAAGATCATGGTGCTTTGGGATACCTCCCATTATGAAGCCTCAGTTTCGTGCTCCTTGTATTTAGCTATACTGGCCAATAAAATACTGATGAGTGGTATATCTCTTTCCAGACCACAGAGAGAGTTGATTTCTAGTTCCTCTCTTTGAACACTTGAATTTGTAAACTGGACAAGAGAAAACCCATAGCACCTATATAGACAAGTATACACAGAACAAAGTAACAGTTAGCAAGGAGATTGCCAATAACCACCAGTACAAAATTACCCCTGAATTTATCCCTTGACCCTAGTTCAACTTACCCAAAAGATCCTTTTAGAGCAGAAGTGAACTGCTCTGAAAGCTCTGTCTGCTCTCTGTGTTTTAGAGAGTTCAGTTCTTTCGAGCCCCTAATTTACAGGGTCATCCGTGAGAGCAGTAACAAGTAACTCAAAGACTCATCAGTAGGCAAGAAAACACCAGCTCTGAGATACTGTCTCCAGGAAGCCTATTCTTTTTTGATTTGAAAACAAATTTCCCTCAACAAAATACACAGATACTGTTTTCTCTAAGTCTATGTCCCTAATTTGTAGACTGCATTCTATATGTATAACTTGACTCTGAGCTTGTTAGACCTCAGATCTAGTTGTCGCTGTTCATTTGTGCTCTGTAGATACAGATCCTTTTTTGTGTTTGCAGATAATCTCCTAGGAAAAAGGACTCCTGACAGTGCCTTCACATTCTGGAAGTCTTGCCTAGTCATCTCAATGTGGGGGATAAAAGCAGCTTTTCGTAAGAGGCAAAGCCCCTTGCTATATAACCACTTAATTCATATATTATTGAAGATGTATAAAAAAGACAGTGCATTTTATACTACCCATCACTACCTGTATAAATTTTTACCACAATTACACTGTAAGCTAATAGGACTTATCACTGTACTAGCACCGAGTTCTCTCATTCTATTTAGAAGGACAGCATGAATTATAACTTTGTCTATGTATACCTCGACATTCTCAAGTTTTCAAATATTACTCTCAGTGTAGCAATAATTCCAGGAGAGTAGGTTTATTTCATTTTCTGCATTGTTTCCACTATTTATTTTTAAAAGATTTACTTTGTGTGATCTATGGAAGCCAGAGAAAATTTACATGAGTCTATTTTCTCCCATCTTTTGGGTCCCATGAATGGAACTCCTGTTGTTAGAGATAGTGGTATATTATTGCTAAAGTGTTTCTTACATTCTAAGAGCTTAGATCTTTTGCTGATGTAACAGCTAGAGTTAATAATATATATCAAGAATCCTTAAGACCATTATCCTACAGTATACTAAGTCTGTTTATTTAAGTTGTTTTTAAGAGATATATGTTCCAACCAAACTTACATGCATTCCTCTCTCTCTCTCTCTCTCTCTCTCTTTCTCTCTCTCTCTCTCTGCACATGTATGCATGATTTGGTGTTAAATTCTGAAAACAAAAAACAGGTTGAAAGCAACCTTATAAAGCAAATATCTATTATAAACTTTGAAAGCAGCATATAGATATTGCTTGATAGCAGCGTTAATTACTTGGTCCATTTGGGTCAGTTGGAGTTAGTAAAGTTCACTCTCTATTAAAATTCTGTTAAAGATTTCTCTAGTGCACCCTTCATCCCTTCCCCATGTGATGCTTTCTGTGATGTCCAATAAATGCAGAACAAAAGCCTTTTGTTAGGAACACGAACACAGGGGCACACAGACAGGTAGCATTCAGGCAGGCACAGGGACACATAAGGAGTCTCAGACAACAAATATTACAGAGAGTCCAGGAACCATAGACAGCACAGACAGAAGACACAAAGGGGGAAAGTAGAAAATTTACACTTTGGCTTACTCTTGGCTAAGCTACTCCAAGCTAAGATCACTGATTTATTTCCTTAATGTAATACCCATTCATATTGATGACTCTGTTTTTCCCTAGTGCATTTTATTATGTGATACAACATATGCCTTTCTTTTCCATCACACCTTTCCTAACTCTGTAGATCACTGTTTCATACTCCTGGGGAGAAAAAAATGCTCCCTAGGCCGGACCTCTTTCCTGGTCTATTGCTTCTTTGCAATTGCTCTACCTTACAAGTTTTGGCAGCCACAATCCACAATTGAGTATTTCCGACCTTGGTTCACCACAACATTATTTTTAATTAAATTTTTCTTAAAAACCAATCTGAACATGCTATCCTCCCATTGAAAAAAATCCTTTACATCCATGCAATATTTGGACACAATCTTTTAAGTTTTCTATCCCCAGTACTTCTTCTCTGGATCTCTTTTTGGTGAGGGTGAACTCTGCTCAGATGCCATTTAACTTCATTTCTCAGTCACCACTGAACACCAGCTCACAGTAATAATTGCTGTGACAAGTGGCAGTGGGATAGATTGTTGTTCCTCTTATAGTGCTTTTGCATGGTATGCTGGGCTAAACTCAAGGTGCACGGCAGTTAAAATCAAACCCAAATCATTGAACATTGACAAACATCTCTTAACTTTATAGAAGTTAACTTTATAGTTAACTTTATAGAAGACCATTTACTTTGAGTGAGTGTCTCTTTTGAACATATAATCTTCTGTTATTCTTTATGAGGTAGTCCCTGACTAAATTTTGCTAAATCATAGCATCAGATGATATGCTAAATTTTCCTCTGCTAAGTTATCTTACCAAAGCTTTACTAGTTGTTGTTGTTTACTAGTTGAGTTTACCTGAATGTCCATTGGCCATTGAAGCCTCTGTTATAATCTGAATACATTTTTTCATTTTCCCTCTTTAGTCTTTGGTCAGAATGAATGAATTATCATTTGCAATGAGTATCACCAGACGGTGCCCATATTTTCAGCGCCATCTGATCTTCAGAATATAAATCTCTGTTTTTTCATGTTTATATAGTTCCAGTTCATTTCATGTGGTAGCAGGCTACAATACATCTTGGACACTGATTTTTGTTTATTCTTAAAATTGGGCATTTTACATCAATGTTTGAAGCAAACTCTAGTTACACTTCAGTGCAATAATCAAGCCCAAGGAAAAGCTCAAAAGGATTTGGCTTGCATATCAATTTCCTCCTTAGTATCTGATCTTGTAAACAAAGCACAGGATACTGCTTCTCTGGGGCATCTCTAAGTCACCTTATAGTAGATATATATGGCAATACTTGACTATTTATAAATACCAAAAATCTTATTTATTTTTCTTTTTATAGAAAGTAGAATATATCATTAACTCAAGGAAATTTAAATTTTTTATATTCCTCATATATTAAAGTTTTCATTTATATTGCATTATCTGCCAAGTGATTATGTATTTTTAGTAGAAAAGAGGAACCCAACAGATAGCTATGAACAGATTAGAAGCATATATGCAGGATAACTGTATTTTCATATCATAAGGTCATCTAATAAATTAAATAAAATGAAAATCCCTCTTGCTAGACAGCTAAATGATTTTTTTATAATAAGTAACTTCAGATATAAAAATAACCTTCATCCTATAAACTCTCTGCCTCTTTGATGGTTTTCAAAGACTGGAATGTGGTTTGTTTTATAAAATCTTGGTAAATATTGTAAATGATTGATTCTCATTCATACATGGAACGAATCATGAATTGAGATTTTCCTCAGTGGTGTTCAAGCATCTTAAATAGCATATTTCATCACTCATTATATGCTAATTTATCCTCTGCCATCTCCATTTTAAGTTCAGTTAAATGAAACCCTTCCTTTTACATCACTCATCACATCTGACCAGTTGAATATTATTTGGATGTCTACTTTCTCACATAGTAGCTAAATGTATAACTGATGTGTTTAAATGTTTACTACTTCTGCTTAAAGCTTAGTTATTTATATTTACCATAAAATAATTCTTAAAACAATACTAATATGCAATCTATATATTTATTTGCACAAATTATCCCATAATTAGTTGTAGCTTTTACAAAATTTATTTATGTCTTTGATGTGTCAAGGTAAGTCTTTCAGTTTAAAAATTTCTTCCAGGCCTTAAGATATGACTCAAGCAGTTAATAACACTTGGTGCTCTTGAACCAAAGTTCAATTTCCAGCACCCACATCATCAGATACTCCTGTAACTTTGGCTTCAGGGTGTCTAATATCCTCTTCTGGTACCTAAGGATATCTATACTCATGAATATACTCACATACTCTCTCTCTCCATTTCTCCCTCTCTCTCTCTCTCCTCCTTTCTCTCTCTCTCTCACACACACAAACACACACATACACACAGAGAGACTCATACACACTCATATATACATGTAATTAAAATAAAAATAAATATTTTAAAAATTTCCAATATCATTTAACAGAGCTTATTTGGTTACTAGCTGGCTGAAAGTTGTCCTGAATAGAACCATTAGCATTCATAGAGCCTTTCTCAGTAACTCCTTTGAATGTTATGTCCTGAGAGCTTGCTAGAATAGATGTTATGGTTTTACATAATGTTACTTTTTATGTAATGACAATGAACTGGGATTAACTGATTTTTCTCTGCTTTATGCCAGACAGTGACTGACTGAGAATTTTATTCATAAACGTTGTCACTTTTGCTTCCTCATTATTTATATGTTAAGTGAAAGACTGATACAATTTTAGACACAACAACTGAAAATAGAAATGTTTAGTTGCTACTTAAATGGCACATAATTATACATGTTGAAGCCAATATTAGATGAATTTTCTATGTAATGCCTTTTTTCTTTTCTCTCTACCTTTTTCTCTCTACCTAACATAATATGAAAGTACATTGGTACTGCCTTAGAACCCATGAAGAGTTCTAGTTGTATATGTGAAGTAGGAAATCCTCTCCCCCACATGCTTTTACTGATTTATTCCTTAAAATTATATGGTAATAAAATTATATATTAAACAGTTTTAAAATTAAAGAGAAAGAGTTTATATAAGAGAGAAAGAGTTTACATATGGTCAACATTATTGTAGAGTAAAATTTTATGTTATTGGCTTGGAATAAGAGTAGAGATATTGATGTAACTTCATGTTGAAGTCAGTTTTGAATGTTGAAATTTAAAGTTAATTGCAGATACGATACAGTACACAATTTATAAATCTGTAGAGTAGCAAAAAGATGATAAACCTGAATCGATACAACAGAGTGCAGAAAATTAGAGATAGAAAAGTGAAGGAAGAAAGATCAGAAGGACAATAGAATTCCCAGGAATGAATCCAAGTCAATCTTAGACAGAAAAGAAAGTAAAAATTGCTGCTGTGTGCAATAGGCTATATACTGAGGATGTTGGGAGAATGTCCGATTTTTTTTGAAAACTGCTATGTTGCCTCCATTGTAGCAGAACAGCAGGAATAGAGATTGATCATAACTTCAGGCAGAATTTCTCTTGTACAGAATTCTGGTAAGATTTCTACATTTGCTCCTTGTGATAAAATTTCCATTGTCTCAATTTACTGGAGTCTACCAAAGTATTACCTTGCTCTTTGGGTCCCAAACTGTTCAATGTACTGTGTATTAGTCCAATGTCTGTCTTCATTGTGAACCTGTGGTCCAGCCAAGGCAGAGACTTCTTCCATTCATTGTGATGCCAGTGCAGCCACCTGATAAAAAGAATATGTTCATAAGAGCTTTCTGAATAGTTAAAAGAATGCCACTGACTTGATGAAATCTGGAAAAAAAAGTCATCATTCACACTCACTGCCTTGGTTGTATGTTTAAGAATCCTACAATCAAAGCTTTAGAATCCTTTGGAAGTGGACTCTTTGAAAATGTATTTGTGACCCTTGTTAGGTATGTGTTATTGAGTACATTTGTCAAAAGGAATTATACTGAGTATGTGGCTTTGAGAACCAAGCCCAATGGACCCATTGGCAGTATACAATTCTGGTCATCAGAAGAGCAGTGGAAATTGAAGTTCCAGAAAATTTTCTTTTCACTTACAGCCATCCTCACAGTTTATAGTTGAATATATGTACTAGTCTTCTGTTTGCTTAACTCCTGTGAATATGATATCCTCAAAAATCTGCATAGTCATTTTTAACACCCTAACAGTGCTATTCTTTGTCTACCTAGACACAGACACTACCCATTTCTAATTGCCTTTTTATTTGGGAGTATGCAGGAAAGGAATTAGATTAAAGTCTTCTTTGGGGAGACATTTTTTTTCACTGCAGAACAGGAAAGGCTCTTACAAAAGTAACATACCTATGAAAAGCTGAGCAATCGCTTTCCCAAAATAAACACTGTTCTGTAATCAGAATGTCAGTGTTTCAAACTTGACAGCTATTCTTTCCATATTGCTTTTTGCTGATCAAAGAGTGTTTTATATAGTAAAAAATATGACTACATTAAACTTACTATATCTAGTTTTGAAAAATACATGGTACCAAAATTAAATAGGAAAATATTTGAATCACAGAATGTATTAAATGAAGAAGAACATACTGAGATATAAACAGACCAAATATTACCACTTCTTTCTGAGGAGGGAGAAGGGGGGGTGATTTTTAAGAAAATGCATTTTGTAAACAGATTCAGGTTAAGAGCTGTTTGTATTTAAGGACATTAAATTTAACCATAGAGATAAAATTCTATAGCTCAGCGTTCCTTAATTACCAAAGAACATTAGCTTTTGCTTGGTACTGTTCAGCTTATTAACATTGGAATATATTTTAATTATAACATTAATTTCATCTGGTTTGTTTTGATAATTTGTTCATGTAGTCCTAACTCAAATAGCAGATTATAAAGGAAAGAATTTAATGAGAGAAGCAAAGAAAGAAGGAAGGCTTTTCTTCTCTCTGGATTTATAAGCCTTTCTGGACTTTTGTGTTGTTTGAACATGAAAAGAAAATCACGTGGATCTCATTTCTTTCTTACCTCATGCAAAGATTTTGAGCTGAAAGGATAACTCTGATACCATTCAGCATTCCTTCATTCCATGTCATTTGATTGTCTAAATTAAGAATTGAGCTCATGTCTCAAGGAACTTACATCTAAGTTAATAGATATTGTCTTGGTCAGGGTTTCATTGCTGTAAAGAGACACCATGACCAAGGCAACTCTTATAAAGGCAATTGTTTAATTGGAGCTAGCTTATAGTTTCAGAGGTTCAGTCCAACCTCATCATGGTGGGAAGGATGACAACATGCAGGCAAACATGGTGCTTGAGGAGACAAGAACTCTACATCTTGATCTGAAGTGAGTCAAGAGACTATCTTCTGCAGGCATCCAGAGGAAGGTTGTGGATCACAAAAGCCAGACTTGAGCATTTATATAAGACTTCAAAGCTCTGCCTCCAGAATGATCACTTCCACTAACAAGGGTATACCTCTCCCAACAAGGCCACACCTTCTATGAGTGTTGCTTCTCACAGGGCCAAGAGTGCTCAAATCAACACAATAATAGATGGAAAGGGGGAAAGAGAAAAAGCAATGTTTGGGGAATCTGCATTTGTAGAACAAAGCTTCTCAGTGTTAAATTATTTTCAGAATGTGTGATGTTTTAAACATGTGCAGATTCTATAAATTCCTAAAAGAAATGGTATAAGAGGAAAAAACCCATTTGAACATTGTAGATATAAATGGACAAGAAATTATCTCATTCTAGATTGTATCCATTTTGTAAGCACTATCGCCAGAGGAGAAGACTGAATTCAACTCTGCATAAAATCCAGAGATAGAGGCTTTAAAACACCTCAGCGGATATTGGAAAGTATTGGGGGAAGTTATAGACACCAGACAGTACTATTATGCTACTAGTATTTAGTGGTACTTAGAAAAATTGGGCTTTTGCTTTCCCATTGACTGTAGTAGGCAGAAGCGGTATCTCTTTTGATGAATATATTTCAAAGAGATAGCTTCTAATTTTCAGATTACAGACAAAGAATTTTACACACACACACACACACACACACACACACACACACGAGAGAGAGAGGGGGGGGACTGGGAAGGGGTAGGAAAGAGAGAAAGAGGAGGAATAGAGAGATATAGGCTTTTACAGGTTTTAGAAACCTATCTAAAATTCTAGCTAGCTTAAGAATGTTAAGAGCATCTTAGTGGACAGAGGACAAGGAAGGCATAGATTGTGCAGTCATTATCAAAAATTTAAAGTCTGAATGAATCTTTTAGGGTCTAATTATTTCCTCAAAAATTGTAAGATGTTATAAAGTCTAATAGAATTTTTCAGACATTCAACTAAAAACTTTTAATATTCTGGGCAAAAGATAATACTCCTTATTGTAATTTTACAGTTTCCTAAGAGATTGAAACATTTCCTCCTGCAGTGAAGCTTTTTAAACAGGAAGGTGACAACTCAAAACAGTTTCAGGAAATCCCTGAAACTGGCCAGATTCACCTTAAGCCTCCCTCTCAGAGTAAGCTATAAAAACTGCTGAGAATCACTCTCAGACAAAAGAAAGTTGAGCTTCAAAGATGTCTCTCAGGGGAGAATGACTGCAAAGAAGATGGTGAGAAAAGCCCAGCTTCCTGGTAGAAGTAGAAGCCATCAGTGATTCCTGGAAGTGATTTAGAGTAACTAAAGCACCTGGAAAGAAGAGTTTACAACTAGATGAGCTGCCTGCAGGCTGTGCAGTGAGCTCCGATATACCAGATTTCTGGGCTGTCACCCATTCTGGGGTCGACCTTGGAGATGCAGGTGTCTTTGAGTCATTTGTGTTACTATAAGAACCCCTTCACCTAAAGAAATATTCAACATCCTTAGTTATCAGGGAAACACAAATCAAAACAACCCTGAAATTCCACCTCACACCAGTCAGAATGGCTAAGATCAAAAACTTAGGAGACAGCAGAAGCTGGTGAGGATATGGAGTAAGAGGAACCCTCCTCCATTGATGTTGGGATTGCAAATTGGTACAACCACTTTGGAAATCAGTCTGGCGATTCCTCAGACATTTGGACATAACACTACCTGAGGACCCAGCTACACCATTCCTGGGCATGTACCCAAATGATGCCCCAACATATAGTGAGGACACATGCTTCATTATGTTCATATCAGCCTTTTTTATAATAGCCAGAAACTGGAAACATCCTAGATGTCCTTCAACAGAGGAATGGGTATAGAAAATGTGGTGCATCTATCCAATGGAGTAGCACTCAGCTATTGAAAACAACGACTGGATGAATTCTTAGGCAAATGGATTGAACTAGAAAACATCATCCTGAGTGAGGTAACCCAATCACTGATAAGGAAATATTAGGCCAAAATCTCAGAATACCTAAGACACAATTCACAGACCATATGAAACTCAAGAAGGAGGAAGACCAAAGTGTGGATGCTTCAGTCCTCTTAGAAGAGGGAACAACCCATGGCTCTAGCCACATATGTAGCAGAGGATGGGCCTTGATGGTCATCAATGTGAGGAAAGGTCCTTGGTCCTGTGAAGGCTAGATGCCCCAGTGTAGGGGAATACCAGGGAAAGGAGGCAGGAGTGAGTAGATTGGTGGGGGAGCACTCTTATAGAAGCAGGGGGAGGGGAGATGGGATAGATTTCCAGAGAGGAACCTGGGATAGGGGATAACTTTGAAAGTAAATAAATAAAATATCCATTTAAAATAAGAACTTCTCCCCCACATTTCTGTAAGTAACCCAGTAAAACCCATTGTTTCACCAATGTGGACTTTGATCTTCCATGGCTTCCCTGTGTGGAGTGAGTAGATGTGTTTTGTCTCCCCAGGAAAGTTATTTTCATAGAGCACTTAAGTTTCTTTACTTCCTGTTATTCAAGCATGTATTATTAAAATAATTATCTGCTCTAATTTAAAATTTTAAGATGTATAATTCATTGTACATAATAATTTTGAATGTTATACTGATGAACACAAATATACAACTGAGTTCGGTATGGTTACTGTATTTCATTGATCATGAGACATCACATCATAAGCATTTTATTCTGGTGTTTGCCCTTGAGCTGTACTCTTGTATTTCCCACATATAGACACCCTCTATCTCTCAGTATTTTTGGTCCTCCCTCTCTTCCTTCCTGTTCTTTTTTCCATCCCTCCTTTCTTCTTTCTGTTTCCTTTTTTCTTTCTATGAGTGACAAATGAACACAAAAGGAACTGAACAACATTCACAAAGGCTTGGATGTCTAAGATACTCTTTCTGAATCAACGTTAATGTAGAGCATTTCCTTTCTTTTCACTTCTCCAGAGAACTGGAGTAAAACCAATTTCCTGGATACATATGTGTGTCTGTGCATTCATGTGAGTGTGTGTGTGTGTGTGTGTGTGTGTGTGTGTGTGTGTGTGTGTGCTTTCTTCAATAACACCCAGAGTAAATAATATATATTAAATCCTTTAAATCCTCTTGAATCCTTTTGGCATACTCAATTATATTTGTTTTTAGCATATTTGACTTAGTTGGGGAAGTCAATGTGACTAGGTTAAATCAAAGAAGCAAGAATTTGGTTTTAGAGAGGAGACATAAGTAGAGGGTTTTTGCAGATTTATGTCTTACATCATGCCCCCAAATTATTTTCAGCAATCTCATATTGAAGGGTCATATCTAAACTGCCATGATTATAACATGGTAGAAGATCAAGCTCCACATACTAACAGGTCTCATAAGCTTTGCAGGTGATCCTTACACAGGTTTTTTTCTTTTCCTCTGCCTTTTTCTTCAATAATCTGTGCCTGATACCATGTTTGGTTTTGATTAACGAGATATGAGATCCTCAGTAGGTTGATTGCACTAAAAACGGGCTTCAGAGAGATCTTGTTTTATACAAGAAGATTTTTTGCAGAAGGTGGAGTGATGACATCAGATGTGTCTCAAAGCATGACTTTCAGTAGAACTTCCAATTTTACATATGTTGCCTTCATTCTATTTAACTTCTAAGACCCTTATATGCTTTGAAAGGCTTTCCATTGGGAAAAAGTTCAAGTATAATGTTGAGACAGTACTACAGATAAAATATCTACATCATGATTTGGCTACTTAAAACATTGTTGTGCTTCTTGCTGGATTGATCCATTCATTACATGTAGAATATGAAACTATTGCCAAAGGACCAAGTCCTTTATGAATAGTTTTGACATTTTCCTGAAGCTATTATGCTAGAAATACTAGTCTGTTTTTAAGATAGGTTCTCACTCTGTGTTTCTGCTGTGACTGGATTCCACCTTGTAGCTCTGGCTTATTATAAATTCATAGCATTCCTCTTCCTGCCTCAGCCCCCAGGTGCTGACATTGTACACACAAGGTACCACACATCTGGAAACTCTTTACCATTCTTTTAATTTTATATTTTCATCTCAAATAGTAAAATTTATCATATGTACATATATTTCACAAAATAATTCCAATCATATTATACATATATGAGCTCATGTTTTGTGTAACACATGACATTTGTGCATATGTACTAATCTTGGTACTTCTGGAATGTACAGAATCAAAGAATTCTTATGTACCTCAAGATGACACATTTGTTGCTCTTCATATCTGTATGGGTCATATACATCCTCTCTTGTATTTTTATGCAAAACACCTTTTGTCAAGCTTCTGCCTTCCTATTTTTTTGTCTTTTTTCACTTTGTTTCAGGATGTAAAAGTTGTTTAGAAAAATGTTGTTTCTGTTTCTCAATGACTTACTAGCTCTGCAATATCAAGCATTGTGGTGTGCTTCCTTTTGATCACATGGTGGAACATTAATTTATTTGTTCCAGAGAGTGTATTAGTCCAGATCAAGCTACCAATGCTTAATGTCTGTTCCGTCCAGTTGTTCCATCCTGCAGGACAGTCAACAAGGGTCCAGAGGATACCTGGAAAAGAATGGCGGACAAAAGATGTGAAGAAGGACACCAAGACAAGAGTCTGATCAAGGCGACAATTTTATTTTTTCCTAAGGCTGAATTTATATCATAACAGGGGTAACAGAAAAAGGGGGGAAGTGGGAAACATTTATGCACGCCAAGGACACAGTACTCCTGTGGTCAACTGATGTCGACAGGATGTTGGATTTTCAGAAAAGTTACAGGTCATATCATTGGGCATCCTGATGTCAGATGTATTTCTCAGCAAGGTCACAACTGTGACCATCAGATTTGTATTAGTCTTCTGCAGCTGGCTGGGGATTTTCCATAAACCCAGTAATATTTAACTCTAACCATAACATTAACATCAATAATGGAGGGTTTTAAGAGCATCACTCCCAACAAATGTCTGCTGTGTTAGTGCTCAAAAGAAACAACATGAAAGTGAGTGCAGTTCCCACTTCTTTCTCCCTTAGGTGACTCTTCTTTAAAGGCAAGGTTCAGAAAGATCATCAGTGGTCTATGAGCTCAGATGTCGAAGGGTTTTTGGGTCACTCTGTTCTGAGATTAAAACATGTGATATTTCTTGACTCTTCTGAAGAAACTAAATATGACAGACTCGGTGGAAATGGAATTTAAACTAGTGAAGAAGAGTGAAAGTTCTTCTGCCAACATACCCTAATTTAGATCTTCAAGTGAACACTTCTTTCTGTCCATTTTGCTTGCCAGTTTATTAAAGTAAGCATTTGCTATGTTCGTTCAATTTGCTGACTATATTTATTGGTGCCTTGTTTAGTTCTAAGGTGGCAAAATTATATTAGAGTTTTTAATTATCTCATCAGTAAACAGTACATTAGGATGCAAATTAATTGTGGCTGGAATTTGGCTCATCAGTAAAATTTGCTTAGGGACATAAATATTGTTTGGAAATGATTTGGCAGAAGCATGAGTTTTACATTAATATAGAAAATGTTGTTCTATCACTATGTGCTAAAGATTTTAAACTCTTAGTATAAAATGTTTTATCCAACTGAGTGTTTTGTTGGCAATTTATATAGGCCTAACATAAAATTCCAGATTTCATGTAGGAATAAGACATGGGACTATAACTTTAGGAAAGTCAAAGCCAGGTACACAATTGATATACCTAACATTTAACAAAATCCTTAATCATTAAAGAAGTAAATATTAGAGAGTAAACTAGTTACTAAACATTGCATTTGCTGATTTTAATATTTTTCACATTTTCTGATGGTTGTAATTAGTACCTCTTGGGCATGTGGAAAGGCAAGTTGTCTTCCTATCCTTCCTATTTCTATAAAAGTTGTCACACTGACTTTAAATGTATAGTTTGATAATACCAAGTGGCATCCTGGATGATAATAACAGGGGCTCCTTCATAAAGCCAAGTGAAACCATGTTATTAAGTAGTGAAAACATCTAACTGTATAGGGCATACTCTGGGAATGTTTGGCTATAGATTTTGTCCAAGAATTAGTCCTGAGTGATTGTCACAAGAATTGAATAGAATAGTCATAGATCCAGTATAGGTTGCAGAGCAGAAACAAATCTTGATGCATTGAAATGAACTTTATTTAATCATAATGTGGTTATGATTTATATGTGGGAGAAAGCAACCAAGCCACAAAGATATAAATCATAAGCCAAGTGAATCTAATAATGGAGTTAATCTTAAGTTACACCCTTGGTTTTGAATAATAGGTATGTATCTTAATTATTTTCTTAATGTTGTGATATAACACTGTGACAGAAACACTGTGCAAAACAAAAAACAAAAAACAAAAAACAACAGCAGAAACAACAACAAAACCCAAAAACCCTAGCAAACAAACAAACAAGCAAAAACCAGTTGATTTGGGCTAAGGATTTCAGAGAGTCAAGTCATTGTGGTCTTCAAAGATATGGCATCGGGGATAGCTGAGAGCACAAATCTTGATCAGAAAGTACAAGGCAGAGAAAACTAACTGGAAATGGTGTGAGCTTTTGAAACTTCAAAATATGCCCACAGTGACACAACTTCTCCAACAATGCCATACCTCTTAACCTTTCTCAGAGAGTTCCTAAAAATGGAAACCAAGTGCTCAAATACATGAGCCTGTTGCTGCCATTCTCAGATAAGCCACCACAGTACATTTGAATGTTTGAAAAAAACTTTACTTTTTGGGGTCTTCCAGATTTTTAATTTTTTTGATGTTTGTGTTTTGTTTTTATTGAACAAAAGTCAACTCGTAGGATACCTATCTTCTTAAATCTTCATCACTTCTTCTTTTTCTCTTTATTGACTCTCTTTTTTCTTTCTTTTTATTTTTTATTAATCATTTTATTCATACATTTCAAATGATATCTTCCTTCCTGGTTACCTACACCTTCACAAACCCCCGTCCTATCAACCCTCTACCCCATCTCATCTCCTTTGCCTATATGAGGGTGCTCCTCCACCCACTAATCCAATTCTGCCTGACTGCTCTAGCATTCCTCTATGCTGGAACATCAAACCTCCACAAGACTAAGAGCTTCCCCTCCCACCAATGTCAGATAAGACCATCCTCTGCTACTTATGTATCTAGAACATGGATCTCTCCATGAATGTATACTCTTTGATTGTTGGTTTAGCTCTGGGAGCTCTGAGAGCTCCAATTAGTGGATATAGTTCTTCCTAGATAGGCACGGCCCTCAGTTGAGGATGGGGATACCCACCCTTCTCAAAATTATTAACCCAGAAATGTTCCTGTCCAAAGGAAGACAGGGACAAAAATGGAACAGAGACTGAAGGAAAGACCATCCAGAGACCTCCTCAGCTAGGGATTCATTCCATCTGCAGACTCCAAACCTCCACACTATTGCCGATACCAAGAAAAGCTTGCTGACAGAAGCATGATGTGGCTGTTCCCTGAGAGGTTCTACCAGTACCTGACCAATACAGATGCAGATACTCACACCCAATCAACCGACTGAGCACAGGGACCCCAATGGAAGAACTAGCAGAAGGACTGAAGGAGCTAAAGGGAATTTCAAGCCCATAGGAAGAAAAAAAACTCTTATGGACTTTTTAACAAAGAATTAGGACAAAAGAGTACGTTTCCAACTCTTTTAGCCATATGTAAAGAACAACTTGCTGTAACAAGTATTCAAACACAGGAAACCATCAAAGAGATAAAATGTTTGTGGCCCATATGCACATTTTTAAAAAAAGAAAGTACAGAAAAACAAATTCATTGGGCAGGTGTAATTAATTGGTGAATCAGAGGGTTCTTTAATGGTACACATGAAAGCCATAAGCCTTTGTAGGACACACTATAAATGTTAATAAAGGAGAGAATGCTTAGAATTATGAAAAAGGAACAAATATTCAGGAACAAGACTGGGTGACAGAAACCATATAAAATGAAAGAAAACATGATAACTAGGGCAAACTGTAAAAAAGAATTTAAATTCTGATTCAAGAATAAAAATAAAAGCGGGAAAATAAATATCAAAGTACATCTACTAAGCATATTTCATCTCCTTGAAAGCAAACACTAAATCTCGCTCCTTTGTAAAGTTAGAAAAAAATACCCTAAAGCCAGCGTATTTACTTAGTGATGGACACTTAAAAGAAACCCTTCAATTACTAACTGATTAAAGCCAGGATTCAAAATAAAAGGGACTCTGTGGTTAATATGAAACCATTAAGAAGCTGTAACAGTCAAAAGATATCTACATCCATATACTGGAACCCAGTGAATAGATTACATAATGCAGGAGAGTTAAAGCTGTGAATGGGATATAAGTTCTCTAATAATCTGCTCTTATAATAAAAATACTATCTAGGTAATCTAGATGATTCTACTTCTGTTACGGACATCACTAGGATATAGGTGGAAAAACATTCTATTATCAAAGTGAAGCCAGGATGAAAAGCTGAGAAAATTAGCATATCATTCAGAAAAAATACCTCTTCCCAGTTTTTTTTTTCCTGTGCTGGGGACCGAACCCCCACTAACTTGTTTCAATAAGCAAAGAAATACTTTGTCTTCTTTAATAATATTTATGTCTACAATCACAAACATGATCTTTTGGGCTTTCACAAATATAATTAAGCAAATTCTTTTCTACAGCTAGCCATGACCTTGACTTTAACTTTTTGACCCTCAGACTGAAGAAACTGAGTCCAGGTACAATTTGAAATTATAAAACTACAAGACCATAAACCTGTGAAGTTTGAGAGGTTTAAGTATATTGCTATGGTAACAGTAGAAAATGAATGTTTGAAATATGAACTTGCTACTTTAATCTTGACAGACAATTCTCATGAGACAAGGGGTGATATTAACATGTTTGAACTGGATGTGCATGTGGAAGATCTGCGTAACTAATTCAATCTACACTTTCTACAAGATGTTTGAAGTCGAGAACACAAGATACTAGTTTTTCAAAACTGCAAAATAAACAAGTTAAAACAACAACAAAAATAGTGTATTGACTTGGTTTCAGTTCATTCTTGTACGTTTTAGCTTTACGAAGTTATTGGTCTTTAAGTTCAGTGGTGTAAAAAACACCACAATAATCTGAAAATGCTCTTGGATTAGTTACTTTTGTAATTAAATATTTTAAGTAAAACAACATATTTCAATGAATGGAGAAATCACTGTAATCTTGATTTCTTCCGTTAAGCTAGATATCTAGACAATAAGGAAATTTGAAGAACACAAATGAATGCTTCTCATATTATAAAATTTTGGAAATCTTTTTCCATTAAAATATTATATTGGTGTGGGATACCTTTCAACCAGTGATTTGTCTGCATAGGTTTAATATTTTCAGATGGTACTGTGGGGGATGGTGAAAGAGAAAAGTTTAACCAACTGTAAATTCTATGAGTTAAAGGATCAACCTGCCAGGCATGATGTATCCACTGGTATATTAATGGTACTGATGTTATGGAGGAAACCAATGACTCTCTGATTTGATTGCGTGTTAGTACACTGAAGTAACATGAAGGGCATCCCAGCTGTGGTAAGAAAAGGACTTTAAACCCTAGTGGTGGTCTGAATACTGTTGTTTGACTAAATCAATACAGTGTCAAACTCAACCCTGAATGAGACGTCTACATAGGGTTTATTAATGCTCTCTAAGGCTGTAAGGAATATTGAAGAAGAAGAGGCAATAAGAATTTAAGAGCTGAAATAGAGAAAGGCTGAGAAATGCCATCTTTTGGACCATTGCAATTACGGTCTTGAAAGAATTGTGGGTGCCTGCATAGAGACTTCATGAGAATGAGCCATTCGACACTCAGGCATGAGCAGAAGGGTTATCAGAAGCCCTACAACCTACTACTCAATGATTTCCTCTGAAAGATTAAGTAAGAGGAAGGATCATTGTTCTTGGTTGTACACTGGTAACACTATCAGGGTCCAGTGAGTGGTTTCAATTCAGTGTTGCATAGATGTCCTGTTTATACAAAATGAATGAGAAAATAAGGCCAAGATTCAGGAATCTGGGAAAATAATCCAGACTAGTATGGATAGTAATGCTTGATGGAGACTGAGTAAAGGTAAGTGAAAGGTAGAGGAAGAGAGGTAGAGAATATTGTTGTGGTAAAAATAAAAAAAAAAAGCAGTGGAACCTGTTTTCGTGCATACTCTAGCAGCTCAACTCTCTTGATAGTTCTGGCTCCGACCCATTGGAACTAGCACTAATTTCTCTCAGCAGCTACATGCTGCACCCATTTTCTTTCTGACCTCTGACCTTTCTGTCCATGAGTCATTCCAACAAGGCACCCTGTCAGGCTGACCTGCCCTCACTCACAGCTCTCTTGGCTAGTTTCTACCAAGCCAGGCACACGCATCTCAATTTCGAGGCAGGCCAGGTGCAGCCAGCCACCATATACTCTCTTGAACTCAATTAAGTCGCCATATGAAAGAACACATCATACAATATCCTTTGATCCAATTGAAAAGATATAATTTGCCAATCTAGACAACACCAAATCCTGTACACAACCATCCCTTAAGAATAGTCATAACAACCAGAATATGTGAGAGAGGAATCTTAACATCCACTGCCACATTCTCTCATCTCCATTCCCGTTGCTCCTGTCTTCTCGGCCTCTCTCAAACTTTTCTCCTGCCCATCCTTCCTTCTTGTCCAATTACAGGGCTTGTTCTATCCTGTACCTGCCTTCACCTGCATAAGGACATCAACTTATAGAATATAGCACATACATGTACATGTATGAGCTTGTCAAATATTGATAAAATAAGCTAGTATACTGTAAGATTATATTCTTTAAATATATATTTAAGCAGGGGGTTAGGGGGTGGCATGGAGGAATTTTATATATAATGTTTATTTTACTTTCTACTATACATATATATGTAATATATACATATGTACATGTGTATATATAGTGTATCACACATTCTATATTATATTACTTAAGTTTTTAGTGAATAAGTTATCTTGAAGTCAGAGCTTTAGAAACTAGTAACCATTTTAGTCTTCAAGAATGAAGCCTATGTGGAGAGAGTCTAGGTTTTTAAAAAATATTGAGTCTTTTTATTTATATGAGAAATGTCTTAAGAAAGGGAAGAGAAGAACAGAAAATATGTTGAGAAGAAAGAGGTGGTCTTAATTTTTAATTCAAGCTTTGATCTTAGTTAAAATAATGTCAAGTGGAAAAAAATTCCACTTATAATTGTTTATAGGTAGTTTACCTACCTAATATTTTTAATTCTTTGCCATAAACAATAAGGAATTTAAAACACAGTAAAATAAGTTATAGAAAACTTCTAATGTACTTTCCTTTTGTAAGTAATAGAATTGAGATTTGAAGAATGGCAATACCCCTGTTTGTTAACACAGGTTTCTGTTAGCTAGTAAAAAGTGTACGTTTTACTCTTTAGTGTGTCCTTTCTATGTCAATATTCCTGGGGGACTTTTTTCTAAAAATTATTATTCTTTAATCAACTGTTAAAAGGATCTACTTGACTATAAAACCCATAAGACCTCGAGCAAGCATGATGATTACTTTTTTCTTTGTAACAGTTTTTCTATAATGATATATGATATATTTAAATATCTATAATTTATTATATTACATTAATCTATTATATAATATAAAATATATAACTATTATATAATATTACATATTATACAAAATAATTTTCACATATAGAATGTATTTATAGCATGTAATATATTATACATAATTATATATTCTTGCATAATATAAGTATTATATATTTACTTATATATTATGTAATAAATTGTATTAACCTATACATTTTTAAAAGTTCTATAATTATATAATGTTTAGTATGTGTATTTCTATTTTTTAAAAAGACTAATATATTTCCTTGAGAAATGATACAATTTTACCATATGCCAGTTCAGGACATCTCTTAGAGAGTTGGAGACACATTGTAAAAAATTAGAAAGTATGTTTATTGCCTAACTTGGTTACTTCATGATGAATCATTGGATGACTGGTTTTATCTTTGATTTCCTAGCACAGTTCAGCACAGTTGTGCTGCTAGGAAAATGTGTGGCTGATAAACACATGGGTCATAGAATATTTTGAATGGTTTTATTATCTTTCTAACCTTTGAAGATCTAATTCTATATTTTTCTATCATATAATTTCATATAATTGACTTAAAGTGGCACTGAACACTGTTCTCCCTGAGGCACAGCCAATAGAGTAGGGTACCCTGACTATCACTGTCTTGCCCATGGCTCCCCCTCACCAACAGATTGGAGAAGAAGAGAATATCCTCCTGCCACATAATAATCAAAACACCAAATATACATAACAAAAAAGAATTTTAAAAAGCAACAAGAGGGGGCTGGGGATTTAGCTCAGTGGTAGAGCGCTTACCTAGGAAGCGCAAGGCCCTGGGTTCGGTCCCCAGCTCCGAAAAAAAAAAAAGAACCAAAAAAAAAAAAAAAAAAGCAACAAGAGAAAAAAGGTCAAATGCGATTCACTTTCCCAGTTTCCTGTCTATAAGCTCCCATTTCCTCTCCCTCCTCCATCCACCTTACCCCCCACCTCATATTCTCCTGCACTACGGGTTCAACCTTGGCAGGACCAAGGGCTCCCTCTTCCACTGGTGCCCCAACAAGGCTATTCTCTGCTACTTAAGCAGTTGGAGAGTTGAAGGGGCTTACAACCCCATAAGAACAACAATGCCAACCAACCAGAGCTTCCAGGGACTAAACCACTATGGAAAGACTATACATGGACTGACCCAGGGCTCTGACCTGCAGCTTCTTGATGTGTGCATGGGGGGAGGGGTATTGAACACACAGGAGGGTGTCTTTGAAGACAGGGAAGGGGAATTTTGACTTGTATGAGGGGGTCCTGTGAGAGAGGGAAAGAGCTGATAATGGTTTGTAAAGTGAATAAATAAATAAATTTAGTGAAAAAAGTCTCATAGTAAAACAGAAAGTTACTGTCATCTGCACTATTAGCAAAGTGAGGTGATGCAGGTTTCTTGTAAATATTGCCTGGTTAGATCCTTCATGCTTTTGACAAACTGGCTAGGAATATAGATTTTCTTTTGTTCATAGAAGTGAATTCTTCAGTCATTAGTCACACATTTTGACAGGAATGAATCTAAAAACTCACATGAATAATTTTACCCTCATTCTCATGACTAAAATGTACTCTGACTTACCAAACATCATTCCCTGTCAGTTTTCTCCAGGTTTTATATTTTAAATGGTGCAGGAAAATTCTGGGTCTTCAACTATGTTTATTAAAAGTGAAAAACAATACAATAACGATACAAAGATTACGCCTATTTCATGGTCCTTTTGAAATCTCTTAAAAGGTCTTGCACAAATCACTAAAAAAAAAATCAGGAAATAATAAAACATTTACCTAAGCTATTCCTTCACGCTACAATTGTATATGTTAAAATATATATTTTAGTAGTTATTTTAAATATAATTAGTGACAGTTGATTAATAATAAAGATTAATCAGAAATTGATCTCTAGGATAATAACAAATATATCAGAACACAAGGAAAATAAGATCACTAAAGTTCCATAATGTGGTTTAGATATATAGATCTCAATGTACCTACATAATGATAACCATGTTAAACTGGCTTAATTATGTCTCCTAAATTCTGGGAATGCTGTCACACATTTATAAAAATCATTACATCTTAATACTTATAAGTAGAATTACTCAAGAACAAAAAGCTAGCTGAAATCTGATCTGATGAATTCTGATGTGTTGTTATGGTTTAGTATGGAGACTGTGGAGATCAAAAGCCAAACCAGACCTTGTTTTAGTGTATGGTCTTTCAGGTTCTTCTCAGAGTATATAACTGGGATGGGGAATGGAGCATGTGAGAGGGAATAGGAAGCTGATGGGCTTGAGGCTTTAGCAGCACATTCTGTCATCTGGACTATAGTGCTCATAAATGTAAGGAACAAAAATAAGACTTGTAGATTGAAGCCTGAATGAAGTCTGGGAGCAATTGGAACTCCAGATGGTTCCATTTTGATGCTTCCCTATTCTCTTCCTGTTTCTAGTGAACACGGACAAAGAATTTCCATGGAAAAGTAGTCATTAGGCCGAGAACCCTGCCTAGGAATCCCACCCTACTACTGAGGTCTCAGATTAGTCTTCATTAGAATCAGAATAGAAAGATATTTTCTTCTTGACTAATTGCAAGTAGTAAGTCAAATTAAAGGGGTTTAGTTCATTTAACTAATAATACACTTTAAGTGAATTAGCAAAATGTCATTAAATGACCATTTAAGGAAGCATTTAAGCACATTTAGGCACACTGAGGAGGTGTGTTCTTGAATATTCCCAAAAAGGGTTTTATATGTAAATTTTTATTTAAATATTCGAATATATGGATTTCTATTAGCAAAACTAGTTAAGTAATATGTTTTGCAAAATGGAGACTGGAAAATTTTAAAAGTTGAATAAAGACTCCTCACAATGGTTGGTGAACATACTTGGCATGGCCAAAAATTGAATACATGATAAGGTTGAAAAGCTTAAAAATGAGAAAATGACATGGAAGACAGAAGATGAAAATCAAGACTGAAGTTAATGGTTACACAACTCAAGGTTTGTCTGCGAATAGAAAATCCAATCCAATCAAGAGCATTTACTAAAAGCACACATATTAACCACTGTTTACCGAATAGCTTGGTAATGACTGTCATATAAACACTCCTTTCAGTCAATATAAAATATTAGCTAAATAGAAGAGTTATCCAAATGTGAATTAATTTTTTAATCAAATGATGCTGCATAGTCACATATGATCAAATATTATTTGATAATGTAATGATTTATACTATACAGCATTACATCAAAATTAGCTAAGCCAAAATTTACATTCAGTGGTGTGGCTACTTAGACTTAGAAAATTATGTCATTTTTTTGCTGGATCTATGCTCTCTCTGAAACCTAATTTTACTTCTGTGTACCTCCAAAGAAAATCACTGTAGTTACTGGAATCTGTAAACCCTGCTTTACTGTGAAGAAAATAGTATGTGCAGGCTGCAATGCCTCATTACAATGTGAGCGTAAGGCATAAAAGTCTTTTTCTGAGGAAAGAATTTTTATAGTACACAGAATAATTCTTGGAGGCATATTAACCAAAGTAATGTATTGTCTCCCTAAAAAAAAGTCATCCTAAAAATCTGTTCCATGAAAAGAGAGGACCACAGTGAAAACTGCAGTTTCAGGAGAATTGATTAAAATTTGACAATGTTTATCCTCATGACTTTTCTGAAATTGTGGTAGAAGACTAAAACTTACAAAACACCACCAACATGTGATATATATATGTATATATATCCCCATAAAAGAAGTCATTGTTACAACAAAGAGAGGTTAGCTAAGAAAGCCACAACAGTACATAAGGCAGAGATCAATTGGTTGTAAGGTTGTAGAAAGTCCAGGCCCCAACAAATCTATATGCATCTCAGCTCCTTCACTTGTGGATCAGGGAACATCATGGAAGAAGGAAGGTGGCAGAAAGATCATTAGATTCCTAAGACTAGGGACTTTTGTAAACCAGTCTCTGTTGGAAATAGCTGCAGTAAAAAGACTATGGTAATATCAGTGGATATGATAACATGGTAGGATAAAGATTTCATGAGGTTTATAGATAAGCACTACTGTCAACAAGGGTGCTGAAAGTACCTGGAAGAGAATGGAGGACAAGAGATTCGAAGAAGGATGCCAAGACAAGAGTCTGATCAAGGTGACAATTTTATTTTTTCCAAAGGCGGAATTTATACCAAAACAGGGGTAACAGAGGGAGGGGGGAGGTGTGAAATATTTTCACAAGCCAAGGACACAGTATTCGTGTGGTCAGCTGATGTCAACTGGATGTCAGAAAGGTCACAGGTTTGTCATATCTATTAGTCAGCAGGATGTTGGTTTTTCAGAAAGGTTACAGGTCATCACATTGGGCATCTTGACGTCAGATGTATTTCTCAGCAAGGTCAGAACTTTATCATATCATTATTCAACCTGACCACCAGATTTGTATTAGTCTTCTGCAGCTGGCTGGGGATTTTCCATGAACCCAGTCATACTTAACTCTAACCATAATATTAACATCAATAAAGGAGGGTTTCAAGGGCATCACTCCCAGCAAACTACAAGCAACTAAGGACTGCTGGGAGAAGGAGAATTAGCTTTTCCTAGGGATATGTCTCAGGTGTGTGTTTGTGTGTATGTATGTATGTATGTGTGTGTGTGTGTGTGTTGTGTGTGTCTGTATACATGTGTGTATGCAAAAATCAATGAAATAAAAAGAGGCTATCATGTTGAATGTGTGAGAAGAACATAGGAGTGGTTCAAGGAGGGCAGCTGGGAAACCTTAAGAGATGAAAGGGAAAAGGAGAAACTAATGTAATTCTATTTCAATTAAAAATTAATTGAAAACAAATTAATCAGAAAAATCACATGAAATAACAACATATTCCAAATTCCAAACCTGATACTAGCAATGGCTTAAGAGAAAAAAACATGTCCAGACTATGCAGAATATTAGAGAAACAACACAACATGCATGTCTGAAGAATGCCAAGATAAAAATTACACCATTCAGTGAACTTAAAGGATTAAAAATACCATATGACAATGAACAGTATATAGACATGCTACCAATGTTGAAGGAAAAAATCTGATTTGCAATACTACCAGAAATAATAAATTACTTGGGAATCATTTTAACTATACTGAAACCTTAAATATAAAAATGTGATGGCTGGCCACCCAAACCTGCAGCCTGCATGCCTCCCAGGAGTCTGCAATAATCAAAACCACAGGTAGTAAAGACCCAGAAATAAACCTACGTACCTATGGGCACTTCATCTTTGAAAAGGAAGCCAAAAACATACAGCGGAGAATAAAAGCCTGGTCTGATTGGCAGTCTGTATGTAGGAGAATGAAAATAGATCCATATTATCATCCTACACAATGATCAAGTACAAGTAGATCAAGAACCTCAACATAAAACCAGAATTAAATAGAAGAGAAAGTGGCAAAGAGCCTCAAACCATTGGCACAGGGGGAAATTTCCTGAATAGAACACCAATGGCTAATGAAGTTGAAAAGCTTCTGTAAGGCAAAAGACACCATCAATAGGACAAATTGTCAGCCTACAGATTGGTAAAAATTAATCTTTTCTAACCCTACATCTGATAGAGGGCTAATATCCAAAATATATAAAGAACTCAAGAAGTTACCCTCCAAAAAACCAACTAATCTAATTTAAAAATGAGGTACAGAGAATTCATAAAAGAAGAATCCTGAATGGCATAGAAACACTTAAAGAAATTCTCAAAATCCTTAGTCATCAGAGAAATGCAAATCAAAAAACCCTGAGATTCTACCTGACACCAGTCAGAATGGCTAAGATCAAATATACAAGTTACAGCACATGCTGGCTAGGATGGGAAAAAAAGGAACACTCCTCCATTGCTGGTGGCATTGTAAGCTGGTACAATCACTCTGGAAATCAGTCTGGCAGTTGTTCAGAAAATTGGAATCAGTTCTACCTGAAGACCCAGCTATATCACGCTTGGGCATATACCTAAAAGATGTGCCACAATATCACGATGGTGACCACATTATCATGAGCTCCACCATGTTCATAGCAGCCTTATTTGCAATAGCCAGAAGCTGGAACCAACTCAGATATCCCTCAAACGAAGGATGGTACAGAAAATGTTTTTCATTTACACAATGGAATACTATTTAGCTATTAAAATGAAGACATCATAAATTTTTTAGGCAAATGGGTGCAACTAGAAAATATCATCCTGAATGAGGTAATTCAGACCCAAAAGGACATGCCTGGTATGTACTCACTAATAAGTAGATGTTAGCCAAAAAGTACAGAATACCCAGGATACAATCCACAGACCATAAGAAGTATAACATGAGGATATTTCAATTCTACTGAGAAGGCAGAAGGAAAGAATCGCAGGAGTCAGTCAGAGGGATCTGGGTGGGAAAGGAGAGAAAGAGGGGAAAGAGAGATCAGGATCAGGTAGGGAGGCAGGAGTGAAGCCCAGAGGGCCAAAAAATGAATCTCTAGTCATAAGCAGCCCAGACGGTGGGATATGGGGGTGGGGCTCTATAAATACCAGAGACATGGGATGTGACAGACTCTAAGGACTCAATGGGAGCAACCTTAGCCAAAATTGCCAAGATGGAGGAGAGGAAACTTGAAGAATACATCTTCAGTAGATAGACAGGCTCAAAGGGACAGACAAGGTCACTAACCAAAGTCATAATTTCTGGCCCAGAAAGGTTCCTGCCTGAAAGAACTGCAGGGACAAAAATGGAGAAAAGACTGAAAAAAAGGTGGTCCAATGGCTGGCCCAACTTGGAATCCATCTCATGGAAGGGCATCAAGGATTGTCACTATTACTGATGCTATGATGTGCTTACAGACAGCAGCCTGGCATTGCTGTCTTCTGAGAGGCCCAACCAATTAAAAAATGGTTGAATTTGGGGAAGGATTGAAGAGGCTTATGGAGAAAGTGACTCCATAGAAAGTCCAAGAACCTTGATTTACTAGGGAGCTCCCAGAAACTCAGCCACCAACTAGGAGCATACATGGGCCAGTCCAAGGCCCCTGGACCAAATATAGCAGAGATCTTCCTGGTCAAGCCTTAGTGGGAGAAGTTGCACTTAATTTTTAAGAGACTTGAAGCCCCAGGGAAGGAGGAGGCTGGTGGGGGCACCATTTCAAAGGCAAGAGGGAGGAGGAATGGGATGGGAAACTATGGGAGAGGGGTCCATGTCCAGGGGTGGGCAGGCAATGACTGGAACACAAT
This sequence comes from Rattus norvegicus, assembly GCF_021556685.1. Taxonomy (NCBI): domain Eukaryota; kingdom Metazoa; phylum Chordata; class Mammalia; order Rodentia; family Muridae; genus Rattus; species Rattus norvegicus. Next base: position 43,770,817 of record NC_141551.1, on the reverse strand, counting down.
TTTTTTTTAAAATGTGATGGCTGTAATTTCCAAAAGAAAACAAATAAATAAAAAGATAATTTAAATTTATGTTGAAAACACAGCATCCAAGTTTCCATACACTAGGTACGGATTTTAGGTTTCAGTACAGTTTCTAACAACACTTTAGTGGCATTTTTCTATGTCTAGGCATTGATAGTGTCAAACTAATACCTAAAATAAGCATATTCAAACAGAACAGTGGTAGAAGTATTCCATTTTATAATTTGAAATTGAATTATCAAATTGCTAATATCAAAAAGTATGCTATATGTATAAAAACAGACTCACAGAACACCATAACTGAATAGAACCAAAACTTCACATATATAAAGAGTGTTCAACAAGAGTACCAAGAATATTCAGGAAAGATGGTTTGCTCACTAAATGACTGGGAAACCATGTAGCCACATGCAAAACAGATGGAACTTCATCTTTTATAGCATACAGAAAGAAAGCAACAGAATATAAAATTTAAACATAGAGCTTCATATAGTGAAGCCCCTGGAAGAAGCTATGAAGAATACTATGAAAATGATCATGGGCAGGATGCTGTGTCTGGTATACCCAGCTGTGGTGGTGCATGCTGGATAAGCTACAGAAGCAGATACAGGGTGGTTCAGTAGTTAAGCACACTTGTTGCAATGGACCTAGGTTTGGTTCCCAGCACACACATAGCAGCTCACATCTACGTGTAACTCTAATTCCAGGGGATTTGACACTTTCTTCCAACCTCCATAGGCATTTTATTTATGTACTATACTTACATACACACTGGAAAAATATTTAAATAGATGTAATAAATAAAATTTAAATAAAAATACAAGTAACAAAAGCAAAAATAAGCTAATGGTTCTATATAACTCACAATCAAACCTTTTAACAGGAGTAATAAAAAGGGAACCTGTACATGGGAGGAAAACTTATGAAAGTAATGAATGTGAAAACATACTCCCATTTACTTTCACCTCTTGTCCTTGTTGTTTTTAGTTAAACAATATTATGTATACTTTGTGGGGTACCTTATGACAGTTCAATACAAGTGTACAATGTGTACTAATTAAACCAGTGTAGTAAGTATTTCCATGTCTTTCTACAGTAGTTAGTTTTGAACTGGCATTTTATACTCATATAATTAGTGACATGTCATAGATTTTTTTAACCAAAACCTCCCTAATGCACACTGGAAAATGCAAAGAAACACTGTTTTGTGTGTGCTTCTGAACTTCTCTACTTTTCCCATTTTCTTACCTTTCATGGTCTCATTTGATCACTATCCTACCCCTGAAGTGGAAGTTTCTGGATATGTCAGATGATATAGACCCACATGGTGTTTTGCTCAGACAAATTTATATGGTATTTTGCTAAGATATGGTATGTTGCTAAGGCAAGACCCGTGGGAGGACATGTGATATTAGGAGAAAGTATAAATAGGATTCAGTGGACCGCGATGGTGTGGTTGTATAGCTGGCTTTGCAATGCTTCACTTTGTTGCTCTCATGTCTTCATCTTTGCTGATCTTCACTTCATTGAGAGAGGCACAGCAGAGAAATTCTCCCTGTGTTCTGCTGGTCCTAGTACCTCCCACTGATTCCTGCCAGTTCAGCCGAAACCTGGTGGTTTCTGCTGGGTAATGCAACTGCTGCTGATTCATGTTTTATATACTGACACTACTGACCTGGACTGCTACTATCCTGACAGAGATTGGAACTGCCCTAAGGAACTATTTCTAAACAGATCCATATCCCCTTGTCCTATTTACCATCTTTCCTCCCCTACCTTTGGGGGGTAGGCTAGAAGATGGGCCAAAGTGTTTGAGAAACCTTTTTTTTAATCTTTATTAACTTGAGTATTTCTTATTTACATTTCGATTGTTATTCCCCTTCCTGGTTTCCGGGCCAACATCCCTCTAACCCCTCCCTCTCCCCTTCTATATGGGCTTCCCCTCCCCATCCTCCCCCCATTACCACCCCTCCCTGCAACAGTCACGTTCATTGGGTGTTCAGTCTTAGCAGGACCAAGGGCTTCTCCTTCCACTGGTGCTCTTACTAGGCTATTCATTGCTACCTATGAGGTTGGAGCACAGGGTCAGTCCATGTATAGTCCTTAGGTAGGGGCTTAGTCCCTGGAAGCTCTGGTTGCTTGGCATTGTTGTTCATATGGGGTCTCGAGCCCCTTCAAGCTCTTTCAGTCCTTTCTCTGATTCCTTCAACAGGGGTCCCGTTCTCAGTTCAGTGGTTTGCTGCTGGCATTCGCCTCTGTATTTGCTGTATTCTGGCTGTGTCTCTCAGGAGAGATCTACATCGGTTCCTGTCGGCCTGCACTTCTTTGCTTCATCCATCTTATCTACTTTGGTGGCTGTATATGTAGGGGTCACGTGTGGGGCAGGCTTGAGAAATCTTTTTAAAAGTATGTTTAAATTTATCTAATCCATAGCCTATTTCATTAGATTGACTTGTTAATTTCCACAAATGATTGAGAACAAGTGCTTTTGATGTCTTTGTATTTCACCCAACATCTATGTTGTGAATTTTAGGATTTCATTCCTTTCTAGGACTACATAATACTCTATTGTATATAGAATCCATATATTCTTTACTGTTCCTCAACTAATAAACATCTGTATTGATCTCATATTTCAATTATTGTGGATAACAATGAAAAAAAGGAGGGGCACTCAAAGTATCTCTCTGGTTTTATGATTTCTATACCTTGGTTGGGCACTCGGTAGTAGAATTGTTGTATCATATGGCAAGTAGAATTTTAGGTTTTTTTTCTATTCTATTTTGTTTGTTCATCTTGTTTTCCTTTTAAGAATTTGCCATGTCATTTTTTAATAATGGCTGCATTAATTTATATTCCATCAATAGTGTGTATGAATCAACTTTCTTCTGCTTCCCTATTAGCACTTGATTTTATTTTATCTTTTATTTTCCCCTTCATGAACTTTACAGCTCTACCATCATTAAGAATTGCTTTGTCTACAGCCACCCAATTAGACAAGATGGATGAAGCAAAGAAGTGCAGACCGACAGGAGCCGGATGTAGATCGCTCCTGAGAGACACAGCCAGAATACAGCAAATACAGAGGCGAATGCCAGCAGCAAACCACTGAACTGAGAATAGGTCCCCTATTGAAGGAATCAGAGAAAGAACTGGAAGAGCTTGAAGGGGCTCGAGACCCCAAAAGTACAGCAATGCCAAGCAACCAGAGCTTCCAGGGACTAAGCCACTACCTAAAGACTATACATGGACTGACCCTGGACTCTGACCCCATAGGTAGCAATGAATATCCTAGTAAGAGCACCAGTGGAAGGGGAAGCCCTGGGTCCTGCTAAGACTGAACCCCCAGTGAACTAGTCTATGGGGGGAGGGCGGCAATGGGGGGAGGGTTGGGAGGGGAACACCCATAAGGAAGGGGAGGGGGGAGGGGGATGTTTGCCCGGAAACCGGGAAAGGGAATAACACTCGAAATGTATATAAGAAATACTCAAGTTAATAAAAAAAAAAAAGAATTGCTTTGTCTATTTAAGTCCTTGAGACATTTATTTATTTTTCTGAAGTTGTAAAGGAACAATGGATATTTTGATGGTGCAATATTGACATTATAGGTAGCTTTATGTGATCAAGTCTTTTGACCCATATTAATTTTTTCAATCTCAATGGCAGGGTTTATGTTCAATTCATTTTATATTTTAGTTGTGTTTTATAACTTTTATCATAGAGATACATACTTCCTTGGTTAAATATATTAAACATTCTGTTTCTAGGTATTGTCACATAGATTTAATTCATATTTTCTTTATGATACTGTGTTTATTATTGGTATTAAAATTGCAGCTATTTTCTTTACATGCTCATTCTGTATGCTGTATCTCACTGAATTTATTTATGTATTGAAACTGCATTTTTAGGTGAAAGCTATGATTTTTGTATATATAAAATTATTAAAAGAAAAATAACTTATTTCTTGCCAGTGTGGAGATCATTTTTTTCTCTTTCCTGATTACTCTTGCTAAGACTTTCAACACAGTAATAAAGAAAATTTATAAAGAAAGACATGCATTTCTTTTTCTGGATCTTATAGAAAATTCTCCAGCTTTTCCCTATAAAAATGTGACTCTCTCTCTCTCTAACTCTCTCTCTCTCTCTCTCTCTCTCTCTCTCTCTCTCTCTCTCACACACACACACACACACACACACACACACACATATACATGTCTTACATAAAATATGTTCCTGGTTTTTACCAAATACCAGATTTATTAAAAGATTATGTCATGAAGAAATACTGGATCTTTTAAAATGCATTTTCTTATCCAATGAGAGCATACAAAGAGTCTCTTGGTCAATTAGCCACTCTATAATATTTACTGACATGTTAGACCAATTTGCAACACAAATTTGCAATCTTAACTTTAGAAAATTACCATCTCTCTGCTTTCGCCAGAATACTTAAGATTTCCATTGTATAGTCAAGTTGTTAAAATAATGCCCAAGTGCTTTTCTTTTGCTATGGTGACAACATAATATAAAGAACTTGGTGCCATCCTATAAATTTTCCCCAACCCTTCTGAGCTGTAGAAATTGTGTCTAATGTACTTTGCTGTGGTTTGAACCTCTGTTGGGAGTACATGATTAACAGTGTTTCAAAACAATGTGGACGAGGACTCTGGCCAAGAGCCTCCCTATAGAATATGGGAGCTAGATGACAGCTTTGCTTGCTATAGTCACATCAATCGGTGATTTGTCAAAAGTACTAGTCTGGCCATTTATTAATGTTGGGCAGAGAAAATGACCCAAAGAATTCCTAGACTCCACTCTTCATATTTTTCTGCTTATACAAAGATACAGAGTCACTGCTAGAAAACTATTTCAAATTGTCATTTTCCAAGTTGATTGTTAGTATGAGATGGCAGGTATGGAAATCATAGGTTCTGAAGTCAAAGCACCGAAACCTGACTCTGTCCCACCAGTGTTTATTTCTATGCCTATGCCTAAACTGCACTGAATCTCACCTTCCCCATCTCTAAGGTGGAACAGAAGAGCATGGGGAAAAGGTTTGCAAACACAGAGTAGAAAAAGATGTGTGTGGGGGGGGTTGGGGATTTAGCTCAGTGGTAGAGCGCTTGCCTAGCAAGCACAAGGCCCTGGGTTTGGTCCCCAGCTCCGAACAAAGAAAAAAAAAGAAAAAATAAAGAAAAAGATGTGGGAAACCCTTAGTGTACTAACTTGTAAGTGGTGCTTGGCATAACTTAGCTGTTTTCGTTTCTCTGTTATTATTACTAACAGTTCTATTAATTTCCATATAGAATTCTGATAGAAATATTTTTATTTGCCCTTTATTATAATTTTATGTGTATGGGAGTTTCACTGTATATATGTTTGTGTGCCACATGTGTTCAGTATGTGTGGGAGATAAAAAAAAGATGTGAGATCCTCTGGGACTGGAATTCTGAATGGCTGTGACCAACTAGGTAAGTTCTGGGAACTGAACCTTGGCCTCTGCAAGAGTATCCAGTGCTCTTAACAGTTAAGGCATCCCTCTAGCCATTTGTTTTTTATTCTAATTTAATTCTACTTTGAATCAAGACAATTTGTTTGATTTAACACATCAAATAGTTTCTTAAAGGCATACTTTTATATAAATATGCTTAAATGGAAAATTTATATTTTTATAGTACACCTTGTATTATTGTTCTAAAGGGTAACAAAGTTTTATGCATCAAGAACAAACCACTTATTGAGGAAAAGATGACTTCTCTAATTGATATGCAAATGCCACCCATAGTATTATTGGCATAGCTTTTCTTCAAATCAATCATTGTTAGTGCTTAACTCATTACCACTAATAAAACCTTGTTTATCCCATTAACAAGTGCATAGATGAGGACTTTGTATTGCAGTGAAGGTCTACATTGATTGTCTTAAGTGCTTCTTGGGTGGAGATAAAATATTCTCTCTCTCTCTCTCCACCTCCCTCTCTCCTAACACAATAAACTTTATGTGTATTTTTATTTATATTTATACCACAATTTGCTTTTGTTGTCCCTTTTGTTATTTCAAATTTATTAATTATTTAGCAATGATTCAGTTGGGCAAACAGTCCAAGATGCTTAATATCTTTGGTCAGGTCAGGTCCCTCTGTTTCAGAATACAGTAGATAAAATGGTTTGTTTAAATGGGTTTAGCATAAAGTTGTCATGAGATCTTTGTTGTTGTTGTTGTTGTTGTTTGAAACATTTCCTCTATATTAGATTACTTTTGTAAAGAAAAATTCTATCAATATCCATCCTGTTTGCAAATTAATATGTATCTTAATTATTTTCATCATGACTGAGCCTCCTAACCTTTGCTTTAACTAAATTATAAGTTTTAGAACTTCATTTTCATTTCTGAATGTAATAACAGCTTTCAGAACAATCATGCAATTTATAAAAGACTACAATGAAAAGGAACTGGATGCAGCTACCAATTTCCACACCTTTTGCAAAGAACTTGTAATTGAAGGGTAGCGTATGATGGCTATGTAAGTGCTATAGATATATTTACGTTAACACTACACAGTTTATAGAATTTTAGCATATCATAAACTATTAGGCCACTATATATTTAAATCCTGACATAGCTCTATTATCACTTCCAAAGAAGGTATGTTATATTGTTGGCGGTTGACTTACTTAACATTTATTCAATAATTAATCATTTCTTCCAGCAGTATTCTAAATTCTGTAAGTTTAGTAAGTGACCAGCAGACCATTCTCCTTATGAGACTGTTACTTCAGTGGGTAAAGGAAAGAAAGTATGTCAGGTGGTGAAATGAGCTGTGACAAAAATAGAAAGCTTATGTCTAAGACTCGGGAATGCATGCAAAGCTGGAAGAGGTGGTATATTGTTACATAAGCCTCTCTGCAAAGGCAATGAAGGAAATTAATTCAAAGTATACTGACAGGAGTATGGCTGCCACACTGATGAGGCTGCATTTAGAGTAAAGAGTGAAGCAGAGAGAAGAGTGGGAAACTACCAGAATTGGGTCAAATGGTGGAATGGAGTTGCTGCATGAACTTTGACCGACATTGCAGTCACACTGGCTTCTACTAAAGTCAACAAGGCAAGTAGTGGAGGGTTTTGAGGAAGGCTGTGAGTTACATCTTTAGAGAATGTGCTGGCTGCTCATTGATATTCTAAAATGTATAGAAAGAAATGGTGTAAAAGGATGTCAGAAGTTCCAGTTGTCAATCCAAGTATGATGGGAACTAAAAACTGGCCATTGATAACATTTAAAAAAATAAAATAAGATAGCAATGATGCCCTCCACAAGAATGACATCTCTGGTGGCATTTTGCAAAAGCAGACATTTGGCACAGATCTTGACATACTGAATATTTGTTAGGAATCATTACTTGTGAGAGAGGAGAAGGAGAAACCAGAAGAAAAGAAAAAAAAAGAAGTGTGATAAAGGCTCAAAAAACCCTTATACAGTTCCCAAACTGAGCTTAAATATCTGATTTTCAACAACTTAGGTATCAGTTATTGTATGAGTATTCCTGAAATCCCAAGCACTGATGTATACTTTCACGAGGATTCAGACTAAAGGAAAATGAGAAAGCTCTAGGGATGGCTAAAGAGCAGTAGGCTGTGAAGGTTTGTCTATGCTCAGCCCAGGGAGTGGCACCATTAGAAGGTTTGGTCCTGTTGAAATATGTGTCACTGTGTGTGTGTGTGGGGGGGGGTATAAGACTCTCATCCTAGCTGCCCGGAAGCCAGTACTCTGCTAGCAGTCTTCAGATGAAGATGTAGAACTCTCAACTTCTCCTGTACCATGTCTGCCTGGACGCTGCCATGTTTCTGCCTTGATGATAACAGACTGAACCTCTGAACCTGTAAGCCAGCCTGAATTAAGTGATTTTTTTATGTGTTGCCTTGGTCATGGTGTCTGTTCACAGCAGTAAACCCTGACTAAGACATGTGACATTGAAATGATCACCGTGTACATATATGACTTCGATTCTTCATGTCAGTTATTTAATGCTGTTTCTGAGAGGGTATATCATAAGAGAGATTCATAGGATTGTTGTTCCTACTCAACCTGTAAAGTCCATTCATTTGTGAGTGAATACAAAGACCTTTTATTTTACACATCTCCTCTTTAATGATTATTAATAGAGATATGTAAGTATTCTGCTGTTCTGGTCTTTAAAACCAACATTTCATTGGATAATGAGTTTGAATGGTGGTAGATTTTATTGGCAATGTTTGTGAAATTTGACTCCAAAAGCCTCATGAACTTTGGGGCTCTAGAATTATATTGTTTTCCCATTTACCATCTGATAGGAACCCTTTAGGAATGGATCTCATATGACACGGAAATTTAGACTTCAGCAATAAAATGTTTCAATAAATGTTTCCTAATTACATGGTATATATTTTTTATTGTCACCTCAACTGCATTTTGGCATACTTAGATAAACTGAATATCACACTGAATAGAAAAAGCTTATCACATATATGTTTATAATCAAATACAGTGTATGACAACCATAGTTATTAGTACAAATCTCTTTGCTTTGTAGCCAGTTTGATTCTAAAATGACATAAAAATATAACCATTAAGTGTTTTTCTTTTTATATGCAGTTAACTCCAAATTCCCATTTTCTGGGGTAATATTCATTCTGTTTAAATGGTTTTGGAGAGTCAAATACAATTTGAGTAGAGCTAACTAATGGAGACCGATAGTGTTTTGAGAAGCTGGTGAAAAGGGTATAAACATTTTTTTCCAGAAGGCATTAAATAGTACAAAGCCTGAGCCCCAATGAGAGTAGCAATTGATGATCTATGAATGTTCTTTCCAACCTTAGAATTCTCTTCAACTTGTCTCAGAAGCACTGCTTGCTGATGGCTGAACCACTTTATTTTTCTACACTTCATTTCTTGTCCTGATAAATTTCTTACTGTTCCTCTAACAGATTTCGTGGAGTAGTTGTTAATGACACCCATGCTAACAAATTATTTTAACCTGCAGTCTTGTACTGTGAAAGTTATATCACTTGACATTTAAAATGCTCCTCTAACTTCTATGAGTTTTTTCTTGAAGAGGAAAAACAAAACAAAAACAAAGATACACTAAGATATGCCCATTTTTCTCAGGATTATGCATGTTCAGAATGAAAGGAACATAAATAAGGAACTAATTATGTTCACATCAAATTCTATTAGTCTTTCATTCTCTCTCTGTTTAATATTTCTCCTATCTCTCAGTGTGCACCATTTATGCCAATTATGTATCCCACGGCCAGCCATTCTTTCCCTGCCCTAACTTATGCAAATTCTACCCATTCTTCTAATCACTGCTTCTCATTATATATTCTTTGGCTATTTTCAATCTTCATTGATCTTCCTTTGCTTGAAAATCCAATAGGATTATAGTTTGCATAAAACTGTTCTATATTTAATTGCACAAGGTCAGACGTGTTCACCAGCATTTCAATTGCTTTATTCCATCACCCAGTATGTTGTAGATAGACCTTAAAAGAACAGAGTTTGTTTCCTCCCCCAAAAAACTGCCACTAAAAGTGCCCAGTGAGTGCCCTCTTCTTGCTCTAATTGAAGAATGAGACTCACAAAGGAAAACTCTGCTCATTTGTAAATGATGTACTCATGGTCTGGTTTAAATATGTAGCATTTGAATCAGCATATAACCTTTTATATCCTTAATCAGTTATACTTCTAAAGGCTGATTGCAGCTTACATTTTTCAAAGAGTAAATCTGGCATAGATAATTTGGATCAATTATCCTGAAAGTAGAATTGACAGCCATTGTTTATTTATCTGTGAAGTTAGTAAAATTATGTTTTAGAAAATGCTGTCACAAAAGAATGCAATTTTCTTCTTTAACTTAATCTTTAATGAATTCAGAAAGACAGTAAAATCATCTCCTTGTTTTAAATATAATTTGATGCTTTAGGGCTATAAACAGTAAAGAGGTACTCATTTAGAACTAAAACTTTGAAATGTATTACTCTAGGTGTTTACAACACACGTCTAAAATGACTTTGTATAATAGGATTGCATATATTTAAGCACTAAACTTTTCATAACCATGCCCTCACAAAAGCTGAAATAATGGAGAGAAGATATATCAACCTAACCATAGTATTTTCCTGAATGGAAAGGCTCAGAGAAATGTGAGCAAAGATTTGTAATTGTCATTCAATTGTATAATCTGTATTTTTAAAAAAGACCTGAATCTTATATGGGAAAATGATAGTATTATTAATTTGCCCATAGTTAACAACTAGTCAAATTCAGAATTATGGAACCCAGTTCTGACTGGTATGTTTACAACACAACTAAGTTCCTTAGCCAAGGCTCAGGGATAACACTGAGGAAGACATGGGAAGATTGGAAGACCGCATCAAGTAGGAATACCAGAGAGGTGGTGAGAATTCAGCACCATGTGTTCTCTTTCAAATACCACAAATCTCCGCTGAACCTGTCAAGGAAACAAGTGAACCAAATCTCTGCTGGTGACCCATGAGTGAAGCTTCTTTCATAACCAATAAATCCACAGATTTGAGAGAATACATGTATATCCAGTCACAGAAATTCTCAACATAAACTCCAACAATGTAAAAAGACTAAGATAAGGATAGCACCTTAGAAATATAAAAAGCTAATGTCCTCCCTGTTCGATCCTGCGAAGCTCTTGGGTTCCTGGTATCTGGGACTTTCTAGTGACTATACCAAGTTCCTCCTTCCTCATTGCTACACACCTCCTTTCACATTCCTGACTTTCTGTACTTCTCACACTTCCCATCCTATATCTAACTGCTCCCCCTTTTTCCTCCCTTCCTCTCTCCCTCCAACATCCCTCCCTCCCTCTACTTCCTGAGATCATTTTCATCCCCCTTCTGAGTAGGAGTGTAGCATCCACACTTTGGTGTGGTCTCCCTTCTTCTTGGGTTGCATGTAGTATGTGAGTGGTATCATTGGTATACCAAGCTTTCTTTTGGCTAATATCCACTAATCAGTGAGTACAACCATGTCTGTTCTTTTGGGATTGGGTAAGTTCACTGAGAACAATATTTACAAGATCCATCCATTTTCCTGCAAATTTCATGAAGCCATTGTTTTTAATAGCTGAGTAGTAAGTACTTCATTGTGTAAATGTACCACGTTTTCTGTATCTCTGTTGAAAGACATCTGGGTTCTTTCCAGTCTTTGGCTGTACTAAATAAGGCTGCTATGAATATAGTGGAGCATGTGTCCTTGTTATATGTTGGAGCATCTTTTGGGTATAAATCCAGGAGTTGTATAGCTGGGTCATCAGGTAGAACTATTTTGATTTTCTAGGAATAGCCAGCTGCTTTCCAGCTTGCAATCCCACTAGTAACAGAAGAGTATTCCTTTTTTTCCACATCGTCGCTAGCATTTGCTGTCACCTGAGTTTTGATCTTAGCCTTTCTGACTGGTGTGAGGTGGAATCTCAGGGCTGTTTTGATTGGCATTTCCCTGATGACTAAGGATGTTGAACATTTCTTTAGTTGTTTTGTGGTCATTCGATATTCCTCAGCTGAGAATGCTTTGTTTAGCTCTGTACCCCATTTTTAGAAAAGGTTATTTGGTTCTCTGGAGTCTAACTTCTTGAGTCCTTTGTATATTTTGGATGCTAACCTTCTTTTTTTTCCTTAAAAACATTTTAAAAGGAAAAATGTTTTAGTATTTTTATTTACATTTTATATTTTTGTACATATTGTTAGGGATTAGCCATTTTTAATTATAACAGGTGACCGACCCAGCATTCAGAGCGTTTTCTGTCCTACTTCAGACTTTACTTGTGGTGTGACCATGTTCATTATAATCTCATGGGAGAAAAATGAAAACCTTTAAAAACAAACAAACAAAAAAACCAATCCTATTCCGAGCATTCCAGTAACGTTTTTGTGTATGTACTATAAGTAGTTGGTTTGTATGAGATGGTTAAAAAGGCCAAAGAATGCCAAGCAACCAGAGCTTCCAGGGACTAAGCCACTACCCAAAGACCACACATGGACTGACCCTGGACTCTGACCTCATAGGCAGGATGCTAACCTTCTATTGGATGTAGTGTTGATGAGGATCTTTTCCCAATTTATAGATTGCTCTTTTGTCCTATTTAAAGTGTCCTTTGCCTTACAGAAGCTTTTCAATTTTATGAGGTCCCACTTGTCAGTTCTTGATCTTAGAGCATAAGTCATTGGTGTTCTATTCGGGAAAATTTTTCCTGTGCCCATGTGTTCAAGGTTCTTTTCCACATTCTCTTCTATTAGATTCATCATATCTGGTTTTATGTGGAGGTCCTTGATCCACTTGGACTTGAGCTTTGTACAAGGAGATAAGAATGGGATAATTTGCACTCTTCTACATGCTGAGAGCTAATTGAACCAGCACCATTTGTTGAAAATGCTGTCTTTTTCTACTGGATGTTTTTGGCTCCTTAATCAAAGATCAAGTGACCAAAGGTGTATGGGCTCATTTCTGGGTCTTCAATTCTATTCCATTGATTCATGAACATGGAAGATCTTTTCATCTATTCCTTCTGTCAAAAGGAAATGCAGGAACAAAAAGTGGAGCAAAGACTGAAGGAAAGACCATCTAGAGACTGCCTCACATAGGGATTCATCCCATCTGCAGACACCAAGCCCAGACACTATTGCTGATGCAAAAAAAGTGCTTACTAACAGGAGACTGATATAGCTGTCCTCTGAGAGGCTCTGCCAGAGCCTCACCAATACAGATGGGAATACATGCAGCCAAACATTGGACTGAGTACGGGGATCCTAATGGAGAAGTTAGGACAAGGACTGTAGGAGCTGAAGGGGTTTGCAACCCCATAGGAAGAACAACAATATCATCCAAACAGAATCCTAAAATCCCCCAGGGACTAAACCACCAACCAAAGAGTACACATGAGGGGCCACATGGCTTCAGCTGGATATGTAATAGAGGATGGCTTTATCAGGCATCATTGGGAGGGGAGTCCCTTGTTGCTGTTGATGCTTGATGATACAGGGTGGGGGAATGCTTTTGTGCTGAGTCAAGAATGGGTAGGTCAGTGAGCACCCTCATAGAGGTAGTGGGCAGGCGAGGGGAAGGGGAAGAGGGAGGAGATAGGAGATTTGTGGAGGGGAAAGTAGGAAGGGGGGTAACATTTGAAATGTGAATAAATAAAATAACCAATAAAAATGAAAAAGAAATATAAAAGGTAATTGTGAGTTTTTGATTTAAAAATAATTACATGCAAATAATTAAAATACAATCAGGATGCAGAACCACATTGGATGAACATGCATAATAAAAATATAGATGAAATATAAATATCAAATTTTCAATACTTCTGAGGATTAAAGTTGGAAATAATTTAGATTCCTCCATGCATCACATAGAATATATTAAACCATCAAGTAAATATTCATAAGACATTACTGTCACACTTGCTTTTCCTGTTTAATTTGTTTGCCTAGATTAAGTTGATAGTATGACATGGAAATAGAAAGTTAGGTATATCTTCGGATGTGATTGATTGCATGTGTACAAGCATATATGTACAAACATATATGTATAGAAGATATAAAAGTATATATTCAAATTATGCCACTGATCTATATCTGACATGTCTGATTCTTAGTATAATAAAACTTTAAAATGTATTTTAAAAAATGACACTTTAAATTGGGATTTACTTTTCAAGAGTATTTATAGGAATTGTGACTCATAGAATTATTTTCTTAATATTACTTATTGCATTTAAGGTAAAAGTCAATTTAAAACTCATGAAATTAATATAATCAATATAAGACATGAAACTTTTATGTCTTGGAGCAACACAGAGCCTTTCAACAAGGCCAAGGACACAATAGGAAAAGACATTTCATTTTGCATTTTCTTGTGATTAGAAACTAGATTTATACAAAGTTTGAATGAACTTGAAGCAAAGGTATTTCTTTATAATAGTAACATGATTTATTTGTTTCTTATAAGGGTAAAACTATACAGATAATGATTGTATTAATTTTTTTAAGAAGCTAGACTATCTACCTTGCTACTTTATACAGTTGTTTTCTTTGGCTTAATCTTTGATGCTCTTTCTCTTTCTATTATTTAGTCCACTGCCTATAAGTTAAGCAATTTTGTCACATGATTACTGGAAATTTATATCATACTTATACTTTAACATTTTGTTCTTGATTGCTTACATTTTGCTGATAAGATTTTTTTAAGCTGATGGAGTGCTTGGTAATATGTATTATTTAGAAAAAACATACGGTTAAGTGATATTTGAGATTGAGGTAAGCTTAAAAAAAAGAGTACAATGTCAGTGGGAAATAGCTTACTATTCTCCTCTCACCATCTGTTCATCACAATCAATGCAATGGCCATCAGGACCAGAGGAGGCAAATCTGTAAGCTTCTCAATAGTAGTGTTTTTAAACTATCATTATCATTAAGGAAAAATTCATTAAATTATCTATTTGGCTGAGTAGTTTATAAATCAATTTAACAACATACTTTGTGCCTCATGGGAAAAGACAAATATTATGCTAGCAGTAGGTTCAAGGGTAAAGTAGCCTGTATAACTTGAGCAGGTCAAATGAGGAATGTGAAAGTTAAAAAGATAATACAATAAAGAAAATATACAGATGTTATTCTAAATTTTAGGATATTTTTTCATTCTTTAAAAATATCATACATGTATATAGTGTATCTTGAACACATCCACATCCATGACCTACTTTCAAACATCTTAAGCTCATATTTTCCTTCCAACATCAGATGCTATTTAAAAATTTGTTTCAAACATGCACCAAGTCCAATTAAAGTTGCCTATTATGTGCCCGAGTGTGGCATCATCTGTTCTGACCTGGATAATCAACTAATGTCTACACCTCCCTACCCAAGAATGTAGCTTCTCCTCCATCAACATAGAAAAACTGACAACAGCTCCTCACAGGTGGGACTTCCGATGCTCTTCCTTTCTCTATGATCTTTGAGTTCTTTTGTAGGTAACTAGATAGTATGTGATTCATGTGTTCCTTAGCATGCAGAAAAGCACTTTGTAGTGGGATGAGAAGCCCTACCCCTACTTTTGTAATTTGAGTGTAAGAGTTAATACTGTCGATGGATGAAGCAAAGAAGTGCAGACCGACAGGAGCCGGATGTAGATCGCTCCTGAGAGACACAGCCAGAATACAGCAAATACAGAGGCGAATACCAGCAGCAAACCACTGAACTGAGAATAGGACCCCCGTTGAAGGAATCAGAGAAAGAACTGGAAGAGCTTGAAGGGGCTCGAGACCCCATATGTACAACAATGCCAAGCAACCAGAGCTTCCAGGGACTAAGCCACTACCTAAAGACTATACATGGACTGACCCTGGACTCTGACCTCATAGGTAGCAATGAATATCCTAGTAAGAGCACCAGTGGAAGGGGAAGCCCTGGGTCCTGCTAAGACTGAACCCCCAGTGAACTAGACTGTTGGGGGGAGGGGGACAATGGGGGGACGGTGGGGAGGGGAACACCGATAAGAAAGGGGAGGGGGGAGGGGGATGTTTGCCCGGAAACTGGGAAAGGGAATAACACTCGAAATGTATATAAGAAATACTCAAGTTAATAATAAAAAAAAAATAAAATAAAAAAAAGAGTTAATACTGTCTCATGTCCTTCCGTCTAAGCTAACCAGTAGTTGCTATGGGATGTCTACTTTGACGAACAAAATATAAAGCAGCAAATACAGAACCCCTAAAATCTTGAGTTGAAAGCTCCCTCATCTAAGAGTTGCTTATAGACTATGTTTTCTCACTTCTACTTTCACAAGGATTCTTGTTACTTTTCTTTGGAACACAATTTTAATTAATTGTAGTATTCTACCATACCCCTTTGGAGTCTAGGTGAGTTGAGGATTTCCTAGGTGTCACTTGCTTCAAGTGACAGAGCTCTTATTGGTTAGAGCCAGCGCTACCTTTCATTCTCAGGAAACACACATGGTAATTTATTTTTTAGTCTAGAAATCAAGTCTTGGCTTTAAAAGGTATTTTGTTGTCAGGCTAGGTATTTGTCATCATATTAATATTTCCAAACTGCAAATTATATTAACATGTTAATATAAAAACGATCCTAATTCTTTATTAGTTTTCAGTTTATATGACAAAATATATGTTGGTGTGAAAAAAGAACTCAGTGGAAATAAAATTTGAAAATTTAAAATAAACTAGTTAAAATGGTCTGTGAATGAGGAAAGACCAGCTTTGTTGCATAACATGAAAAAAAATAGTATTTGCCAAGTAAAATGTCATTTTTCAAAAATATTAAATATAATGTAGTCAATGTTTGACTTGTCTTTATATGTAATATCTGATGAGAAATAAGTGTTTACAGTATACTTTATTATTTTATAAAATCTTAAGCATTCAAAAAATTTAAATAAAAATGGTTTTATTCTTGATCTCTTTTAGTACTTTATAACTGTAAACTAAAGGAAAATTAATTAAATTAAAAAACAATTATAAAACATTTATTAATTATCTCAAAGCTTTCATTGTTCAACTCAGGAATTTATTGCTAGATGACTTCCCTATTAATCAGAGATATTTCCGGGGATTTATTTGCACATGTTATTTTCAGTTCTATTTATGACTAAAAATGACTGTGAAATGTTCATTTTGGATCAACTTGTTAATGTAACATTGTTGTATAATACTGCTTTTTTGAGAGCTGATGAACAAATGTGTTTTCACTACATATAGGGAACTGATGATAGCAAACTAAGACAGTATACCAAGTCCATCTTGGTGAACCAGGGAGATTATAGTAGTTACTTACAGAAAAATTGGGGAGGGGTCTTTTATAGGATCAGAAATAATACAGACTGCTGCATCAAGAAAGGGCCTCCTTAGGGTGGGTAACAGCTCACACAGAAGCTGGGTTCCTGGAACTCTTTACACAATTTGCAGGCAGAGCAACAAGCTGGAGACTACTTCTTCAGAGCATCTCAGATAGTATGAGTGTCCTGGAGGTAGCTCAGCTTATCTGATAGCATCACACAGAAGTCCTCACTGTTCATTAATGCTTGGAGAAGGAGGAATCTCATGAATCCAAACACTTTAGGAACTTTCTGAAGCCTTTACTTTTTACTTCCTAATCTTAGAGAGCTTTATTGCAGGGAAGAATGGCCCTTCAGAACATACCACATGTTAAAGACCTTCCCTTCAAGACGAATAGTTTTATCTCATAGAAAATTGTGACACACACACACACACACACACACACACACACACACACACACCAATCATTAAATAATGGTGAGTTTTAAAATGAGATATCAAAGTTTAGTGAATAGCATAATCAAAACATTAATGGATAAATGGAACCAGGCTTCTGGGGTATTATAATTTTGTGACGTTAATTCAATCACTCTAAAGAATGATTCAGAATTCTGACTAAACCTCAAAACAATGCTTCTGAAGTCTACCCAAAATAATTTCTTCTGAGTACAAAAAAAAATTAGCAAACACATGTTTATTTTGGTAGTTCTCTGGGAAGAGAAATTGGAAATAGATGCAGGAATGAGTGAAATAGTAGAAAAAGAAAAGTTTCTTCACAACAGATAAGTGAAAGAGTACTCACTTACTGTATTACATATTCCTAAAAAAGTCATATGGATACAGATATAAAATTTAAGCAAAGAATTAAGTTTCAGCAATGTATAATGCATCATCAATAATATTTATAGTTTATTGAAATAAATATTTATTGAAAAGTCGCCAAATGTGGAGATTGTAAAGTAGACCTTAAGGTGCAGAGGTCCTGACAATTGTATGGGAGAAGGCAAATGTGAAGATTCCAGCTCTTTCAGGAGCATCTCTCATTTTAAAGATTTTTTAAAGAGGTATTAACAAAGGGGAGATAGAACCTATAGAAACCATATCCAGTGGATAGGCACGGCCCCTGGTTGAGGAATGGAGCCACCCACCCACCTCAAAAGTATGAATCCAGAATTCCTCCTGTCAAAAGGAAGTGCAGGCACAAATTGTGGAGTAGGAACTGAAAGAAAGGCCATCCAGAGACTGCCCCACCTAGGGATCCATCCCATCTGCAGACACCAAACCCAGACACTATTGCTGATGCCAAGAATTGCTTGCTGACAGCAGACTGATATAGCTGTCCTCTGAGATGCTGTGCCAGAACCTGACCAATATAGATGTGGATGCATGCAGCCAAACATTGGGCATGAGCACAGGGTCCTCAATGGAGAAGTTAGGGCAAGTGCTAAAGGAGCTAAAGGGGTTTGCAACCCCACAGGAAGAACAACAACATCAACCAAACAGAGCTCCCAAAGCTTCCAGGGACTAAACCACCAACCAAAGAGTACACATGGGGGGGACCCACGGCTCCAGCTGAATATGTAGCAGAGGATTGCCTTGTCAGGCATCACTAGAAGGGGAGCCCCTTGGTCCTGTGGAGTCTCGGTAATCCATGGTAGGGGAATGCTAGGGCACTGAGTCAGGAGTGGGTGAGTGGGAGAGCATCCTCATACAGGCAGGGGAGGGGGTAGAGGACAGCAGCAGGCTTGGGGAAGGGAAACTGGGTAGGGGGGATAATTTTTGAAATGTCAAAAAATAAAATAACAAATATGATGAAGAAAAGGTATTTGTGTAAATTAAATATAGTGTTAAACAGACAAACACATAGCTTCTAACTATGTTGTTTGACCTTTATTCAGAGGACAGTGGAAACATTAACTAATGTCAACTAGAGATAAAGAAATATTACTGTATAATATAAAACTACCTGGGGATATGTTTAAGTATTTATAAAGAAAGGGATCTGAATTGAGGAGATAAGTGAGTTGGCCCTGTGGTGAGCTCAGAATAACATAGCCCTTACGCAGGATGTGCCAAAGAACTCAGAACTGACCTGCGTGTTAATAATGATGTCATTTTACACTTCAAACTCATATAAAAGTCTAAATAGGCACTATTGTAATGCAAATTAAGTATTTCTCTGGTGTTCAAAATTTTATTAGAATTGTGTATCAGAAATGATCAAGAGAATTATGAGCTCACAGATAAACTGCCTAGTGATTAGGAATATTTCTGTTTGGAAATACAGTAATAACAATTTTTATTTATATCTGTTAAGAAGCAATCTGCGGTGTCTAATATTTGAAGTTACTCTCTATAATCTCGTGTGAAATAGAAATGAGTAGGTTGCCTAAGTCTAATATTTCAGGATGCCATTCTCTAAGACTTAAGTGTATGCATAGGTTGAAGCAATTTGAATGATATACAGTTTGAGATTTACCTTGGAAGAAAGATGATAGGTAAGATTGTTCATGCTAAAACATTGATCATTGCAGTGGTGGTAATGTTTCAGTTCATGAACTGGGTAAGATTCTGCAGATATGTTGGGTTTATAATTACATACTTAAAATTGTGCTTATCATTTGTGTGTCTTTGTATTCACATTCTACTTCAGTGAGAAAGGAATGTGGAATTTAAGCCTTACAAGTTCGGGAAAAAAATTGCAGGTGAAAGTCAAGTGAATGAAGGTCATTTGCATAAACTGTAGGTGGGAAAAGCACCCTGACCTCAAAAGACATTAAGACTCATATTTCTGTCTTTGAGATTCATAGATGAAAGGTCTAATCTGAAGTAAGATAATGAATCTGTGAAACTTCTCTGGGGCCTTAATGAACTCAAGGATAGAAAGGACATTTCAAAGCCTCTTTCAATAAAATATTAATGGCAATGCTTAATGAAGCACTTAAGTTTTTTACACAGGTTTTAATAGATTATTGTTGTGAAATGTGGGAATCCCATTCTCTTAGGATGTAAATTGTACATACATTGTCCTCATCTTTGATTTCATGACTTGTGAAAAACAAGGAACAAGAATGTTCCAAAGTCAAGACAGAAAATTTGGATATGAATTAATAACTTAATAACGACAATTCACAATTCATGTCCTTTGTGAAAAGTTTTATGAATTCTAATCCCCATTTGTCTCTCTGTGTGTCTGTGTCTTATCTCTTTGTATCTGTTTCTGTCTCTGACTCTCTCTTTCTTTTTCTCTCTCTGTCTCCGACTCTCTGTCTCTCTCTTTTTCTTTTCCACTCAGAACCAGTCACTTTAAACACAGCTTACATTTAGAAAGTCATGGTGTGATGCTGGCACTTTTGGGGATATATTCCCATTATTTTTTACACTAATCATGGAAGAAATTGTTTCCTTATTATTTACAGCAATGCTTCCCTGAAATATGAAAGATCTCTCTGAAAACCTATTTGTATGGTGGGTTTATAGAATAGGTCTTAGTTGTATTCCTTTCTGTAGTTGTGTATTATGTAAGGAGGGTTGGGTTGGTGGGTGGTGTAAATATATTAACAAAGATAAAAGAAAACAAGAAGAACAGAAACTAGACCAATAAGAAATGTATTCTGTTAATTTAATATTTAATTAACTAAACAGAACAGTATAAAAAATCAACTATAACTATTTAAGATGATGCAAATAGAGAAAATGGTTTCATTTTAATGTACTGAAACATACTATAAAAGTCAGTACAGGAAAAAATAAGAAAAAAAATAGTAAAACATAAGGGACTAATATGGAAAATAAATTAAACCCTTTAAACTAGTCCTCTCAACTACTGCCATAGCCATAAAGGGTTTCCAACAGGCATGTACTTTATCAGTCAGTACACCATTGCTATATGTTGACATAATATACCTTCCATCCTTTTCAATCTAACAGCACACTATCTTGTTCTAACAATCTTAGGCAACCATAGTGGTTTAGATATGAATTCTCTTCTTCATTCTATGTTCAATTTCTTTCCTGTTGTATTTGAGCTCAGGAAAGCCAGAGACCATATTGGAGGTGTTGACCTTTGTTCTAGCACTTAGCATAATGACTAACACCTGTTTGGCACTCAACAAATGGTTGGTGAATTAACTAATGAAATGACTTTGTATGTATTCAATAAAATTGATCCTTTTCATCCATTATGATTATGATGATGCCATCAGTACAGTCGACTATTAATTTTGTATGATGATGTCATAGTATAGTTAGTGACCTGGACATTAGTTTATAATATAGATTTGTCTAAGAGCACTTAATCTTTTTCCTAACACATTTACTTCTCAAGTCTCAATAGTACTATGTTTTCTGGGATTCTATCAACATTTATACTTCTAAAGCTGAAGAGATATCCTTTTGTTCCCCCTTACTATTTCAGATTGTCTTCTTTTCTTTCTTGCCCAATCATTTTTATATTTAAATCATATTACTAGCTTGTACAACCCAGTGACTCTCAGTAATCTACCAATCAATGATTTCAGATCCTGATTGATTCACATATATCTCTAATTCTATTTCTTTATCAGTCTAATCTAAACAATATAAAAATAAGCCATATAGATGAGATTATTCTATAGCTGTAATTTTAAATTTTTTATTTCACTCTTCTTTTCTTTCTCTTTTGCTGCCCCAAGCCTTCCTCTGTATTAGACAGCAGATGGTTTGCTGAAGAATCTTCTCTTCTTCTACCGTATGGAACCCAGGAATTAAACTCAGTTCCTCAAGTTTGGCAGTTTTTCCCCACAGAACCATTCAACATTTTTATGCATCCATCTCTTCCTGATGCTCCTGAATTCCCCCAGATAACATGTTTTATTGCATTAAATCCATGTCTCCAATTAGAACAATAAATATAATCTACCTATTTACTCTTTTCCTTGGATGGTTTAATCATGTTTTTCCATTACAATCATATTCTTGCAAAAAAAATAAAACTACAAAATTTTACCCATATTGCTTTCATTTTACTTGTCAATCAAGGATTTTTCCCCTAAATTTAAATACAAGAATCTATAGAGATAATGATTTCAAATAATCTAGTGTTATGTCATTTGCAATTCATGATTATTGATATTTTTGATGCTTTTGTTGCCTTTTTAATTTTTGAATTTGCTAACAAATAATAGATTTACATACTAAGTTTCCATAGAAATGATTTTTAAACTTCAGTGAGCTTTGATGGCTTGGTTCTCATCTTTCTGTACTTCTCCACTTTCTCTCTATTTCCATAGGTTTTCATACTTAGGGTCTCATCAATCTTCCTGATCAAATAACTTTTCTTAAAACATATCTTTACAGATAGAAACGTAGAAAAGCAAATGACCGCCTTATGTATTCTACCTCCCATCAGCACCTTCCTGCCTGCATCTGTGTGTTCTCCTATTTTCCCCATTTAGTTTGGCTTCTTTTTCTGTTCTGATTAGACAGTAACACTCCACTCACACCATGCATGCTCCCACCTCATCCTGGCCTTCTCCATTCTTTTCTACCTCCTGTTACTCCCTCTTCATCAGTTCCTTTCTCCTAGTTCAGCAAAATTGTTATTCATTCTTGCATATTAGGAATCAATACCAAGACAAGCCCTGTTTTGTAGAAGCACTCTCTTCATTACCCATTAGCTCTCTCGTTTGTTTGAACCTGATTCACACAAGATTCCTTCAGTCCACCTGTTTCTACTTCAGTTATCACTTAATCTCATTTGTACCATGGTTTTTGCCACAGCTTCCCATAAATCTATTAAAACAGATTTCAGGATGCCTTGGTTGCCATGCCACATATTCTAAACTTAGAGATCTTTTGACAATGAAATATTATCACACAGAGGCATTGGACACAGGATTGTCACAGGCAACATAGGTATTTGATCATCCAATCTGTGATTGTCAGACTATGTATGAAATCAAATTGTCTATGATAAGAAAGACTTCATAAAATCCTCCTCTAAAGCTGATTCTTTCTGCTCCTAACTCACTTCCTAACGCACTGAACCCAACCCTTTTCTACTGCTGCATCCATCTTTTTTTTGTCACCCTTCTCAGCAGAGTAGTCACCAAAGCTCTTCAAACTGAATGATTTAGGGTTCCCAGAACATGTACCCTCAACCCTCGTTCCTCTCTCCCATCTGTCAATAGTAGTAGCAGAAACATCTAATTGCAGTCAAACACACACCCAGTGGAAGACAGAGAGACACAGAGAGAGACAGAGACAGAAAGAAACAAAGAGATAGACATTAAAATCAAATAAATACAGAGCGTAATATCATTTATTACATTTAAATGTAAATGTAATTAAATTAAATGTAAATCTCTGGAAGACTAGGAATCTTGACCACATTTTTCTAATTCTGAAGATAGTTTCTAAAACATAGTAGATCAGCAATAAATAAAAAATGATATAATTCATGAGTAGTCTAACCCAATATGAAGGATTGAATATAGCAGTAAAAGCCGAGAAAACTGCTAACACTATTTTAACAGTTTTTCTACATTCTATCTCATATGAATTAAATCCATAAGGAGTATGCACAAAAGTATCAATACAATTTGTCTATAAGTGCCTCATCTTAATTTTATATGAGTATATTTAGTGTTACATGATGTGTGCCTATGATCTTAAAACAAACAGATGCAGAAGGGTCCTGAGTGTGAGGACATCCTTGGTCAGACTGCCACGCACAGTACGTTATATTTGTAAAGGTGCATTATTTATTCTTGTATAGTTTTAACTATTTATTTTGAAAAACATTCTAACATAAAATTGTGTTGTCATTACAATGGAAAAGAAATATTTAAGGAAAGTATATTGTTTCTGTATATTAGGCTATTATTTCCTAATCTGTGACACATGACAGACTATTTTGTCCTCATGAAATTCAAATGTCAGTGATTTCCTTTTCTCTGTTTCTAAGATATTATTTCAATGGTGTGTGTTTGTGTGTGTGTGTGTGTGTGTGTGTGTGTGTGTGTGTGTGCGTAGGTGTACAAGCATTAAGAATTTTTCGAGTCACATTATAGATAGACTTTTAGTAGAACAGAATACTCAGACTACTTTTAAGATAAATTTTAGTTCTGTATTACAACCCAAAAGCAGTTTTTACTGTCAAGATTATACCTACTTCTTAGAGCAAATACATTTTGCCATACAACACTTTAAACAAATAATAATGCTATTTCTCCATATCATCAGCCAGAAAGTCCTGGAGGATTTTAGATATATAAGCTGTGACTACACAATAGAGCATTTGTTTTGCACGGTTTGCAGGCTGTATCTCATTACACCCCAAGCTGTGGATTGCTCCAGTTGAGAAACCAGAAATCAAATATATTTTTCTAGCTACCATCTCCAATATTTTGTCACAGCTGCTTCTATACACTAAAGGTGAACTATGGACACACTGCTACATAGTAAACTAAGATGAATGTTGTCGGGCTCTTTTCCCAGGTTGCCTAAACATACCAAGCAGAATTCTGCTGACTTTTAGGGCCATTCACAGGAAGACAGTTCCTTGTCAAGACTACATCCTCTTTACTTCTGCCTTACTTTCATAAGTTGTAACAGTACCGTGTTTCCAAGCTTCAAAACTCTATATTCTGGAGTGAGTCTGATTCTACTGCTTTATGAGATAAGATCCATGGGAATGAGGAGAAACGATACCTCACTGCTCAAATTCACATATACATATGTGTATTGTATATGTATGTGTATATTTCTTTTAGTCATCTTTAACTGTGATGAAAACACTGAGAAAACCATGTTAAAGAGAGAAACTTTCATATTGGATTATATTTTTAGAGGTGGCAGTTAATAGTTCTTGGTAGTGGTACTTTTGGGCCCAATGTAAGGCAGAGTGGTGGAAGCCTTCATATTCCAGTTATTTCCCTGCAAAGTCTCATCTCAGAACACTGTTGCATTAGGAGTTTTATGGGCATTTCATTCATGCCATGATGAAAGGTTAATACTGCATAAAGACAGTGGTGAAATTAACTTAATGAGGGTGGTTGTTGGACTTAGTGGCAGCAGCCACAGAATTGGAGAGGAGGAAAGCCAGGCTGTTACTTGTACTGAGCTTGGACTTTCAAATTACAAATTCTTCAAGATGTTCTAGCTTGTTAGATTTTAAAATAGAATGATTGTACTCATAGTAAATAACAATATATATGTATATGTATATGTATATGTATATGTATATGTATATGTATATGTATATGTATATGTATATGTATATGTATATGTATATGTATATTATATATTTGTTCTCTCATGTTTCTATAGTCCTTGCAGTCATTTAGTCCTGTCTGTTGTAATTTTGGCCTCATTGAGGTATCCATGCATCTTCATTTCTTCTCTATGGAGTTCTCAAATACCTTTGCTGATTTGCTTCTAATCTATTTTAGACCACTTTCTCAATACCTACATCTTAAAATTCAGCTTACATGAGGATTACTTGGGTATGTAGTCCCTGAAACTGGAAACCTCTTCTCTTAGCCACTTATCAACTGAACTTATATCTTCTTGTGTTTAATGATCTGGTAAAAGGCAAAAACATCTTTCTCCTACACTGATATACAGAGAAATCTAGCAGGGTCAGCTGACTTTATTATTTCCCCAAAATATACATGTTCTTCCTTGATAAATGCTTCTTATCCATAAAGCTTTCTCTTTCTGAGTTTAAATCTCTGCGATGTTTGCCCACTTGGTACTAGCAGTCATTGCTAAGAAGTCATCCAAAGTGCTTATAAGGAAATTCCTACCTCAGCAACTGAACCTTTCCTTTCCTTCTCTTCTTGTTGCTCATACTCTGTAAAAAGTGTCCTTCCTTGATTTGTGTTTCCTTTCTCTTCCAGAGAGTGTGATGACCATTTACGCATATTGTATGATTGTGTTTTCAGTAGTGACAGAAGGCTAGTTTATGACATAGGATGTGATTAAAAATGAAGCCATGGTGTTTATCCACAGCTAGGATAAACAGCACTAGTAGGAGTATAACTTGCATAGAATGCAATTTACCAATAATAAATGAGGGCTTCCTTTTATCATCAAGAACGCATGGCAAGGAAGCTAATAGGTATTAATTTTATCTAAAGAGAAGAGATGAAGTGGAAGATTATTTTCCAAATACATCTTATCTAAGTTAACTCAGATGCTGATGATAGACCCAAGTCCACATATAATTTATTTTGTCCACATACAAAAGAAGATTTGTAAGTCAACATTTTGTACATGGACTTTTTTTCCTGGCTGCTTACATAAGTGACGGAAAGTGTGGAGGTAAGCATTACTCATGACAGAAAGAGAATGGAGAGGTTGACATAGTCAACATGTTGTGTTTGAATTCACCGACTCCAGAATATAAACTCTATGTGCTCTTTTTTTTCTTTTATTGGAAATTTTTTATTTACATTCCAAATGTTCCCTTTCCTTGTTTCCCCCCTAGAAACATGCTATTGTATCCCTCCACTTCCTGCTTTTATGAAGGTGCTTCCCCTCTCACCCATCCACTCCCTCCGGCTTCCCAGCCCTGATCTGTCCCTATACTGGAGCATCTAGCCTTGACAGGACCAAGGACTTCTCTCCCACTGATGCCTGGCATGGCCTTTCTCTGCTACATATGCAACCAGAGCTATAGGTCTATCCCTATGTACACTTTGGATAGTGGTTTAGTCCCTGGGAGCTCTAGTTGGTTGACATGTTGTTCTCCTTATGGGGTTGCAAACCCCTTCAGCTACTTCAGTCCTTTCTCTAACTCCTCCATTGGGGACTCTGTTCTCAGTTCAATGGTTGACTGTGAGCATCCTCCTCTGTAGAGGTTAGGCTCTAGCAGACCCTCTCAGAAGACAGCTATATCAGGGTCCTGTCAGCCTGCACTTCTCTGCATCTGCAATATTTTCTGGGTTTGGTGGCTGTATATGGGATGGATCCCCAGGTGGTGCAGTCTCTGGGTGGCATTTCCTTCAGTGTCTGCTCCACACTTTGTCTCCATATTTCCTCCTGTGAGTATTTTTATTCTACCTTCTAAGAAGGACTGAAGCATCCACACTTTATGGATGGTTGAATGGTAGAATTCTCTGTGTCCTCTTGACTGTAGCTATGTTGCTTTTCCTGTTTGTGATGGCATATCAGTGAGTTTTCTTCGTTTTGCTTTGTTTTAATGAGATAGTGTCTGGCTGTGTTGTCAAGATTGCCTTTAAGCTCACAATCTACCTCTCATGTTGTGGCTTACAGGAGTAGGCTGCCATGTTGGGTAACTACTCAACATCTTTCTCCATCCTTAGAAATTGATGAGTTATTTCTTTTTACTGTTCTTCATTTTGCTCTTTTCATTTAACACTGATTACAGTCAGAGTCATCTACAGATAATCAACTTGTTTTGTGTAAAAGGCACATTTGAAAAATATCACTTTACAAGCAATGAGATGCTCAAATCATGGCTTTAGACTAGTATGCGTTGAAATGTTTGGTTACCATGGTCCTCTGAAACACCTTAGTCCATCTCTAAGATAAAAGTTTAAGTGCATAAGAGAAAATTTTTTACAGGTATTTGCCAGATGCAGAAATATTTACCAAGGCATCTCCTGAATATTATATCAACAACAGCTGCAAAACTGTTCCTAAGATACAGTATGTCCAACTTTATTAATGAGTACAAATTTTGAAAAGAGATCACACAAAATCCATCCACTTTTCAATAATGTATATTCAAGATAAAAATGAACTAATCTATCTCTTCTGAAGTGCAGTCACAATTTAGTTTTTACTTTAAGAGATAAAGTAAAAATAAAATTTCATATTCTAAACCATACTTTTGCCATTTTGAGAGTGGTACATAGACCCAGGTTTCACTCATAATATGACTTTTAAGAACTGGAGATAATTGAATTTGGAATGTGTCAGACACTATAAGCAAAACCAAACCCTGTGAGTTTCTCAAGCTCCACTCTAGTTTAAGCTTGAATAAACTCAATTTAAAAATTCAGTTTTTACCTGCTGAATGAAATGCAGATGGGGAAAATATGCTTTCATCAGCAACTAATTTGAAGTTTATATCCATAGATTCTCTTCTATCATATCAAAATACCACCAGTCCTTTGTGATCTTGGAGTGAGGCTTGGAAGATGAAGAGTAGAAATAAAAGTAACTAAGAGCTGTCTGATTAGTTTATCCCTCCAGAAACACTATGAGACTGAAATACATTGTTACTCTTCCTTTGGTCTTTTGGAGGTGCAGGGCTGCAGCATTACTAGTACAAACTAGCCATTTATCCAGATCATAACTTGAGTTATTCACCCTCATGGATGTAAATTCTTTGAACATATTTAATGTTTTTCATTTCTTGTCCCAGCAGAGTTTGTGATTATATGACAAGTCCCAGCCAAGATCTGGACATGTGACTTCAAAAGTAAACTCAGAAAGTCTGTCAATAGCGAGGATGAGGGCTGAGATTATATGATAAGTCCCAGCCAAGATCTGGACATGTGACTTCAAAAGTAAACTCAGAAAGTCTGTCAATAGCGAGGATGAGGGCTGAGCAAGATGCCAAGGGGAAGCAGGAGCCTGCTGCTGGGTGGTAGGAAACACCATTAGCAGACAGTGGACCTGCAGTCTTGGATGCCAGTGATGAGACAGCATGATGAAAGAGATCATTAGGAGGACTGGATGCCTTGCTCTTCCCAGGACACTGGAAATAGATTGCGTAGTGACACCAGTTCCACAGCTGCTATGCGCTTTCTCTTTGAGGGCCATCCATTCACTTAATTATTGGTTACAGTTTTGTTTTACACATGTCTGTTGTCTCAGTGCTTTAAGAATAGTCATTAGAATGGGATCCCTTTATTACAGGCTTGGGGGAACAAGCATGTATTTCCACAGGAGCAGGAAGAGGACTTGGTGTTCTTTCTAATAAGGTTTTATGGGCTCAGTCAACAGGTTCATATTTTCTCATCTTTCTTCAAAGATACCTTATTGTTATTAAGAATTTGCTTGATTTTCCTCTTTGGGTTTCTTTGGTTGGTTGTTTATTTGTTGTTGGTGGTTTTTTATTTCAGACATTTTTCCTGGAGCAAGATGCTGTACTAGAACAAACTCTTTAGACCAGGCTGGCCTCAAACCCACAGAAATCAGCCTGCCTCTGCCTCCTGTGTGCTGGGATTAAAGGTCTATGCTACCACTGCCTGGCCCATTTTTCTGTTGTTTAATTAATGTCCTTGGCACAACTGGAAAGGAGGATTGGCCCCTCTCTTCCCTTTATAGGCTGCTCTCTGCACTCCATTGATATCTCTTATTTTGTGTACTCTTCTGTGTCACTGTCACTTCCCTACTAGTATCTACTGTTGACCCGTCTAGCAGGTCCAGTTATTCAGGGTTCCAAAGAGGTGCTACCTGAGGGTCAAGGGGGGGGGGAGAAAAGAAGGAAACCAAGCAAGGTTCTGTTGTCAAGGTCTCGTTTATTGAGAGGAATGTACAGCATTTAAAGCTCTGAGGCAGGAATTGAAGCAGGAACTGAAGCTTAGGGTGGGGGAGTACTGGGAAGTGCCCAAAGATATAAGGTGAATCACTAAACTGCAAGATATCCTGCTTAAACAAAGAGACAACAGTCTTCCGGGGACATGTTCTTTGAAAAGGTCGAACCCTTCTCAGGAATCTGCTCAGGGACATCCGGTGTTTGCTCAGGCTGAAACATTCTGTGACTGCTCCCCGAATCTTCCTGGGAAAGGCTTTTGTCCAACAATCTCATAATCTTACAGCAGCCACCTTAGGGCTGAGCGCCCTGTGATTGCATAGCTCAGAATGACTCCCTACATACTGTGAGCTTTGTTTCACCTTTGAAGCAAGAACTTGCTGATGTTGCCTTAGGTGCAATAACACCAGAACTTTCAGAAACTAGTCTAATTTAGACATAAACTTGCAAGTAGGAGGGTTTAACTTACCAAACAGCCTTCAATTAATTGGGGTGGGGGGATTCACAGAATTCATAAATATTTCCTACTTAAGTCTCTCAGTGCAATTTAGAAATACTTTTTAAGGTCTTTGGAAGTTCGTGAGAATCCTTTGCTTCAATTGCTAATGGCAGAGATAAATTCAGATCATCCTTTATCAGTGGTTCACTCTCACAAGCACCAATGCCTGTTTTCCTTCCTTTATACATTGGACTTTGTTCTCCCAAATACACTGACCTTCAAGCAAGACTATACTTGTTTTTCTTTTGTGTCTATACTGATTATATGCTTATATATTGTGTAGGAGGGGAGAAGCCAGAATACCTTAGGCAAGCTTCGTGAACCATTTCACAGACTAATTTCCTTGTGTTTAATTTTAAAAACAGAAGGCTTAATTCTGAGGGAAGTTGGAAAAGCAATATATTGTATAGTATATTAAATAGTTTGTAAATGTTCAGTTAAATTTGTCTGCTCAATTTTATTTAACACATAATTTAAAAATAAAATCAATAATTAATGGTGCCTGAGAGCAGCGACAGCCACCAAAAACAGCATCTGGTGAAGTATATCACGAACAGTGCTGTGATGGATTGCCTAGGAGTGACATGTCTCTGGGAAGTCCCTGAGATCATCAATTGGAAAACTCTCACCTTTCACAGAAGTGTTACCACTTTGGATGCTAGCATATACATTA
This sequence comes from Rattus norvegicus, assembly GCF_021556685.1. Taxonomy (NCBI): domain Eukaryota; kingdom Metazoa; phylum Chordata; class Mammalia; order Rodentia; family Muridae; genus Rattus; species Rattus norvegicus. Next base: position 43,740,272 of record NC_141551.1, on the reverse strand, counting down.
TTCTGTACTCTCTGAGGGAATGTTCTATACTAGAAGAAGTGAAAATTTAACTGTAGTTAATGTAGGGAGGGACTTATCTCTCTCCCCCACTTGCTTCTTTTCTTTTCTTTTTTTTTCTGTTGCTGTCTTTTTTTTTATCCTAAAACTTCCCCATGAGACAAGGCAGTGGTTACATAAAGCAAAATCACTACTAAAATATATCCTTTGTGTCAAAATCAACATGTAACAAGGTGATATTAATTTTATACTACATTATTGTTCTGTAGATTAGGGATTTTCATAATTTGAATGCCTGATAATTGGTTGGGGTTAGAAAAGTACAATTTCACTTTCTTAGCCATTCCCTTTTCCATAACATTTGTTTTCTTATTACAAATGTCCCAAATATTCAAAGGGGAATATGTAGTTACCATCAACCCATTACAAGACTTAAGAACTGATAAAATAATTATAGAATAAAAAGAAAAATATTATGCATACTGCTTACTTAAGTAATAAAAAACTTGTTAGAAACTACAAAAACATTGGAAATATCTAAAGATAATTCTATAATATTATGGGCTGTCTATTTTATACCTAATCTTTTGATTGGGCTAGGTAAAAACACTATCTCACGTTTTTTTTTTTAATGGCCTTTTTTTTCTCCATCTTTATTAAATTGGGTATTTCTTATTTACATTTCAATTGTTATTACCTTTCCGAGTTTGCAGAACAACATCTCCCTAACCCCCGCCACTCCCCTTCTATATGGGTGTTCCACTCCCCATCCTCCTCACATTATCGCCGTCCCCCTAACAATTCCGTTCACTGGTGGTTCAGTCTTGGCAGGACCAAGGGCTTACCCTTCCACTGGTGCTCTTACTAGGCTACGCATTGCTACCTATGCAGTTGGAGCCCTGGGTCAGTCCCTGTATAGTCTTTGGGTAGTGGCTTAGTCCCTGGAAGATGTGGTTGTTTGCCAATGTTGTTCATATGAGGTCTCCAGCCCTTTTGAGCTCTTTCAGTCCTTTTTCTGAATCCTTCAACGGGGGTCCCGATCTCAGTTCAGTGTTTTGCTGCTGGCATTCGCCTATGTATTGGCTGTATTCTGGTTGTGTCTCCCAGAAGAGATCTACATCCCTTTCCTGTCGGCCTGAACTTCTTTGCTTCATCCATCTTATCTAGTTTGGTGGCTGTATATGTACGGCCACATGTGGGGCAGGCTCTGAATGGGCGTTCCTTCAGTCTCTATTCTAAACTTTGCCTCCCTATCCCCTCCCAAGTGTATTCTTGTTCCCCTTTTAAAGAAGGAGTGAAGCATTCACATTTTGGTCATCTTTGAGTATCATGTGTTCTGTGCACTTAGAGTAATTCAAGCATTTGGGCTAATAGGCACTTATCAATGAGTGCATACCATGGGTGTTTTTCTGTGATTGGGTTACCTCACTCAGGATGATATTTTCCAGTTCCATCCATTTGCCTATGAATTTCATAAAGTCATTGTTTTTGATAGCTGAGTAATATTCCATTGTGTAGATGTACCACATTTTCTGCATCCATTCCTCTGTTGAAGGGCATCTGGGTTCTTTCCAGCTTCTGGCTATTATAAATAAGGCTGCTCTGAACATAGTGGAGCATGTGTCTTTGTTATATGTTGGAGCATCTTTTGGGTATATGCCCAAGAGAGGTATAGCTGGATCCTCAGGTAGTGCAATGTCCAATTTTCTGAGGATTCTCCAGACTGATTTCCAGAATGTTTGTACCAGTCTGCAATCCCACCAACAATGGAGGAGTGTTCCTCTTTCTCCACATTCTTTCCAGCATCTGCTATCCCTGGAGTTTTTGATCTTAACCATTCTGACTGGTGTGAGGTGGAATCTCAGGGTTCTTTTGATTGGCAATTCCCTTATGACTAAAGATGTTGAACATTTCTTTAGGTGTTTCTCTGCCATTTGGCATTCCTCAGCAGTGAATTCTTTGTTTAGCTCTGAACCTCATTTTTTAATAGGGTTATTTGTCTCCCTGCGATCTAACTTCTTGAGTTCTTTGTATATTTTGGATATGAGCCCTCTACCAGTTGTAGGATTGGTAAATATCTTTTCCCAGTCTGTTGGTTGCCATTTTTTCCTAGTAACAGTATCTTTTGTCTAACAGAAGCTTTGTAGTTTTATGAGATCCCTTTGTCGATTCTTGATCTTAGAGCATAAGCCCTTGGTGTTTTGTTCAGTAAATTATCTCCAGTGCCCATGTGTTTGAGATTCTTCCCCACTTTTTCTTCTATTAGTTTGAGTGTATCTGGTTTGATATGGAGGTCCTGGATCCACTTGGACTTAAGCTTTGTACAGGATGATAAGAATGGATTGTTCTGAATTCTTCTACATGCTGACCTCCAATTGAACCAGCAAAATTTGCTGAAAATCCTATCTTTTTCCATTCGATTGTTTTGGCTCCTTTGTCAAAAATCAAGTTACCATAGGTATGTGGGTTCATTTCTGGGTCTTCAATTCTATTCCACTGGTCTATCTGCCTGTCTCTGTACCAATACCATACAGTTTTTATCACTAATACTCTGTAATACTGTTTTAGTTCATGATAGTGTTTCCCCAAGAAGTCCTTTAATTGTTGAGGACAGTTTTAGCTATCCTGGGTTTTTGTTATTCCAGATGAATTTGCAAAATGTTCTGTCTAACTCTATGAAGAATTGGGTTGGAATTTTGATGGGGATTACATTGAATCTGTAGATCGCTTTTGGTAAAATGACCATTTTTACTATACTAATCATGCCAATCCATGAGCATCGGAGATCTTTCCATCCTCTGAGATCTTCAATTTCTTTCTTCAGGGGCTTGAAGTTCTTATCTTACAGATCTTTTGCTTGCTTAGGTAAAAGTCACATTGCGGTATTTTTATATTATTTGGGACTATATGAAGGGTGTCGTTTCCCTAATTTCTTTCTCGGCTTGTTTCTCTTTTGTGTAGAGGAAGGCTACTGATTTATTTGAGTTAATTTTATACCCAGCCACTTTGCTGAAGTTGTTTATCAGGTTTCTAGTTCTCTGGTGGTACATTTGTGATCACTTAAATATACTATCATATCATCTGCAAATAGTGATATTTTGACTCTTCCTTTCCAATCTGTATCCCTTTGATCTCCTTTTGTTTTCTGATTGCTCTGGCTAGGACTTTAGGAACTATATTGAATGAGTAGGGGGAGAGTGGGCAGACTTGTCTAGCCCCTGATTTTAGTGGGATTGCTTCAAGTTTCTCTCCATTTAGTTTAATATTAGCTGGTGGTTTGCAGTATATGGCTTTTACTATACTTATGTATGAGTCTTGAATTCTGGTTCTTTCTAAGACTTCTATCATGAAGGGGAGTTGAATTTTGTCAAATGCTTTCTCAGCATCTAATGAAATAATCATGTGGTTTTTATCTTTCAGTTTGTTTATATAGTGGATTATGTTGATGGTTTTTCATATATTAAACCATCCCTGCATCCCTGGAATGAGCCTACTTGATCATGATGGATGATTGTTTTGATGTGCTCTTGAAATCGGTTTGCAAGAATTTTATTGAGTATTTTGGCATAGATATTGATAAGGGAAACTGGTCTGAAGTTCTCTTTCTCTGTTGGGTCTTTGTGTTGTTTAGGTATAAGAGTAATTGTGACTTCATAAAAGGAATTCGGTAGTGCTCCGTCTGTTTCAATATTGTGGAATAGTTTGGATAGTATTGGTATGAGGTCTTCTATGAAGGTCTGATAAATTCTGCACTGAACCCATCTGAACCTTGGTTCTTTTTGGTTGGGAGACTTTTCAAGACTGCTTCTACTCCTTTAGGAGTTATGGGGTTGTTTAAATGGTTTATCTGTTCCTGATTCAACTTTGGTACCTGGTATCTGTTTTGGAAATTGTCCATTTCCTTCATATTTTCAAGTTTTGTTGAATATAGGCTTTTGTATTAGGATATGATGATTTCTTGAATTTCCTCTGATTTTGTTATTTTTCCCCTTTTCATTTCTGATTTTGTTAATTTGGACACACTCTCTGTGTCCTCTGGTTAGTCTGGGAAAGGGTTTATGTATCATGTTGATTTTCTCAAAAAACCAGTGCTTGGTTTTGTTGATTCTTTGTATAGTCCTTTTTGCTTCTACTTGGTTGATTTCAGCACTGAGTTTGATTATTTCCTGCCTTCTACTCCTTCTGGGTGTATTTGCTTCTTTTTGTTCTAGAGCTTTTAGGTGTTATGTCAAGCTTCAAATATATGCTCTCCTGTTTCTTTCTGCAGGCACTCAGAGTTATGAGTTTTCCTCTTTGCACAGCTTTCTTTGTGTCCCATAAGTTTGGGCATTTTGTACCTTAATTTTCATTAAATTCTAAGAAGTCTTTTATTTCTTTTTTTACTTCTTCCTTGACCAGGTTATCATGGAGGAGAGCATTCTTCAACCTCCATGTATATGTGGGTGTTCTTTCCTTATTGTTATTGAAGACCAGCTTTAGGCCGTGGTGGTCTGGTAGGATGCATGGGATTATTTCTGTCTTTCTGAATCTGTTGAGGCCTGTTTTATGACCGATTATATGGTCAGTTTTGGAGAAAGTACCATGAGGTGATGAGAAGAAGGTATATCCTTTTGTTTTAGGATACAATGTTCTATAAATATCTGTTAAATCCATTTGGTTCATGACTTCTCTTAGTCTCTTTATGTCTCTGTTTAATTTCTATTTCCATGATCTGTCCATTAATGAGAGTGGGGTGTTGAAATCTACTATTATTGTGTAAGGTGCAATGTGTGCTTTCAGCTTTATTAAGGTTTCTTTTATGTATGTAGGTGCCCTTGTATTTGTTGCATACATATTTAGTATTGAGAGTTCATCTTGGTGGTATTTTCCTTTGATGAATATGATGTGTCCTTCCTTATCTTTCTTGATGACTTTTGGGTGGAAATCGATTTTATTCAATATTAGAATAGCTACTCCAGCTTGCTTCTTCAGACCATTTGCTTGGAAAGTTGTTTTCTAGCCTTTTACTCTGAGGTAGTGTCTGTCTGTGTCTCTGAGGTGTGTTTCCTGTAGGCAGCAAAATTCTGGGTCCTCATTACATATCCACTTTGTTAATCTGTGTCTTTTTATTGGGGAATTGAGTCCATTGATGTTGAGAGATATTAAGGAATAGTGATTGTTGTTTCCTACTATATTTGTATTTGGTGGTGAGATTACATTTGTGTGATTGTCTTCTCTTGTTTTGTTACAAGACGACTAGTTCCTTGCTTTTTCTAGGGTGTAGCTTGCCTCCTTTTGTTCGGCTTTACCATTTATTATCCTTTGTAGTGCTGGATTTGTAGAAAGGTATTGTGTAAATTTGGTTTTGTCATGGAATATCTTGGTTTCTCCATGTATGTTAATTGAGAGTTTTGCTGGGTACAATAACCTGGGCTGGCATTTGTTTTCTCTTAGGGTCTGTATGACATCTGTCCACGATCTTCTGGCTTTCATAGTCTCTGGTGAGAAGTCTGGTGTAATTCTGATAGGTCTGTCTTTATATGTTACTTGACCTTTTTCCCTTACTGCTTTTAATATTCTTTCTTTGTTGTGTTCATTTTGTGTTTTGACTATTATGTGATGGGAAGAGTTTCTTTTCTGGTCCAATCTATTTGGAGTTCTGTAGGCTTCTTGTATCTTTATGGGCTTCTCTTTCTTTAGGTTAGGGAAGTTTTCTTCTATGATTTTGTTGAAGATATTTACTGGTCCTTTGAGTTGGGAATCTTCACTCTTCTATACCTATTATCCTTAGGTTTGATCTTCTTATTGTGTGTTGGATTTTTTGTATGTTTTGGGCCAGTACCTTTTTCTGTTTTCCATTATCTTTGACAGTTGTGTCAATGATTTCTATGAAATCCTCTGCTCCTGAGATACACTCTTCTATCTCTTGTATTCTATTGGTGATTCTTGTATGTATGGCTACTTGTCTCTTCCTTTGCTTTTCTATATCCAGGGTTGTCTCCCTTTGTGCTTTCTTTATTGCTTCTATTTCGATTTTTAATTCCACCACCTGTTTTATTGTGTTTTCCTGTAATTCTTTCAGGTATTTTTGTGTTTCCTCTCTATAGGCTTCTGCTTGTTTATTCATGTTTTCCTGCATTTCTCTAAGGGAATTCTTTATGTCTTTCTTGAAGTCCTTCATCATCATGATCAAATGTGATTTTAAATCTAGATCTTGGTTTTCTGGTGTGTTTGGATATTCAGTGTTTGCTTTGGTGGGAGGGTTGTGCTCAGATGTTGCCATGTAGTCTTTGTTTCTGTTGCTTGTGTTACTGTAATTGCCTCTTGCCATAAGGTTTTCTCTGGCGTTACCTTGTTCTGCCATTTCTGACAGTGGTTAGACTGTCATATAGGCCTGTGTGTTAGGAGTGCTGTAGACCTGTTTTCCTGTTTTCTTTCAGCCAGTTATGGGAACAGAGTGTTTTGCTTCCATGCATGTAGTTGTTTTTTTTTTTTTTCCTATTGGTCTTCAGCTGTACCTGTGGGCATGTGTCCTGAGTCCAAGTGAGTCCACTTGGAGTAGAAAAGTTTGTCTTACCTCTGGTCTTGGGCCTGAAGTCAGTCCTCGGGGCTGGCTTTCAGCTTTCCGTGAGGGCAGCAACCAGAAGGCCCTGCCCTACCTTCTCTCAGGTCCATGTGCACTGGGGGCCCAGATGGCACTAGGTGTTTTCCATGAGATTCAGAAATTTGGGCGGAGTGTAATCTCCTCTGGCTTCACTGGCATGTCTGTCCCTCATAGGTTTAGCTCTCCCTCCCATGGGATTTGTGTGTTGGGAGCTGTTTGACTGGGTTCCTTCAGATCTGGGCACAGTCTTGACCGCTGAGCTCCTACAGCTTGAGTGCCCCTATCTTCCTGTTCCCAGAGGCCCTATACAGTTTCCTCTTTTGCCAGGGATGTGGGCAAGGGTGGGAAATACTAGAGGTCTCTCCTGCCTTACAGTCTCAGGAGTGCCCAACTGCCTGGTCAATGAGCTGTCTCTCCCACGAGGTTTGGGAGTAGGGAGCTGTGGGCTGGGATCAGCGAGGTTCCGGCTCCAGCTAGAACCAGAAGTGTCCAGTCCCAGAGGAATTTTGCCTTTGTGTGTCCTGAGTCCACCAGGCAGGTCACTTGGAGCAGAAAAGTTGGTCTTACTTCTAGTCTTGGGTGTGAAATTGCTCCTTGGGTCTGTGTTTGAGCTCTCTGTGAGGGCAGCAACCAGAAGGACCTGCCCTGCCTTCTCTCAGGTTCCTGTGCACAGGGGGCCCAGATTGTGCTAGGCGTTTTCCTCTAGAGTCAGAAATGTGGGTAGAGAGTAGTCTCCTCTGGCTTCCCAGAAATGTCTGCCCCTCTGAAGGTCTAGCTCTCCCTCCCACGGGATTTGGGTGTTGGGAGCTGTTTGACTGGGTCCCTTCAGATTCAGGCACAGTCTGGACTGCTGTGCTCCTACAGCTTGAGTGCCCCTATCTTCCTGTTCCTGGAGGCCCTATACAGTTTCCTCTTGGGCCAGGGATGTCAGCAAAGGTGGGGAGTACTGGTAGTCTCTCCTGCCCTGCAGTCTCCGGAATGCCCACATGTCTGGGAGATGAGCTTTCTCTCCCACGGGGTTTGGGAGCAGGGAGCTGTGGGCCAAGATCAGCGAGATTCAGGCTCCAACTTCATATATGTTTTTTTAACTCTAATTGTCTGTGTGATAATGGTGGTACCCATATTTGTGCATGCTATATCAGCACATCAGTATGACATTTTGTACTCCCAACATTATTTCTCTTTTTGTGTTCTTTAACTTAAGCATCCTATAAAGAAAGCAGACACATTCTACCTTTGGAAATTCCAGGAGTTTTTTTTTTTTTTTTAATGATTATGTGAGTTTCTCTGTTTCCTAAATATTCTGTACTTGTACTTAAGAAATGAGGCATGAAATAGGATTTAATGTGGGTTGAATATTTTCTAGACAGTAGATATATAGGACAGATTATTTGTGAAGTAGATTCATAATCAGGGGTACTACATCCTGTTTAAGGAAGATATTTACAAAGGTCTTTCTGCTTCTCCTAATCATTGAGAAGGGAAATGAGTGAGGTCTGGAATTCTCAGGCTAAAATATATGGAGAAAATCAAGTTTCATGAGCTATTACTTATACTTTTAATTTTATTTATAGTAAAACTATAACACCTGGCCTTGGGTAGTTTACTGTGAAAGACATTTCAAAACTAACACTGAATAATCTCCACATATTTCATTACATATTTCTCACATAATTTGATCTTTTGTCTCATCTGACAAATTTCCTTCTCTAAAAATTCTAACTTATTTGTTTCTATCTTTGAAATTTTTGATATTTCGGTTTCTGTCTCTCTGTCTCTCTCAATAATTAGTCCATACTTTCAAAATAATATTCAGTAATAAAAGAAAAAATTATCACCTATTGAGTTATCATATAGCATCAAAAATAGACAAATCCATGGTGAAACTAATGAGTTTTTTCTATCTTTTTGTGCATTGATATTAATATATAACATATTTTCTAATCAAAAGACACAGATATTTAATTTGGTAAAATAACATTGATGTTAGACTTGCTTTGGAGTAAAGTCATTGAAAAAATTTTTCTGCTCAAAATTCTTAGAAATTGGAATTTCCAGTCAGTTAACACAAAAAGTATCTCTCAATAGATAATAAAATACTTTTCAGTAGAATGCAGGCATATTTTTGGTCTTCTTCTAGTTATAAGGTACATGCTGTGAGTGCTAGTTCTAAGGTTTCTCTGTCTTACACTACATTATAACTCTCATTTTACAAAACAGTGCTGTGTGTTAAAACTTTAGTAATCCTGTATTGTCAAGAGATTAGACTGTTGTACAGCAGCAATAACATGTAATAAAAATTACACCAAAAGCAAACTGTCTCTCTTCTGAGTCACTACAGTGGACAAGCTGCAAACTGTTTCCAATTAATTCAGACACACAAACAAATATTGCTCTGTAATTATCACACATTTTGGGGGGTTGCTTTTGAAATACATAGCAGTGGAAAAGGTAAACAAAGGGAAATAAATATTGTCTTTGCTCAATTATAGGTAGAGGGTATTACCTTCAAAACCCTTATAGATCTGTGTTTTCCATCCAGAAGCTTGAGACTTACTGGTTTCTCTATTCATTTTCTTGGACTGCTGGAGAAAAAGTGACTGTGGATCATAAAATCATAGATATTGGAAGTGAAGGCACTCATACCTCATATGTTTTCTATACTACTCACTTGTTAGACAAGGCTTTCTGAAATGCACTCTGTGGTGTTCTGTGCTAACCAATTTGTTTAACTATTTTTCTATAAATCACATTAGAGATGAAACCTGCAACTTCTGTTCTTCTAATGTATCTGGGTCACGAGTTTCACTTGTAGCATCTATAGGATCAAAATGCTCATAGGCTCTTTCATCCCTGTTCATAAATTTACTCAGCTTTAGCCCAAGGCGCTTCTCAGTGAGTTTCTAAATATGATTTGATATATTCATAAATATTTTAAAAATACTGAACTTATGCAAAACATGCAATTAGAAGCATTAAGTAGACTACAAAATATGTCGATGTGTTTATGATATTGAGAGTAAGCTGAGCCAGATTTAGCAAACAAACCTGAGCATCATTAGAACATTCTAGAATCTCGATCTGCTTTGAGCAACTTCAGGTAAATATTGTGTAGAGAGTTATTATTTTACTACTATGATGCTCAGCTATACATATTGTAGTGGTTTGAATATGCTTGGCCTAAGGGATTTGGCCTTGTTAGAGCAGGTGTGGTTTTGTTGGAGGAAGTGTCGTTGTGGGGATGGACTTTGAAGAGCTTCCTTTCAGCTGCCTAAGGATGTCTCTCTTCTCTTGGCTACCTTTTGATCAAGATGCGGAACTCTCAGCTTTTTCTCTAGTGCCAAGTCTGCATGCATGCTGCCATGCTTCCTGGTATGGTGATAATGGACTGAAGCTCTGAAACTGTAAGTCAGCCCCAATTAAATGTTGTCCTTTATAAGAGTTGCTTTGGTCATGGTTTCTTCATACTAATGGAAAACTTAACTAAGACACACATCATACTTTATTCATTCACCAGTATTCATTTATTTCACAAATATTTATAATACCAAAGGGTACACGGTTAATCAGATGTGCCTATTTGCCAGCTGTGTGAATTTATATACCATTTAAGTTTTCTATATTTCATTTTCTTCTTCTGTAGGATAAAAGGAAGCATTCTTGAAATACCTGAGAAAATTAATTACCATACTACATGTGAGAAAACTGACAATTGCAACACAATATACCATAAGACATTCTGTATCAGCAGTGTCCCTCCTTCCTCTTTATTATTATAAGTTCAAAAAAAGGTGAAGCAGATAATTAAATACCAAAACAATTATATTCAATAAGGATGATAAGAGGCCTTTGAAGATCTAATTAATGGTCTGTTTCACTGGATTCCACAGAAAAATGATGTATCTTTGAAGAAGTGCATATATCATAGAAGATCTGAATATGATGTGTTTGTATATGCACACACATATGAATTCCTAAATGTTGTTTGGGTATAATATGATGAGTACAATGAGAAAATCTGTGGAGAAAATCTTATCAAAGATTTTTGGTGACTAAGTGCATTTTTAAAAGTTGTATAGATATTTTAAATATCTATACAACTAATTAGCATATCAATTGATGTTAGAAAGCTTAGCCTGTGGTTTAAGGGTTGCATGAGAAATACTTTGATTTTTATAACTTTGTGTCCTGGTAATATTTGGAAGCATATTGATACAGATGTTAGCACCCTTACTCTGGAGTGTAATCTAAACTCATCATTAAAGGAGCTTTCAAGCAGGCCTTTTACTTAAGTGGCTGTGATCAATGGTTATTAGATTAACAGGAACATGTTGGCAGCTATCCTTCCTGATGAGTACAATTGACCTTTACCCTCATTTCATTTGCATTAACTCTTAATGTTTAATTATCACCAGATGGCCTGAGACTCCACCTCCTGACCTGGTCTCTTCCTTCTGCTTTTTGTGTTGAACAAATCAAATGGTTGCCTTTATTTCCTTTTTCCTAGGGTCTGGAAGAACATATCAGTTGCCTTTTAGAGGCCAATGGCATGAAGAGCTATACAAGGCAGTGAAAGTGACTAAAAGGACAGAAGTCATTCATAAACTAAGATTAAAATGAACTTGTGATGGAAATGGAGTCTTAAAATAATTATCTCTTAAAATATGAAAATACAAAAGGAAGAATGGCTCTAGATTCCTGTGACAGCTGTGGTAATTCTGGAGTCACAGTTTATGTACTTGCTTGAATACTTTGTCTTCCAATTGTGCTGCATTTCTCTCAGTAAGTTTAGGAGGATAAGTTACTGGCACTTTAGAATATATCCACAAGAAAGAAAACAAAACAAAAAAAGCAATTATTATGAAAGACTTCCTACATATTATTACAGAGATAAAAAGAAGCAAGAAAGGGTTTGGGGATTTAGCTCAGCGGTAGAGCGCTTGCCTAGCGAGCGCAAGGCCCTGGGTTCGGTCCCCAGCTCCGGAAAAAAAAAAAGAAGCAAGAAAATAATTTATCAATATGAAGAAAAAGTGAGCATATTGCTCATGTACACTATATAGTTGCACACATTTTTTCTTTGTTTTAGCAGTATAGATTTTATAAAAGTACTCCAATTCAGAATTACTCCTTTGTAATTGTAATTTTAACCTCATGATAATTTTTATTTAAAGTACAAATAGCGTCAAAGCTGAATACAGTTAAAATATTAATAGAGTCCATATGTTTTTAGAATATTTATATGCATGTATAGAAAAAGGCACGAGTAAAAGTACAGAACTCAACATTTTTAACACAGTGAACAGAAATATATGATCAGCTCCTCAAACAAGAAGCCGGGTTGGAAGAACCTTCTAGGCCACGACTTAAGCTACTTTAGACAGTCTTTTACTCTGTTTTCAAATGCACACTATTGAACAGTGTAGTTTGTGCTCAAGGGTTTAGTGCTGAACTCTACTTTTAAGCATCATGTTATCAAGGTGATCCATTCTTTTGGTTAAAGCAACAACTTGTTCATTTACATTGCCATTTAAAAATATTTCACTGTCTGAGTGAGTGTGTAACAATGTACTCATTCACTCTTTTGGTAAGAGCCTATCCTTGTTGTCAGGTTTTATGTGGTAATTTCTTATTTTTTATTGGATTTTTTTATTTACATTTCAAATGTTATTCCCTTTCCCGGTTTCCCGAACATAAGCCCCCTATCCCATTCCCCTCTCCTTCTTCTATAAGGGTTTTCCTCTCCCCAATCACCCCCTTCCTGTCCCTGCCTCCCCCCCCTGACTAGGGGTTCCTCTGCACTAGGGGTTCCAGCCTTGGCAGGACTAAGGGCTTCTCCTTCCATCCATCGGTGCTCAGCAAGGCTATTCAGTTGGAGCCATGGGTCTTTCCATGCACAGTCTTTTGGTAGTGGTTTAGTCCCTGGGAGCTCTGGTTGTTGACATTGTTCTTCTTAAGGGGTTGCAAGCCCCTTCAGCTCTTTCAATCTTTTCTTTAATTCCTCCAACGGGGATGCTGTTCTCAGTTCAGTGGTTTGTTGCTAGCATTCGCCTCTGTATTTGACATGCTTTGGCTGTGCCTCTCAGGAAACAGCTATATTGGCTCCTGTAAGCATGCACTTCTTAGCTTCACCAATCTTTTCTAGTTTTAGTGACTGTAAATATATATGGGTTGTGTACCCATGTGGGGCAGGCTCTGAATGACCATTCCTTCAGTCTCTGCTCCAAACTTTGACTCCATACCCCCTCCTGTGAATATTTTTGTTCTCCATTTAAGAAGAAGTGAAGCATTCACAATTTGGTCGTTCTTGAACTTCATGTGGTCTGTGGATCGTATCTTGGGCAATTCAAGCTTTTGGGCTAATATCCACTTATCAGTGAGTGCATACCATGTGTGTTTTTCTGAGATTGGATTACCTCACTCAGGATGATATTTTCTAGTTCAATCTATTTGCCTGTTAATTTCATGAAGTCATTGTTTTTGATAACTGAGCAGTACTGATGTTTTGAACATCATTTTACATGTCCCTCAGTTATATCTTCATTTTTAGTCATCATATTCTGAGAGCAAAATACCAGTGTCATATGATTGATGTGTTGACTTGGATGCAGTTAACCTCTCTTAAATGGGAAGCAACTATACAGATTTTTCAGTATAGAAACCTGATCAGAAGGAAAACTACAATGGGTTCTTTTAAACCTGTACTGATTTAATTAAAGTTAAGAACAGTGGTTCTACAATTATTGCACATATAGAAAAAGATTTAACATAAGCTACCTCAGAAAATGAATGTCATTACTATTTTCCACATTGTGGTATTGAGCAATGGTCCCAGGTTATTCAGACAGTGCTATGTAAGTAGTTAATACTCATCAAAAGTGTATGTTACCAAAAAGATATATGAATGGAAGGGAGGAGAAAACAAGATGAAATTATACAATGTCCCACCCGTAGATATAAATGAAGAGCTACAGATAGTCAGTGGCTGGCGAGAGAGGAGAATCAGGTTTTTATTTCTAGTAAAAAGCTCCCATACAGATTTTTCATTCCAAAGTGGGTAAGAGTATGTACAAATTTAAACAGACTTATGTTTCATATTTACGTGTGCACATATATACCTATATGCACATCTTTATGTAACAATAATAGTTAAGAGTTCCTAGATTTAGGGGGGAGAGGAGGGAACAAAGAAAGATTTACAGACAGAAGGATGGGCCAGGATGATGTAGATACAGTGCTCATAAATAAAGTTATTTTTTAAACAGAAAAGGAAAATAGAAAGAAAAGAGAATTTGGGAAAACAAATCTGTAGTTTGACAATTCAATATTTAGTCTTTCATTGTAGCCGTGACTCATAAAAGCTAGTTAAACATTAACAGGGTGAGCATGTAAGGATGTGTGACATCATATAATAAGGGAACTACAAATTCAAGCAACAAGGGGATTATACTGCAAACCCAGTATTATGTGGAAGCGGTTACAATGTTAGGTTCTGGTAAGTCAGAAGAACAAGAATATCCTTCCCTGACCATGAGAATAAAGGCTGATACCATGACTGGTTAGTTAGTTTTCAATTGCTGTGATAAAACACCATGACCAAGGCAGCTTACAGGTTCAGAAGGTTAGAATCTATAGCCATCATTGCAGGGAACATGGCAACAGCCAGCCAGTCATGGCATAGGAGCTACCTCAGAACTTACACCCCATCCACAAGCCTAAGGCAGTGGGAGAGAGAACACTGGGGATGTCTGGCCCCATCCTCAGCAACACACCTTGTCTGACTAGGTCACACCTCTTAAGCCTTCTCAAAAAGTGATACCAATTAGGGACAAGATTTAAGCATATGAGGCTTTGGGATAATATTCTCACTTGAATCAGCACAATGATCTTGGTAGACAAGTTGGGCATTTTCTTACAAACGGCATGTTCTGTCACTGAGGTCCTTAAGTAAAGCAGTGGATGTTCAGTCAAGTGATTAATAACCTGTCATTCAAACAAAAACTTGCCCATCAATGTTTATAGCAGCTTTCATCCTAAGTTTCAAAACCTAGAAGCAGCCAAGAAGCCTTTCAATAAGTCAATAATTGAATTTCACTATTTTATCATCGTGACATATTATACAGCAATGAAGAGAAATGAGTTTTTGAAAGAAATGAGTTTTTGAACTGAAAACTGTGAAAGAAATTTAGGAACACTGTAATAACTTAAAGAAACTACTAAAGAACCTAGATGCTATATGAATCTAACAGTAAGGACTTCTGGAAAACGCAAAATTCCACAAAATGAACCAAGGGAATGATTAGGTTCTAGGTATGCAGTGCAAGACTTAGTAAAAATGGATGGGTTCCAGTGAATTGATAGGGTACGCTTTCCAATTTTTCTACAGAAATGTATGTTTTAACTACCACAATGATTTCCTTTCAATTGTAAAACACTTGAATCATTTCCTATACACATATATAAATACTAAAAATTCATATATTCATATATGTAAATATATATGTATATCAGTAAGTCTTGGGGGATAGTGTAATTGGAGAACCATAAAGATAAAATCTTCGAGGGTTTTAATGAATAACAATTATCTTATATAGTTTAACTTTTTGAAAGCTCATTTATATGGAAAACTTACCATAATAATATGTCAAGCCTTAGGGAATATAATAAATTTTTACTTGTAGTACACTTGGGATGTTTTCTCATGCATTACTGCTTCCCTAGGATATTTATCAGAAATAGACCTCGTATTTTAGAGGAAGCCTTCTGTATGTGTGTGTTTAAATATTTTTTTTACTTATTTATTTTACATGCCACTCACTGCTCCCCCAGTCACCCCTCCCCTTCTCTTCTGAGTGGTTAGGGCTCCTGGGTAGCCCCCTACTCTAGCACATCTAATCTCTGCAAGACTGGGCTCATCTTCTCCCACTGAAGCCAGACAAGGCAGCCAGATAGAAGACTATATTCCATGTAGAGGCAACAGCTTTTGGGGTAGGCCCTGCTCCAGTTGTTCAGGACCCACATGAAGACCAAGCTGCACTTCCACTACATATGAGCAGGGAGGCCTAGGTCCAGCCTTTGTATTTTCTTTGGTAGTTCAGTCTCTGAGAGCCCCAAGGGTCTGGGTTAGTTGACTGTTGGTCTTCCTGTGGAATCTTTATCCCCTTAGGGGCCACAATCCATCTTCCTGTTCTTCCATAAGTGTTCCTAAATTCCATCCACTGTTTTGCCATGGGTATCTACATCTGTCTGACTCAGCTGCTGGGTGGAGCCTTTCAGAGGACAGTAATGCTAGTCTCTTGTCCAGAAATGATAGAACATCATTACTAGTGTCAGGGATTGGTGCTTGCCATGTGATGGGTCTCCAGTTACTTGCCAAGCAGCCTTATTTGTCATACCCGTAAACTGGAAACAACCTAGATGCCCCTCGACTGAAGAATGAATAAAGAAATCATGGTACCAATACATAATTGAATACTCTTCTACTATTCAAAACAAAGATATCATGAATTTTTCAGAAAAATGCGTAGATCTTGAGAATATCATTCTGAGTGAGGTAACTTAGTCCCAAAAGGACATGCATGGTATATATTCACTGATAGATATTAGCCATTAGCCACTGAATACAGAATAAACATGCTACACATCACAGACCCAAAGAGGCAGGAAGGAAGACACAAGCAAGGATGCTTGAATCTCACTAGGAAGGGGAAATAAAATAATCATAAGAGGAAGATGGAGGGATGGAATTGGGAGCAAAGGGGGATTCAGGAGGAGGATGAGGGTGGTTCAGGATTAGGTTGGGACAGGACAGGAGGGATGGCCAAATGGCCATGAGAATGAATGGAAATCTTCAATTGATGGATGTGGGAAGGTAGAGGGCATCTTCAGGAAGGTACAGAGACCTGGGATAAGGGAGGCACCCAAGAATTAGTGGGGGTATCCTTAGCTGTGACTCCCTGAACTGGGGATATGGAATCTGAATAAGCTACCTCCTGCAGCCAGGCAGGAACCCCAATACAGGAATAGGGACAGCAACCCACTCACAAAACTTTCAACCTTAAATTTATGCTGACTACCAGAAATGCAGGAATGGGGAATGAAGCAGAAATTGAGATGAAGCCCTTTTTAAACTGCAAAGTCCTTCAGTATATATCAGCAACATTAGAATATTTAATATCACATATACTAAAAGCACAGTGAATTAATGGATGAGATAAAATATATTCAAAATGAGTAATATTTTAATACCTCTTGGCTTGTAGGATTTTTACAGCTTACATTCATATAGCAGAATCGACCAAAAAAATCCATCTTATATTACCTCTATATTGAACATATATTCATCTATGGACCATTTAATTTCAGGAAATTAACATACATTAGCAATAATCAAACAGCCTCATGAAAGTATGGATTGTAAACTTTTGAAAACAATGACGTGTAATTTTGCAACACAAGGGAGCTTAGAATGAAAATGGATATGAGGTCTAACGAAGACCTCACATCCAGGGTGAAGAGTGGGAAGAGGCTAAGATGAGTCAGAAAGGTCAGGGAGTTTTCTGTGAGATCGTGTCTTCTGCTAGTAACAAAATCTCACAAATGTGTCCGAGAAAATGTGAGCTGGACAAGTAGGCCACCAATGAATGTATCAAAGAGAACAGGGAAAAGCCCACGAGGCTTCAACCCTCCAAAAGAGCTATAGGCAACTGAGAAAAGCTGGGAATTAAAGAGGTGGTATTCCTCAGAGAAGAGCATACCAATTGGTTGACAAGTACCAAACAGTCAGCCTTGAGAACATAGTCCAGGTAGCCATGTACAATCTGAGCAGGTTATATATAAGAACATATGGGGGCATGCATACCTATGCATATATGCCTGCAATTATGAGAGTAAGAAACAAGTCATGGATTTGAAGGAGAGTAGGGATTGGAATGTGGGAGAGTTTAAAGGATGAAAAGGAACTGGAGAAATATTATAATTAAACAATAATCCCAAAGATTAAAAAAAGCTAAAAATTAAAATAAAAGAATTTTAAAATAACAACCCACCAAAGAAAAGGAAATATAGAAACTTTTCCCAGTTGTTGAGCACTGCTGGCCCTATAATCAGAACTGGAAATTTGCAAGAAGTTAGGAAATTTTACCATGAGGACAGAGGATAATAAAGTGAGTGAGAAGCTATCAATGAATGCATGCTAATATGCATGCACATATTAAATTCACCTTCTCCATTTACAGTACTGCACACCTCCTTTTAAACTAAGAAATAATACTTCGATTAATTTTCATTGAGAGATTAAGTATATAGACAAATAAAGACCAGGGCATGTCTGACAATAGATAGCTGACCAGTAGCTTCTTTAGTCAAGAGCCCAGAATGCCAATCTACTCCCTCTGCAAAACAGCATTTGGGAAGGAGCTGATGGAGCCTCTGTCTGGTGCCCCTTCTCAACTTCCACCTCAAGACCAACAGTAGAAAATCAAATGAATACATACTAAGACCAGTTGGGTTTCACTCATGTTTCCTTGGGTCTACAACCTTTAGTCATAGTGCTCCTCAAGACCTCTAACACTTTCATTAAGAAAGTAACCTTCTGACCCTTTCTCTCTTGGCACTCAACTTGTTAGTAATGGTGCTTCTGCCCATGCTACAGTAGATTCCCAAGAAACCACCTCTCTTGTTATTTTCTGATGGTCTTTAATAAGCTCTACAGTAACTTTAAAATTGCTGTGTGAAAAACTTTCTTTCTAGGAAGTCTAACTAATAATAATAATAATAATAATAATAAATATAAGAATAACAATAAAAAATAAATCAACCTTGGCCTCCTGTTACTAAAAAATGGTAGGTTTGTAGACTTCTTTTAAAATTTTCAGTTAATTGATTTGTTGATGAAAACATGATGGAATAGTAGCCACAGGAGAAAGTTTGGAATGAATGTACACAAATACACTCTCCTTTTCCTCTTTCCATATATTAGTTGATTATCTTTGTTAATTAACTTCTAATAACTGTTTCCTCAGATGTATTCTGAATAACATATTATATACCATGTTATATCATAGTATATAATATATGTTATTGTATATATGTTGTTATATGTTATATATATTATGTTATATATATGTATATAATGTTATATACATATAGCATATGTTGTAAAGTCTACATAATACCCTTCACATGCAGTCCTCTTTTTTCTCAGTTGTATTAACCATGTGCTACTATAAGTAGACTCACATGCAGACTCTAGACTTTCATTTGTTTGAAACACAAAAGCATGAAATGGAGAGTGATACCAGCAAGAGTCAGAAAGGTGCAGGAAGTCTAGACAGTAGGGCATATCTGAGCAAGGTAAATGGTGTGTGTACAACAATGTCATAACAAAACATGCTACTCTACATAGGAACTTAAGACATTAAAAATAGTTAAGAAGGAAATGCATAATTTATAATGAGTAAACATGTAGTGTAAAAATGTTTTCCATTTACCTGTAAACATAGCCCTGGAGCAAATATGATAATTAAACTTATAGCGAGGGTGTCCTAGGCTACAGATAATGGATTTGTTCTAGTAACAAAGCATTATGTGCAGTAACAGTTTTAAATATTTGTGAAAGAAACTAAATTTCTTCCATCGGCATGTGAGTTATGTATTTTTTAATCTCTAATATCTTCATGTGGCTTGTCATAAGTAGATGCCAACATATTATGAGAAGAACTAATGAGAATGTAGATAATAACTCACTAGCCCCTTCTCCTCATAGGTTCTTGGAGCAAATATATTAAGGGATGAAAAATAAGAATTCTATTTAATTCTGTGATCAAGGGCACTGCCAGCACATCTGACTGTTGAAACTGAACACTGACTGAGGAAAGACCTATTTAAGACCTAATTAAGAACAAAGGTGTTGCAGTGAGCTTCGCCTTGCTCTTCAGTACAACATGGACGTTGTGCTCTAGGACTCGAAGAGACCCATTAATTTCTTCCTACAAAATTCACAGCACAATGGACATATAGCAGCTATGTTTTTAACAGCTAAAATCACATGTTGCAGAATCAGTTGTACACAGTAAGATTCAAGAAAAAAACCTAACTCCTATTCATGCTTAATATATATATTTCTATCCTTTGTACATATCTTTTAAAGTCCAGTTAACAAGCATTTATGAACATCATTTTTATAGTTATAAAATCGTTAACTTTTAGTATAATTATATGACATAGCTTATGTGATATCATCTTTGCAGAAATACGGAATTTAGAAATTATAACTTTTTCAGACTCCTATAAAATGTCAACTTTCCTAATGAAAGAAAAGATAGTCATTCAAAATTATATTTGCAAATATACTTCGTTATTTATGGAAAAGAAATTCTAGTAACCTCCAACTTTGAACACTACTTTAAAGAAATTCTGGTCATTGACACTGAAATTCAAATAAAAATTAAAATTGGAAATATTCTCTGTTTCAAAAAGGTTATAAAAGTAATTATTGACTTATGTAAAGAATAAATAAATATAGGTTTTAGATACTTGACTATTAATTAAAGCTACCTACACATAATGAAGCAACAAAGACAGTGGTATTACATAAATGTTCCAACTTTTATTTGAAGGAGCTATAGAGCAATTTGACTTGTGGTAGGAAATCACACTGGTACTGTCTAGATCAAGTTTGCAAGTGTCCTGCTAGGGTAGCGGTGTTGATGTTTCTTCTCCTCTGTGATGCATCTTTGAATTTACCTAACCCTTGCTTGAAAGGAGAGCCTTGGGGTGACAATGTGGGTGAATTGTCATCATTAGGGTGGGTCCCACACCATGTGAATACTAGTAGGTTTATGAAAAAATAGGGAGGAAGAATAAATTTATGAATTTTTATGCTTCAGTTTTTGCCTAGATGTCTATTGCTCAGGGTATGCAGATATTGAAACATTTTATAGAAGTAAATATTATTTCTTTGTGTAGGTTAAATGCCTAAAAATTAAAAAATAGCATATAAATACTTAAGAAACAATACAAGTGAAAAAGGACATATCAAAAGATACATACACATGGAAAGCACTATATCCTCTGTATTCTGACCTCAACCATGGGCAAGAATAACCATTAGAGTCATTACAGGTGAAGTGAGGAATCTGAACTCAAATAGCTACAAGCTAAACATACTTATATTCAATCTTAATGAAATAACAGTAGACATTCAAATTAGGGTTCTCTTGCTGCAGGCATAAAGACCAATGATTGGCAAATGGGATCTCATGAAACTATGAAGCCTGTGTACAACAAAGAATATAAACATTGGTGTGAAGAGAGAGCAACAGAAGGGGAAATATATATATCTATCAGATGTAGTTATACATTGTCTGATAGATATATGTATGTATGCATGTATGTATGTATGCTTGTGATTTAAGTAAAGTTACCACATAATGAATATTGTAGAATATGCCTCTTTCAAACACTATAATAAACGTTCAAATAAAAGCCTTCTTTCAGGTTATCAGGACCCCAAATTACATGCAATTATAGTTCTCTTGGTTATCTTCCAGAACTTGATGGAAGAGCATCTTACTGAATATACCACATGTTTGTGTCATAGGATATGTAGAACTGCTACTTTCTTGGAAGTTTCTTTCTTCTGACTTGCTTTCATAGGGATGAAGTTCCCATGTGTGCTACCCAGGAGAGAAAAGCAATCAACAGTCTTACCTATCTGTGAATCCTGGGAGCTATTATAAAGATTGGCATTGCAGAATTGGGCTGCTGATACAATTATGGCATAAACTTTATGAGAATAGCCTGCTTCCTGATTGTGCTTAAAGTCATTTCCACAATATGTAGCTAGCTAGTGCTTGGTATCAATAACTGAGCCAAAACCTCATTGATATCTAGGAAAGAATCTCATACGAGTAATTGGATAATTAGTCATAGTATTTGACTCCCTTCTATGTTTTTATCATTATATCCACAGATTAATACATTTCTTAATGTTCATCAGAGAAGTGTCTTCTTGCCTTAGAAAGTTATTAATATTGAGATCTGCTACAGCTCATCATGCAGAAAATAAGAATGTAGAGTGCTCAGTTCTAAGAAGGATATCTATACAGCATCTCCCATCAATGCTCAGGGACTGTCTTGGAAGAACAGAAAGGACTGTGAGAGTCAAAGACCATCAACATCTGCAGAGAAACTGTAATTTGGCAGACATGATAGCATGGTTATGCACACAAACTCACAGTGGTTCTGACTGCATTTCAAGGTCTGCCCAAGATGGAGATTACCAAAACCCTAGAATAAATAGTGGAGGGGCTTGCAAAACCTCACCCTTAACTGAGTATGCTTAATTGATGGATGCTTGGGAAAGTTAGTTTTCTTCAGGTATGGAGACGCTCAGGGACAAAACCTGCTCTGGTATACAATCCTGTGCCAATAAACATCCTGGTATACTGGTTTATAGAAAAAGAGCCTATGAAGTCGGGGGGAGAAGTAAAGTGGGGCTTGAGGGTGGAAGCTAGAGAGTAATTACAGGAGAGAGAATGAGGAGTGAATTTGATCAAAACATATTATACACATTTATAAAACTTTCAAATAATAAAATTGTTTAAAAAAATAGATCAGGCTGCTTCTTCATCAAGTATCTTGTTCTGGTGTAAAAATGTTTCTCATGTGTTTTTCTCTTGAGACAGTATCCCTCAGGATAGCCTTGAACATATGAACGATTTCTTGCTTACATGTATGTGTCCCCATATCTAGTTCCTTAAGGTACTTTCTTATTCACCATCTGGTACCATATATTTATATATCACTGAAAAGAAGTGATAGTTCAGTGTGATCTGTGTCTTAATAAAATACGGATATAGTATTTGGAATCTGTGTATAAGTTTCATAATACGAGTTTCTTTAGATATATATGACTGGATTATCATTTGCTCTCCTGTCATCTTTACAACTTAACGCTTCCTTTTGCCTCATACATTTAAGGAGTCCTGTGTAGTGAATCTTTGATTGAGGCTGTTTAAGATTTGGAAGTTTCTGGTTATCTTTCAGACTCCATCAAGTTTCTCCACACATGTGCAATTTGCAGGACATTTAGCAAAATATTACTGTAATGTTAGATGCTGTGCTTGGGAGAAAAGTGGTTGAAGTTAAAGGCTGAGAAAGGCAGTGTGTGGTTAGTATGATTTACAGCCTACGGTGGTAAAAAAAAGTCCACTGATACGTTTTTAAACTGAAAATGGGGGTGATTAATTCTACTGTCTCATGCACTTGTTACTTCATTGGGTTAATTCAAACTTCCTTTAAAACCCAATAACTGCAGACTGGTGCTGAAATGAATCAACATGATATTCACGAGGATTCTTCTGTTATTTGTGCCCAATCTAAATAACAGATACTGGAGCCTCTCGGCTTCTCTCTAGAGACAAGGCTTCATGAGGCACTTATCCATGCCTAACTCTAGATGTTCTTTTTCCCTTCCCTTCCCTTCCCTTCCCTTCCCTTCCCTTCCCTTCCCTTCCCTTCCCTTCCCTTCCCTTCCCTTCCCTTCCCTTTTCCTTTTCCTTTTCCTTTTCCTTTTCTTCCCTTTTCCTTTTCCTTTTCTTCCCTTTCTGTACCCTCCTTCCTTCTCTTATCTCTCTTTCACCCTTTCTTTTTTGTCTCATTCAATATTGGTGAGCAACTGCAGAAATGTTAACCATATGTGTAAGCAGAGTCTCAAGTCTCCCTAACTGTCAGAAAGCCTTTAGTTGGTCTTCTTCATGTTAGAAGTTTGATCTTCCTTCCAACAGCAATTCTGGACTGTATTAGTTTCCCAGGGTTTCCATAATAAAGAACTGTTGGCTGGATGGCAAAAAACAACAGAAACTCATTTGTATCCAGCTCCGGGGGAAGAGAGTCAGAAAGCTAGCCAGGTATAGCAGAACCTGTGCTCCCTTGAATCTGAATTTAGGGAGAATCTGCTTCTGCTGAGCTTCTGCTATTGATGAACCCCTGGCTTCAAATTTATCTTATCTTTACCTCTCTTAACACATAGCATCCTATGTTCATATCACCTTTCTTTTACTGGTCCCTATGCCTTTTTAACGACATTCATTTTATTGGATTACAACCCTATAATCTCATATTACCTTAACTAACAACATTTAAGACAAACCTATATTCAAATAAGGTTACATGCTGAATACTTGAGGTTACATATTCTTTTGTTTTCTTTTTGGGTTTTGGTGGTTTGCAATTTTTCCACTACAGAGACAAAGAAGATGTCTATACATGCAACATGATTTTCCTGCCTGGTCATTTCTCCTTCTGCTTCATAGTTTAGGTTCACACTGTTACTTTGATATTTAGTACATATTTGTTTCCCATATCACAGTGTGGAAGATCTAGACCAGTTAAAGGAAAACATATGTAGCAGAGTTTGAATTAAAGAGAAATAATAGTCAGAACCAATACCAATATACACGGTATTGAGAAAGTTAAGGGAAGCAGATTTTAGGCACATATGGGGATTACTGAGATTAAAATTTGAGTTTTAGCTTTCTGTATACAATCTACATGAACATGTCCAAATAATTTGGCATTTCTTATCTTTCCCATGAGAAAAACAAGCTTATTCCTTGTACACTATCAAGTTTCCATTCATTATGGCATTATGGGAGATCATCTTACAGGGAATTGTTGCTTAGCACCACACCTGAAAATATGCCCTCATTGATAATATTCATGTTTGCATTGACTTTGCAAATACAAATTATAGTAACACTTTACCGTGAGAGAGTTTAAATTAGCCTTTGAATTCCACAGAAGCAAAAACAAAAGGAATTAAGAATGTTTTCCTAAAATAAGTAACCAGTATAGTTGTTCTTTTAAAAGATAATTTTATGTTGATCATTTATAAAACATAGTACATGTTTTTAAATTTAGAGTATTAGGGTATAATATCGAGGGTATTAGGAAGTATCAGAGAAGATCTCTAAGGGATATAATAATAGTGTTATATTATTTGAGGATGTTTAAAGAACAAAAAATAGAAATGTAAATACTGAAGGACCCAACTAACTTTACTAGCCTACATGAAGAGAAGAACAGAAACGTCATTTTTCCACAAGTGCCATTTATGTGATTTTTATAACCATGAAATAGAAAAGTTTGAGCTCGCCATAAGAGGAGAGTTGTATAATAATCATGGTGACCCAGTGCCCTATTAATATCAATTTATATCATTTGTTCATCTGGACAAATATAATGCCTACTCTGCATTCTCAATCCCCAGAAAGCAGCAGTAAATGAGGAACGAATTCCTGTTTTCATGGTGATTATTTCTAGTGGAAGGAAGCAGAGAATGGACAATCAAACAAGCATAATTGCAGATGCTAAGGTGATATAAACAATGCTAGTCGGGTCTAACATTACTAATAATCTAGAATATTTAGTGTATGTCTTATATAAATAATCAGTTTTGTGATCTGTGGGTTTCTCAACCTCAGGCCAGAACACTTTTAAGTAAGTTTGTGAGGCTGGAAGAATTGCTCAGTTGTTGAGAGAACTGCTCAGCAGTCATACGGGCCAGAGTTCAGGTCCCATGACCTATGTACCAAGCCTCAGGTCACCTTAAAATGCCTGGAACCCCATCTTTGTAGGATCAGGAAACAATGTATTGCTGGAACTTGCTGACTTCCAGTCTAAGTGAGATATGAGCCTAAGAGAATTGAATGGGCAATGCTGGAAGATGATACCCAACACCCTTTCCTGGCCTCCATGTACACACGTGTGCATAAACTCATACTGGCATATATACAAACATGTATACAACCTTGGCAGGACAAAGGACTTCCCCTTCTACTGGTACTCCAACAAGGCTATTCTCTGCTACATATGCAGTTAGAGCCCTGGGTCAGTCATGTATAGACTTTCGGTGGTGGTTTAGTCCATGGAAGCTCTCGTTGGTTGGCATTGTTGTTCTTATGGGGTTACAAGCTCCTTCAACTCTTTCAATACTTCCTCTAATTCCCCACCCCCAAGGGGTGGCAGTAAGGGGATGTATGGGGGAAATACCCATATGGGGAAGGGGAAGTGGAGGAGATGGGGGCTTATGGACAGGAAATCAGGAAAGTGAATAACATTTGAAATGTTAGTAAAGAAATATATCTAATAAAGAATTTAAAAAACAGTTATAGATAAACATTGTTTAATGAAAATGCATTTGTATTTATTGAATATATACAGATAACTTTTGTCTTCTTCTCTAAACATTTTGTATAGCAACAAGTATATAACATTAAAGTTGTACCAGGAATTTCAAGTTAATCTGAAGATATTGTAAAGTACAAGGGAGTGTGTATGATATACATGAAAGCTATATCATTTTGTATAGGGGTTTGAGTGTGTTATAGTCTCTGGTATGCAACAGACAACTAGCTCCTAACTCCAATAACACAGAAATCAGTTGACAGACAGGAGTTCAGTATTCTCAGACCAGGTATTGAGATCTGCGTGAAGGAAGTGTTTCTTGGGTAGGTCGACTAAACATTTACCATTAAAGGCATGGCAGAACCAGATTTGATTCTAATTCCATCCTATTTTTCCAGATTCCTACATTGGTTGCTTCGAAGTTTCTGTGCTTATTTGGTATCCTCTACTCTTTGAGGTGCACTGTCTATGAAACATAGGCCACAAGGCAATGACGTCATCATGGTGTCATTAATGGTTATACAAACATGTAACTTCTCAGAAGACTTGATCCAAAACCCATCATAAAAGCAAACTACTTACTATTTTCTGACTCCCATCTAGTCCATGTCACTCTAAGAAGACTGAACTTCTGACACGTGACTTCAGCCCAACAGTGCCACATGTAGATCTCTGGACCTTGTAATAATAGTATTCCTATGATTCCAATCCCAGACAACCAGTCGTAATTTTCCAAAAGTTTTAGACATTTCATAATCCTTTTTCTGTTGGATTCAAAATCAAAATTGGTAATAATTCTTTATCTATGATGTCAAACATTTTGTTACTCTTACACATTTTGAGAAGTGGCTTCCTTATTGGGTAGTGAGAATATTTCACTTTCAAAAAGTTTATGTTTTCAGCATAACAGATAGGAAAGCTAATTTAACTAGTCTGTTATCAAATATAGTCTGCCATAAAATATAAATCTGGAATCCGGAAATAATAAATAGAAATGTTGAGATCTGTCTCTGGTTTTTATGTGTGTGCAAGTGTGCACACAAAAAGTTTAGCAACATATTTAGGGGTTTAAATGCTTTAATTTTGTAATAGTAACAGCACTCAGCTTTTTAGAATGTTTGTTGAGAAAAGAGCAGCAGTGGAGAAATTCCACCACTCTTTCTTCTTTGCTACAATCAGCCTGTCATTCATGTCCAGAGATGTTACTAGCAGTGCAAATCCCTCTCCCTTGCGTATTTGAGACCTTTCCTCATTGCTCATCATTTTATAATCCCCAACCTGCCCCCATTTTGATATGTCTCTTATTAATGAACAGTTTATAGAGAGCTGACATGAAGATTCTCCTTAATCATCTCATAAATAAAACCTCAACAGTAGCTCTCTCTTTCATCTATCTACTGTCTCATCTATATATCTATGTATCTGTGTATCCATGTACCTATGTATGATTTATATATTATGTATGTATGTATATATGTATGTATGTATGTAACTATCTGTCTATCATCTATCTCTATTTCTCTATCTATCTGTATCCACCTACCTACCTCTATAAAACACTTATAATATACATAGAAATTTTTAGCTATATAACCTAACTAAAACATAATTAAACCCTTTTCAATAAATATAATTCTTTATGAACATGATCTCTTAAAGATCTTAAAGGGCATGACACATTTATGGTTTGCTGGCTAATTAGAATACGCAGTATCTTTACAAAGTGTTATAAAAAATTCACACAAATCAGAATGTATTTGTTCTTCCTTCACACCTTTTAAAGGAGAACTTTATGATTTGTGCTGAAACTTTAATTCTCTTATATTTCACGAACTATTGTGTGAATTATTTAAGATTTATTAATATTAATAAAGCTAGAGATATGGCTCAGTAGTTACAAGGGCTTTCTACTCTACCAGATGCCTTGAGTTCAGTTCCAACCCCTGTGTCAGGTGGCTTACATCCACTCCTGGGGATCAGATATCCTCTTTTGACCTCTCTGAGTACTCACACAATAGTGACATATGCAGAAATGGATACACATACTTATATAAAATTGTAAAAGTAAATTCATTTTGAAATTTATTCAATTATGAAAGATGTAACGTTAGATCATGGATATCTTTAAGATTAAAAAATTTCTGGGATTTATTTATGTATTTGTGAGTGTATATGTGTGTGTGTGTGTGTGTGTGTGTGTGTTTGTATGTGTATGTGCGTGTGTATGCATGCACCTGGGCACATGTACACACATTCATAAGATCTTTGTACCTTGACATGTATGTTTTATTTGGATGTCAGAAGACAACTTGTAGAATTAAGTTTCCCAGCTTCCACCCTGTGGATGTAGGAACTGGAACTCAGATAGTCAGGCTTAGCAGCAAGTGTTTTTACCTGCTGGATAATCTCACTGGCCCACAAGGATGTTCTTTTATCTGAGAGTTATTCTTCCTCCCAAGCCTGTGTGTGTAAAAGTTATTCTATCTGAGAAAGTCTAGTGATCCGGAAAATTATAATCTTGTAAGGAGATGACGTTTGTTTTCGCTTATGTCTGCTTTGTTCCTGTGCCTTTTTATAGGATTCAAACCCATTTTATAATTAGAATACTCTGAAAAGTATCCTTCACAAATTGTCAGGTTATTGGAGTACAAAAATGTACACAGCAAATCACTTCTGGGAATTTTTTAAGTTTTGGAATTTGAATGGGAAGCACGTGTCCATAGCTGGTAATTTAAAGCTGCCCATTTCCTCACTACTCATTATTTCTCTCAGAGCCGCAGGCAGTCAGAATTTGTAGGACACCTTATTAAGTAGGAATAATTCAAGTAGCTTTTCGTTTTGTCTAGAAAGTATGAAGGAGTGCCCGAGCAGATGAATAAAGCAAGCTGAGTTACAAGGCATGAATTC
This sequence comes from Rattus norvegicus, assembly GCF_021556685.1. NCBI lineage: Eukaryota > Metazoa > Chordata > Mammalia > Rodentia > Muridae > Rattus > Rattus norvegicus. The sequence goes on along the minus strand of NC_141551.1, from coordinate 43,711,597 downwards.
ATCTATTAAGAAAATGCTTTAAAATTCCTTAGAGTCAATTATTTTTATAAAATGAAATTGCAGCATAAAGTTTGGGACCTGTGTGTATTTGGGGCAATGTTTGGGAATAGCAAAGAAAGCCAGTCTTTTCTATTCATTATAAAGGGTGTCTGTCAGTCAGCTGCCTAGGGTGAGCTGACTGAGTCTTCCACCTCACCTGAAATAAAATCACAGTGTGTCAATGGTTATGACTTTGTATTTGTTAGGGATTAGTTTCTCCATTCATTAATTTTCACAAAGGCCATGTTTGTGATTCTGATTGTCAATTATCTACTGAGGCTTAGATTACTTTTTAGTGATATAGCTATAGGAGAGAGAGAGAGAGAGAGAGAGAGAGAGAGAGAGAGAGATAGAGAGAGAGAGAGAGAGAGAGAGAGAAATTCGTTGTATAGTTATCAGTATTTTCTAATCATCTTCATTGGCTATAAATTGAAAATAGGAAGAATGTATTGTGAATTTTTTGACATCACTTTTTCATAGGTAATTGAGCACTGAGGTACTATACACAGTCTTCCCTAAAATGTGAAATGCCAAAATCAGACTGTCATCCTTCATGGAAGGATGAAGCCTGTTTCCTGAACTTCATGGAGGCCTATGAGACACCTCCTGATAAACTCGGTTATGCATTGCAGTATATGCTTTAAATCTTATTTATAAGCATTGGGATTTGTAATTTTGCATTAATAATGTTAAAGGAATTGAAGCAACTTGCTAGTTATACAGAGTTACTAAAACGGTGCATATTCTACACACAATTCTCAGAAGAAATGTCATCAAATTTAAAATTGACTTCTTCTGGGAATAGTAATACGTGACCAGTCGTGGCTCAGCTCAGCTCCATTAGCTGCATAGTATGCAGTGTTGTCAAACTAAGTTGCTAGTGTTTCAGTGCCTTAATAACAGTTTCTGCTCAAAGCAATTTCAAATTACAATGAGTTTATCAGGAACTATCCATGTTAGGAGTCAGAAATACCTGTGTGTTCATATAATTGACACACTATAAACGTACCATATAATTAAGACAGTAAGAAAAGCTCTCAATGAACTCATTTAGGCCTCACGGGGAAATGCTTTGTTGATTGAGACACATGCAAATGGTCTTTGGAATACTAAGAGGATTTATCCCAAATACTTTTTAATGTAGTTTTCAGCAGACATACTACTTCTCTTTTCTGAGACCTCAGCACAAACACAATAAGCTACATGGAGATGAGTCAGATTACTATTATGGGCAGGAAGACAGCAACATAATCAGTTCAGGATACCCTTCATCCTAAAAGAGAGAAAGAGATTGTTGGATTACTAGTCACAAGTATGTGGGCAGATCTTAAAGTGAAGTGATACATTATAGATTACTTTCTAGTCTGGACAGATTTTTAATCTGGACAGGTTTATACTGTGACTTATCCCTTTGACCATAGCCAATTGAGCAAGGACTGGTGATTTACTCAAACTCCTATGCTTTATTTATTGCATGTCTGATTATCACATTTGCACTGGTCAATTTATCAGTTACTATTCTTTACAGCCTTACTAGGTATCATTCAGTGTAGTCACATCACTGGAGAACGATCATGAATAATTTATCGGTGGATAAAACATGCAAAGTGATGTTAAGAGATCAGAGTTGCTCCTGACATTGTGAGCTATGGCTTGGTACATTTTCTAAGTTAGAAAGTCAGCAAAGTAACTGTCTGGTTATTTCAACATTCAAATCAACACTCTTTGAGCTAGCTCTAATTTCCTTTTTTCTGACCATATAGTCAAACTAAAGAACAAACTCTACTCACACTCTTTGGGCTGCTATTACTGTGTTGAAGATAAAATTTGTGCAGGACTACTTACTTATTTTTCATTTTTAGAAATAACTGGAAATTATTAAAAATTAATGTTATATCTATTCAAATTGGCTTAGTGTACATAAACCTGAAACAGTTGCTAGGAAATTTAATTGCTTATTTCCTACTTAAATCTTGTGATAAAGTATAATTCATTCATTTAATTAGGGCATATTCTGTTTATGGCTTTGGTGGAGTTGTTGACCTGTGTAAGTTCACATTAAGAACAGAGGACTGACGGTCAAAGTATTTTTCTTTCTTTTTTTTTGACAGAAATGACCACACATCCAAGAAAAAGCAAAATTTTTTCTATACTGGATTCAATTATTAATTGATATATGCAATAAAAACTAAATTAATAAATGCATTTGCTTTTTCTATTTTCAGAGGGATTATGTGTTTTCTTCCTCTGTATACAAAATTTTTCTCTCATTATTGAATGGAAATATGTCAATCATGCATTCTCTGAGAGAGAAAATAGGAAAAGGGACTATTAAATAAGTATTTTCTCACTTTTGTTTGAAACCGGGTCTTGTCATCCAGGCCAGTCTTGGACTCATGGGGACCCTTTTACTGTAGCCTATCAACTAGTCGCTACTGGGAAGATTGGTACTGTCTTTCTGCCCAGATTTTCTGGAGAAATTTTCACTCTGGTTTGGATATTTTATTAGAAAAAAAGGTGACTATAGTCTTCCTATCACCTATGTTTTTCTTATATTCCTCATTTTATTTCTTTCAAGATTTTATTTTAAATATGGGAAGTGTGTTCGATTCTTCCGTATTTTTTTCAGTGTCTCAGATGCTGAATTTGTAGTAGAAAACACCAAGAGCAACAAAAGTAAACATTAAGCAAAGCACTCAAAGTCTGGTAGACTAATGGTCCTAAAATAAAGAAATAAATGAATGATTATATGTTGCAAAGTCTGCCATTAAGGTATATGTTTTGACCAAGTAGAGAGTAGAGAGAGCTGGAAAGATGACTAAGAAATAAATATGCTTGCCCCAAAGGGTGAGGCACTGTGCTCTATCCCACAGATCCACACGATGTGGCAGGAAAGAACTTATTTCAATAAGTTCATTATAAATCTGTGTATTCATTCTGTATGTGTATCCATACACACAAAATACATAAATGCAAAGATAAATTGAATAAATAAATAAAAGAAAATAAAGTAGCATGAGAGAGAGAGAGAGAATGGCATTCTACCTCAATAAAAGAGATTATTTAAGAAGCAGAATGATGTCGAGTGTGAACAGTTTGTTGTGGCACACAACAACTCAGCCAAGCAGTGGGAATGAACCGTTCATAGGAATACTTATTTCTACAGTTTGTATTTGTGTATTTCACTTAGCAGCTCTCTTCATTACACCTCTGTCCAGTCTAATCATGCTATTGTCCTGTTAAAATGACTGGATTATCATATGCATTTATATTCCCTGATATCAAATGTCTGTTTGCGTCATTCAGAACATCACATGGAAAGCTTTGTTGCTCATTGTCTTTTATTTCGGCATTGGCTATGTGTTCTTGCAAAGTTGGTCTGCGCTCTTTTACCATTGGGATAGGACCTTTACTTTAAGTGACTATAGTCACCTATGCTTACTGACCCTCCCTAAGCCTTTCAGTTTCTATATTAGCTGACTATTACTAAACCCTCAGTCATCACAATGGTGCTATTCTCTCTACCATTAATAAATAGGTTTTTTCAAGTGTTTGGTAAAGTATTTATTATTAAGTTTTTCTTAACGTTCTTTTATTATGAAAATCTGCTTTGCTTCCTTGAAATGTATTGGTAACAAAATTAAGGAATACAGAAAAGATTTTTAAGAATTACAGTTTCCATAGTCTACTTCTTCTCTAACCACAACTGTCTTACATTAGTTTATTACTCGATTTTTGTTTGTTTTTGCTTTCTGTTTGTCAGATTTATAAGTGATCAAAGTTTAGTTTAAAGTTTACCTTTCCCCTTGTGCTTCTGTAGGAAAAGGCCAGTGTATAATTTGATTGACTTATTAGTTTAGTATCATACAAAATATTTCAATATCCTGTTTGTTGCCTGTTCACCCTCACTGATTTTTCCTCAAACCCCATATTTCCTAACTTTTTCTAGAATGCTGCATCATTAAAATTTTGCAGGATTTTGTACCATCTCTAGATCAGTTTTTTTCCCTCTAATATGTTGTCAAAGTTCTTCTCTGTCTTCCTGCAGTTTGACAGCTGGTCAATAATACCCGATGATACAGATACACTTTCTTATAGCCTTTATGTGTTTACTGTTTGCTCTTCTACTTGACTTCTGCATTCTTGGATTCTTTGAGTGACTTCAAATGTTTGTAATATTTCTATCGCATCCCTTTGGGATTTTCTCTTAACTTTTTGAATTCCATTGTAAGAGAAGTAGGATTTATCAACTTATCATTAATTTATTTTCTATAGATTTTTCAGTTAACAAAAGTTTTAAATTTCTTAAAGTATTTCTAGAATTGAAAGGTTTCTATTTAGATGGCTCCATCCTATTCCAAATAACTGATATCTATCATCTACTTATAATGTGTTCTAAACTTTGTCTCTCCTTGTATCTTCTTAGGTTTGGCAACTCCTTTGTGACATGTTATTTTTTTTTAAATTTTGAACATTTTATTCTTTTGTTTATGAGTAGTCCTTTATGTTTGTTTAGGAGTCTGTCACAACAATGTCTCTTGTTTTCAGTCAAAATTTCTTTGGTTACCTCAAAATATCATGAAAATATAAATTATATCCTTGTTATAATTGGTTTTATTTTGGTGTTTCTTTTTTTATTGGATATTTTATGTATTTACATTTCAAATATTATCCCCTTTCCTGGTTTTCCCCTCTCCCATTCCCCTTCCCCTGCTTCTATGAGGATGTTCCCCTCCTACTTACCCACTCCTTCTCACCTCTCCACCTTGGCATTCCCCTGGGAAATTGAGCCTTTACAAGGCTTCTCCTATTGATCACAGACAATGCCATCCTCTGTGACACATGCAGCTTGAGCCATGGGTCCCTCCAGGTGTAGTCTTTGGTTGGTGGTTTAGTCCCTGGGATCTTTGGGGGATCTGGTTGCATTCTTCTACACACTGTCAGCCAGTCGAACCAGCACTATTTGTTGAAAATGCTCAACTAAATAAAAGAAGCAGGCAAATTACCAAACAAATAGCCAGACCAGACATTTGTGTCTTGCCTGAGAGTCTCTGTTTAGGAGGGGTTTTTGTTTTTGTTTTTGTTTTTGTTTTTTGTTTTTTGGGTTTTTTTTCCTGTGGTGGTAGGAAGAGCCCTATTTAGTGACATTGAGCCAGGTCATAGGCAGAGTTGGCTTAAACATCACTCTTAATCAGTTGTCTTACTCATTTTATAGTTTTTATCTAATTGTTTATTCAAGGATTGAACTAATACTTCCCAGCCAAGCAGATTTTTATGGCTGTGTATATAATGTCTGGACAAATAGGTTGTATAATGGAAATGAAAGCGCTGACACTGTGCTTTCTGTAATGGCATGAGTGGACTCAGTATTATCAGGCACGGCTTTATTACATCTTTCTACTGGGCCATTTATGTGAGGCATGGTTGGAAATAATAATCAGAAGTGGAATAACACTTGCACCCAATTGAATTTGAGATCTTGCTAACAAAGAAGTGGATGGATGCAAATGATGCAGAAATACAAAACAAATGATCCTCTCCTCATTTAAACATGCCCATCACAGTCATTTTGACTGTAACTAAATTGTCAGTTTACATAAAGTAAATTATCTTTTTTTAGTTCAAATCCATATCTTTGAGTTGAATATCTGATATCTTACATTATGTGTCCATTTTTTTAATTAAAGGAAGACAAACACCTAGATTTTTAAAGTTTCACATATAAATATTTGCTATATGTACGTGTGTGTATATATGTAAGTATGTATGCATTTAATGTGTTATATTTTTTTCTCTGTGTATTGGGTAGTATTTCATAGGAAGCCAAACTTAAGAAATAATGTTATTGATCCTATCAGTTCTGTCTATAGACACAAACTTTGATCAAGGAAGAGAAAAGGAAAATAAATAAATCAAGAGAACAGGACATTGAATCCTGGCATTCCTCTCTCTGACAGTGTTTACTAAATATTGTCAGTGAAGGAACAGCACACTCGTTAGGAGGCTCAACTCTGAAATCCCTGTGCTGATAAGTGTTCTCAAACCTCAGAATGAACTGCTATTCTAAGAAAGGAGGGGGAGATAAGAGAGGAGCTGAGAGCCTTTATCTTACCTATGTTTGATTTTTCATCATTCTCCTTTCCTCTTCTTCTGGCTTCATTGTGCCCTGAAACTCAACAAGAAAGAGCAAATTAGGTGAGAAGAAATATTTATCCTGGAGCTATCAGAAATGCATAGTCAAGTAGTAAATGGCTAAATGTGAGAAGAGGTGAAAGAGTGAAACTGAGAAAGGATATATAGGTGTTTAAACCCACTGGATGTGTGAATTAAACCAGGGGTGCGTACATTTTCCTACTGAGCCCCACACAAACTGTGTGTTTCAGCTGCTTTGTTTTCCTGATGAATGAAAAAGCATTATTTCTATTTTCTGAGATGTTGTTCTCATTAATGTGGTATGGCTAAAGTGATGATCATAAGAAAAAAGTTCTCAAAATTACTTTTTATTATTATTAAACTTGACAACAATGTTATAAACTTAAAAGAATAACGCCTAACTTCATGATAATTGAGCTATAAGTCTCTGCAGCTTCCTGGAGGAGGGAAGTAGAGATGAAGAAAAAGAAAAGAAGAAAAGTCATGCCCTGTGAGTTAAGCCATCATGGAAGGCAACCACGTGGCAGTGAATTCACACAGGGAGGAATGGACTTTCGACCAAGTACAGAAGTCCGTACAGAACAACATGCCTTTTTTTTGGCCCCAAACAAACAGAAATAAGGAACGAAGTTGCACCTTTCTCAGCAAGTGGTTTCAGAACCAATTAACTTCCTGACAGCTTTGTAGGGATTGCTTGTTTTTGTTATTTATTTTTTAAATGATATTATACAAATGATTCTCAATATTGAAAAATACTTTGACAATACACCCTTTATCTCCTGGTGTTTGCTATCCATTTTGTCCTTCAACTGCTCTTACATCACTTCCTCTTCCTCCTCCTCCCCATTCCTGCTCGTCCTCTCCCTCCATCTCTTTCTTCTCTTCCTCTTCCTTCTTTAAACCAGGTATCCTGCAAGCTAGCTCAGTCAGTCAATTAACCAGGTATCCTGCAAGCCAGCTCAGTCAGTCAATTAACCAGGTATCCTGCAAGCTAGCTCAGTCAGTCGAAAGAAGGAATCTTGCAAGGCTTTTGGGTCCTCTCCAAGAAGTTATTAATTGTGCCTTATGGAAGTGATGTGTACTGGGATTATAAATCACTTAGAAGATACCTTAGACTTGACAGATTCTTCATAAATATCACACTTGTTATTAATAAATTATTCAAATTGAATAAAATCTTAAAATGCTAAGTTTAGGATTTACTTGGGATCATTAGATGTATCCTCCCTGTCTTAGTCAGAATTTCTATTACTCCACAAACCTGACCAAGAAGTAAGTTGAGGAGAAAAGGGTTTATTCAGCTTCCACTTCAACATTGTTGTTCATTACCAAAGGAAGTCAAGACTGGAACTCAAGCAGGTCAGGATGTAGGAGCTGATGCAGGATGCTGGCTTGACTCTTACTTGCTCAGCTTGCTTTCTTATAGAACCCACAACTACTAGCCCAGGGATAGTACCACTCACAAGGGGCCTTCCCCCTTGATTGCCAGTTGAGAAACGCTTTACAGCTGGATCTAATGGAGGCATTTTCTCAAGAGGGTCCTTTCTCTGTGATAACTCCAGTTTGTGTCAAGTTGACACACAAAACCAGCCAGTTCACTCCCCTTCAGATAATGAAAACCGAAACTCAAATAGAAACCAAATGCTTTACCAAGGTCATTAAATAATTAAAATCAAGGATTGAACTGTGATTTAGTTAAATATGCTTTATATAATTTAATATGCTTCTTTCTCAACGTCCTACATCATCCTTAATTATAGTCTTTTCACTAGACTGGTTTACTCACCAACATGCACAATATCCTAAGATAAAGTAATATTTCTTCTTTCATCTGGAAATAATATTTTTCTAGAGGGAAATAAAATATGTAATTTTGATCTTAGAGTAGAACTTATGAAGTAACTTTGCAACATACTTTGCATAGTATCAATATATCAACAAGTTTAAAGAAATATTATTTTATCTCTTATGATTTTTTATTAAGCTATAATATTCCATTATCTTTGCTGTTTAGCCAAGGTGGCCTCAAACTTTTGATGTTCTGCTTCCAGGTCTCCAGAATTAATATTACAGACATATGTCAGGATGCCTAACTCTGTTTATATTTTATAGGGAGTACACTGTGCTGATTCACTACATGTGGACAGGATCAGATCAAAACTACTCTCTTCTCTTCAACAGGCATCAGATTTAGATGATAACTATTTATTAGATAATAACTAGCCATTTGGAAGTATCTCATAATTTTTAATCAGTAATCATGGGTCACAAGTCTTCTTTGGTATGACATTGTCTTCTTTGGCTATACACACAGTTGTAGAAGTGTTAAATCATGTGGTAGATTTAGGTATCTGAAGAATCTGCAACTGTTTTAAAAATGCCTGTCTTAATTTAAATTCCTATGAAAAATTCATGAGTTCAATTCTATCTACATTACTTCTAGCATCTTCTTTGTATTTTTTGTGATGCCTGTTTAAACTGGGGTGAGATCATATCTCCATTTTGTTACACTTCGTATTTCCGCTGTGAGGAGACAGAACGAGTATCTTTCCTAAATCCTTTGACCATTAGTATGTCTTCTTTGAAGAAATGTGTACTGTTTATTGGCTCTTTGCATAGTTTTAAAAGGATAATTACTTGTTTTGTTAAACTTTCCAAATTTTTTCAAAAATATTCTGGATGTCAAATGCCTTGACAAATAAATAGGTTGTGTATGTTTTCACTAATCCTGTAGCCTGTCTTTTCACTATTTTTAACAATGTCAATTTTCTTTACAGAAGTCTCTTGAGTAGCACACACATGTGCATGTGTTCACACACATACACACATAAAGATAGAGAGACAGAGAGAGGGGGACAAGAGACAGAGAGCTTAGATCAAACACCAGGACTAAGGAATAGTAATATAATATCTCCTATTTCTATGGTCTATTTCTACAATTCTTCATCCTGTAGACTGATACAGGAAGATACTGAGTTTAAAGCCAGCCTGGGCTATAAATAAGTAAACACTCATCTGTAGTGTATTTGGGTTTTGGCTGTAGACTGCAATGAAGTTATACTTTAATTTAGAGACCAAACTGATACCTTCATAGGACATTTGCATCTAGGACCATTGCATGGTGTGCACGTGTCCTAGCATTTATTTTATCTTACAAACTTTTTCAGTATCCACAGCCTTTTGATTGTTTTAAAATAGTGTTTGAATATATTTGGATATATTATTGGTTATTTGGCTTATATTTTTTGACACCATGCCTTCTTAACCATTAAGCTTTCTGATTATACATGACAGTAAAAGAAATTCATTTGAGCTTTGTATATTCATCTTGTTCATACTCTCAAATATCTCTAAGATTCCACCCATAAGATTGGAAACTTATTCTAGTTGGATAAGCATATCAAAAAATATCCTGTGTTGTCCAGGCATCTTCTTCTGTTTAATACTTTTGCTTGGCAGTTTTTCCTACCTTAATCCATATTCTAGTCCTGTATTTGTTAAACATATATGTAATGGTATCTTTTGTGTCCATTTCCTCTGAATTGAAATACTCTATATAAGAGGAAGGGGGAGCTTATGAGACTTGATAGGTAAAAAGAAAATTCCAGGTCAGCAAATGTGGAAAGTTGGAGAATTCTAGAAGGCCCCCAAAAGAGGTAAACAACTAAGAGAAGAGGCTCTGACCTGGCCAGTGCTACAGAGAAGAAATTTCTGAATCTTGTTAAGCTGCCTCTGATTTGTGCATTTACTTCAGGGTTGCAGCTCTCACAAGTGATCACTTCTGTCTTAGAGTAAGCTTTATGGTGATGCAGATGCTCTCTTGAGTCATCCCTACTACTGTAAGGAACCCCTTATCCATATTCCTAATATAACCCCTATAGACACTCTTTGGTCACCAAGGTGGACTTTGGTCTCTGGTGCAGTTCTGAACTTTGGTATGTCTGTCTGTCTGTCTGTCTGTCTGTCTGTCTGTCCACCTCTCTCTCTCTCTCTCTCTCTCTCTCTCTCTCTCTCTCTCTCTCTGCTTTTCTCTCTATGAAAAATTTGATACTCAACTATGTTTTGGTATAGTTTTAGTAAAACATTTTAATGCTCAACTTGGCCTTAGAATGTTGCAAGTTTGAATCGGGTTTTGAACTTTATTGAGCTGATAAAGTTCTATTTTAATCCTTCCTTAGTGATAATTGTTGTTTATTATTATGAGCTACCTTCTGTAGTTATAGAAATGAGAGGGTAGCATTCTCCTTTTGTTGGATAACAAGTGAAATTTCTTTAGTATGTTAAAGATATAAAATATCTTTGCATTCAAAATGAATTGTTCCAAGGCTTGTTGGATGTGTTTGTGTTCTTTGAGACCTTGTGAAATGTGTCATCTAAGACTTTTATTTTGTATTCACAAAAGAAGTCAGCCACTGCTTCTTTGGTCTTAAAATTTTTCCTCTACATTGCTAAAATAGCGTCTTTGTCTATATTCAGTATTATGTAATCTAGATTTTTGTTTTCTATATATTTAGTGGGAATCACTTATATGAATATATAGAACTTTTATCTCATTTGAATTATAAAATAGATTGAAAATTTAAGGAGTGACTTAGCATAGGTCTTGTTTAGAAACTATGCACATTATTTCTGTTTTGTAGTTGCCATAACTGGGCATAGAAATTGATGTCTTTTCCTTTGATCATACATCACTTAGATGGAGAAGGTATGAATAATACAATCACAGTTTTCTCAATGACACACCAATTTTCTCTCTCTCTCTCTCTCTCTCTCTCTCCCTCTCTCTCTCTCTCTCTCTCTCTCTCTCTCTCTCTTTCTTATTCTTTCCTTCTTTCTTGTCTAGAAACCTAAGTGACCCTCCTATTGCTGTTGCTTAGGATTTTCATTGGATTGTGCTGCCCTCTTCAAGGTACTGTAGGTGTGAGTGCATCAGAGGCAGACTTCCAAGTTCCAATTACTATCGCCACTTGATGAAAGGTCTCCTGAGCTCACACATGAAAGCTCTCTTACTTCAACTAGCAGAAGTAAATCTATAGCCCTGGTGCATGAATCCTCCATCATAGCACAAGATTCACTAAATCTGTCTTCTACTGTGACTCTGGGGATGCTACCACTTGTCATTCTACCCAGTAGAGCATGTTGTAGTACTGGCTTTATATTGTATATCATGACAAAAGATTCTCTTGAAGAGAAAATCAAACAACCACATATTTTATTTATCTCTGTGGAGGATGGTTGGGTTTTTTTTTTTTATGCTCGATTGAACCAGCTTTCAGGCATTTGAATATGACACTCACCATGACTCATTTTGCTTATCAATAGTATACTACGTGATTGTAGGGAGCCCTATTGGATTTGGGCCTGGCTGCTTTGTGACTGTATAGCTTAAGGTGGCTACGTGACTCTGGGCTGTATGGCTACAGATGCTCACCCCTAAGGTGGCTGCTGTAAGATTATGAGATTGTTGGACAAAAGCCTCTTCCAAGAAGATTCCGGGAGCAATCACAGGATGTTTCAGCCTGAGCAAACACCGGATGTCCCTGAGCAGATTCCTGAGAAGGGTTTGACCTTTTCAAAGAACATGTCCCTGGAAGACTGTTGCCTCTTTGTTTAAGGAGGATATATTGCAGTTTAGTGATTCACCTTATATCCTTGGGCACTTCCCAATATTCCCCCACCCTAAGCTTCAATTCCTGCCTCAGAGCTTTAAATGCTGTACATTCCTCTCAATAAACAAGACCTTGACAACAGAACCTTGCTTGGTCTCCTTCTTTTCTCCTCCTTTTGACCCTCAGGTAGCGCCTCTTTGGGACCCTGAAAAACTGGACCTGCTGGACGGGTCACATGATAACTGTAAAGAAATAGCTAAACTTAATAAAGAGACAATTATTAACTTTTATCTTTTGATCAGAGTGGGGTGGTGTTAGGAAGATTTACTAAAAGTATATGTAAAATCTCATAGTACATAGTCAGCTAAACTAAGAATGTTCAAAACAATAAAATCTAATTTTTTGTTTAAAAATATTTACCAACCAGACCACCTAAATATCCCATGAACTAAACCAACAACTAAAGAGTACACATAGGGCATCCAAGGTTCCACTTGGCTAGTAGCAGAGGATTGCCTTTTCTAACCTCACCGGGAGGGGAGCACTTTGGTTCTGTGAAGGCCTGATGCTTCAGTGCAGGGGAATCCTAGGGTACTGAGGCAGGAGTGGGTGGACAGGTGGGGGAGCATCCTCATAGAGGCAGGGGGAGAGGATAGGGGACTTGTGAAGAGGAAACTGAGAAGAGATATAACATTTGAAAGCTAAATAAATAAAATAACCAATAAAAATGAAAAAGTTATAAAACAAAACAAAAATTATTTACAAAATATTTCATATGAAATATATGCTTTTCCATTCTTAAAAGTTGTAGTGAAAGCCTGTCACTTAAGCAATTTTTATTTTATGTGAGTGAGATTTGAGTGAATCTATATGTGACTACCTATGTGACTGGTGCCCATAGAGGCCAGATGTTCTTAAATGCCTTGAAAGTAGAATATTGGCTGTTGGGGTTGCTGGAATCCAGGTTCATGTCTAATGCAAGAACAGTAACGATTCTGAGCCACTAGGCAATTTCTCCCAAATTGGCTACTTCTGAAAAACAGATATTAGCACTGCTTGAACTTTCTCTTAAACTTTTTTAAAAAAATTATTGGTCATTTTAGTTATTTATATTTCAAATATTATTTCAAATGCTATACCCAAAGAGTGGATGCTTCAGTCCTACTTAGAAGGAGGAACAAAATAATCAAGTGAAAATCTTCTTGAAGGGAAGAAAGAAACAAACAGAATATTCATCAAAAATATATGTGAGTATGTGTGTGTGTGTGTGTGTGTGTGTGTGTGTGTGTGTGTGTGTAACATAGAAAATACTTAATGGGAAAATACCCATGAGATAAAAAAAAGAGAAGAAAACGAAAAACAAAGCAGGGGAAAAGGAAAGGAATAAGAGAAAGAAAGGGTTGAAGGGAAGAAATAAGAAAATAGGAAGACCCAAGAGAGTACTGCATTTACATGCTTATAGTTGCCTTATTCAGCATAAGGTGAAGAGATAATTTATTGTACTGTATAGAAGCACTACCTGTTAATAACAGGCTGAATGGTCAAAGAGCTGAGGCAAAAGTAGAAGGTGGGACAACTGGTCAAGAATTCTTGGAAAATAGTCAGGCCCCAGAGATGCATTCTGAACTCTGGGATAAGAAAGATACATGAAACTGAGAGGAAGGTATCCAGCCATGTGTCATACTTAGAATAAACTGGATTATTGAGATAAGAGCAGGTTGGAAAACAGAACCAAATTTATTGGCCTAAGCATTAATTCATATATAAGAAGTCTCAGAATCTTTAGTTAGAGCAAAGTGGACAGGTGGAAACACCGAGATTACAAATGAATTTAATTACAATAAGGGTTAGAAATTAGAAACAAAATAAATGTTCTCCAACAAACAAATTGACAACAAAAATGAAGTCTGTACAGATGGTGAAATGTTAGGCAACTGTGCACTGGGAATAAGATTATAAGACAGGAGAAATAAATGTTAAGGGAGGTTGAAAATATGAAGAATACACACACTCACACACACACACACACATTAGAAAAGAAGAGGGGAAAACTCTCTGGGGACAGAAAGAGAACAAGCTAAAGGGAGAGGTATGTGCAGCAAGTAGTTGTGGAATGAAATAAATGAAAAAAGCATAATAATCTGTGGATGATGATGCCAAACCCATTATTTGTATATTATTATAAAACTACCCTTTTGGATACAAATTGGAAAGGAAGAATTCAAAATATCACTATTTGCAGATGATATATTATACTTAAGTGACCCCAAAATTTCCAACAGAAGACTACTAAGCCTGATAAACAACTTCAGCAAAGAGGCTGGGTATAAAAATTAACTCAAACAATACTTCCTCTACTCAAAGGATAAACTGGCTGAGAAAGAAATAAGAGAAAAGACATCCTTCACAATAGTCACAAATAACATAAAATACCTAAGTGTGACTCTAACCAAGCAAGTGAAAGATCTGTATGACAAGAACTTCAAGTCTCTGAAGAAAGAAATTGAAGAAGATCTCAGAAGATGGAAAGACCTCCCATGCTGATGGATTGGTAGGATTAATATAGTAAAGATGGCCATTTTGCCAAAAGCAATCTACAGATTCAATGCAATCCCCATCAAAATTCCAACTCAATTCTTCAGAGAGTTAGAAAGAATTTGCAAATCCATTTGGAATAACAGAAAACACAGGGTAGTGAAAACTAACCTCAACAATAAAAGAACTTCTGGGAGAATTACCATCCCTGACCTCAAGCAGTATTACAGAGCAATAGTCATAAAAATGTACAGTATTAGTACAGAGACAAATAAGTAGATCAATGGAATAGAATTGAAGACCCAGAAATGAACGCCCACGCCTATGTTCCCTTTTTCCATTCGATGGGAAAAAGATTGCATTTTCAACAAATGGTGCTGTTTCAACTCGAGGTCAGCATGTAGAAGAATGCAAATCAATTCATTCCTATCTTGGACAAAGCTTAAGTCCAAGTGGATCAAGATGTCCACATTAAACCAGATACACTCAAATTAATAGAAAAAAAGTGGGGAAGAGCCCAGAATACAAGGGCACTGGGGAAAATTTCCTGAAGAAAACACCAAAGGCTTATGCTCTATGATCAAGAATCCACAAATGGGACCTCAAAGCTTCTGTAAGGCAAAGGACAGTGTCATAGGACAAAACTGCAACCAACAGATTGGGAAAAGGTCTTTACCAATCCTACATCTGATAGAGGGCTAATATCATATATATATATATATATATATATATATATATATATATATATATATATGTTAGACTCCAGAAAGCCAAATAACACTATTAAAAATGGAGGATAGAGCTAAAGAAGGAATTCTCAGCTGAGGAATCTCGAGTGGCTAAGAAGTACCTAAAGAAATGTTCAATATTTAGTCATCAGGGAAATGCGAATCAAAATAGCCCTGAGTTTCCACCTCACACCAGCCAGAATGACTAAGGTCAAAAACACAGGTGACAACAGATGCTGGCAAGGATGTGGAGAAAGAGGAACACTCCTCCATTGTTGGTGGGACTGCAGGCTGGTATAGCCACCTCTGGAAGTCAAGTTGGGAGGTTCTTCAGAAAATTACACATTGTACTACTGGAGGACCCAGCTATACCACTCCTGAGCATATACCCAAATGATATTCGAACATATAATAAAGCTACATACTCCACTGTATTCATAGCAGCCTTATTTGTAATAGTCAGGAGCTGGAAAGAACCCAGATGCCCTTCAACAGAGGAATGGATACAGAAAATGTGGTACATCTACACAATGGAGTACTACTCAGCTATCAACAACAATGACTTCGTGAAATTCATAGGCAAATGGATGGAACTAGAAACTACCTTCCTGAGTGAGGTAACCCAATCACAAAAGAACAAACATGATATGCACTCACTGATAAGTAGATATTAGCCCAAAAACTAGAATTACCCAAGATGCAATCCACAGACCACATGAAGCTCAAGAAGAGTGTGGTTACTCCAGTCCTTCTTAAAAAGGGGAAAAATATTCATAGGAGGAGATATGGAGACAAAGTTTGGGGCAGAGACTGAAGGAATGGCCATTCAGAGCCTGCTCCACCTAGGAATCTAGCCCATATATACACAGCCACCAATCCTAGATGATATTGATGAAGCCAAGAAGTACATGCTGACAGGAGCCTGATATAGCTGTCTCCTGAGAGACTCAGCTAGAGTGTGACACACACAGAAGCAAATGCTACCAACAAACCATCAAACTGCAAATGGAGTTCCCTATTGGAGGAATTAGAGAAAAGATTGAAGGAGAAAAGATTGAAGACCCCATAAGAACAACAGCACCAACTAACCTAAGCTCCCAGGGATTAAACCACTACCCAAAGACTACACATGGAAGTCCCATGGCTCCAGCTACATATGCAGAGGAAGGCCTTGTTTGTCACTAGTGGGAGGAGAAGCCCTTGGTTCAGCAAAGGCTGGACTCTCCTTTGTAGCGGAATGTCAGGGCAGGGAGTCTGGAATGGGGTGGAGGATATGGAGGGAGAACACCCTTGTAGAAGAAGGGGGAGGAGGATGGGATAGGGGCCTTATGGACAGGGAACTGGGAAAGTGAATTTCATTTGTAATGTAAATAAAAATTATCAAATAAAAAATAAATTAAAACAAAAAGAGACGAAACTATCCTTTCAAAAGAAATAAAAGGAGAAAAGAAATGGAGAAGTAAAGGAAGAAGAGAAAGTCATAATGTTGTATATATATACACATGTAATTTATATTATATGATGTATTGCATATGGCATAATATACAACATACAACATGTAACATGAAACATCATGTATAATGTATAATGCAATACATAACATATAAATAATAAAGTATATATAATATAAATGGTATATGATGTGTATTATGTACAATGTAGCATTTACAGTATAAGAAGAATGATATATGTTCTATTATATTTGATCTACAACATATCAAATATATTTAATATATCATATATATGATGCTTTCTAAAGCCTAGCAAAAGCATTATGCACAATATAAATTTTTTCAGTGTAAATACAGAAATGGTATAATTGTTCTCTTTCAAAAATTAATTTTGAATGATTTATCAGAGTTGAACTAAAATATAAGGGCAGCAACAAGGTGTGTTAGGCAAATTCTGACCACAGACAGGGTACAGTCATTTTCCTAAGTCATCTTTATTCCACCAGCCTGACTTCAGTAATAGTGTTGTTCCAGTGTTTTATGCACTATTAGCTATTATCTATTCTTCTCCAAATATTGAAAAATTATGGTAAATATTTGAATTTGAGAATAATTTTGTTGATTTTTACATAAGATACTACTGATGTTTTCTTTCATGCACTATGAAGCTATATAATTAGGTACCTGAGGATTTATAAATACTATCAATATTTATTAAGCTATCAAAATGCAGTTGGAACCATTATTTTCAAATACCTATGTTAAAGTTTAAAATGATATCAATATTTTTATCTCTATTTTTATTGATTTCCTTGTTTTTTTTAATTTTTGAATGTCTATCCTTGATATGCCTTTCTGTTTGGTTGGCTTTGTTAGGAGTCTAAAACTGAATTTATAGTATCCTTTCTTATAATCTCTTTAATAAACCCATATAGTATGTAATGTTTATATGTGTATATGTATGTAATTAGTATATATTATATAGCATATACACATATAGTAAATTCCTAGCATTTATATTTGCCTTTATCTTTATCATTCATTTTTATGCTATTATTTCTCTTGCTTCTTCATATTCAATATGATGATTTCTTTCCTGCTACTGTATTAGTAGGCATATGTAGTAACAGAAAATAATTAATTTTCTTTCTAACTATTCCAGGTTGTAAGATCATACAAACCAATTTTATACATTTTGGGGTTTTACGTTATTTTAATGTCACAATATTTACTTAGAAATTTAACAAATTGGATTAGTGGTAACTTTTATAATTGCTTCTGTCTAGATTTATCATAGGCAATAAGAATTACTACCTTTCAGATGGAGGGAGGGAAATGGAAAGTAGGGGATATGAAGAGGTAAATGGGGGTTTCAGAATCAGGTGTGGGGAAGAACAGGAGAAATGGCTAGATGGCCATGAAAATTAATTGAAATCTGAAACTGACAGGAGTGAGGAGAGAGAGGCATCTCCAGGATGAGACAGAGACCTGGGATAAGTGAGGCACCCAAGAATCAGTGAGATGACCTTACCTGTGACTCACTGCATTGGGGAAATAGAAGTGGAAGAGGCTACCTCCTGTAGCTAGGCAGCAACCACAGTGAAGTAATAGGGACACCAATCCACCCACAAAACTTTCAACCCAAAATTTATCATGTCTACAAGAAACGCTGGCAAGGAGAATGGTGCAGAGACTGAGTAGAATAGTCAACCAATAACAGGCCCAAATTGAGACCCGTCCCATGGTCAAGCACCAATCCTTAAGTGTATTAAGAACATTTGTTATTCTTACAGACAGGAGCAAGTTGTTCTCTGAGAGGCTGTACAGCGGCTGACTCAGACAGATACAGACAAACAGTGGATGGGGCTTGGGGACATTTATGAAAGAAAAGCAGGAAGGATTTCAAACCCCAAAGGGGATAGGAACTCTATAGGAACACCAACAGAGTTAACTAAGCTGGACCTTTGGGACTCTCAGAGACTCAACCACCAACCAAAAAAGAAAAAAAAAAAAAAACAGAGCTAGACCAAGGTCTCCCTACACATATGTAGCAGATGTGCAGCTAGGTCTTCATGTGAGTCCAGAACAACCTGAACAGTGGTTATCCCAAAAGCTGTTGTCTATATGGGGATATGTTCTTCTAGCTGGGCTACATTGTCTGGCCTCGCAGAGATTTGAAGTGCCAGGGTGGAGGTTACCTAGGTGACTCCCCACTTGGAGAAGAAGGGAGGGAAGTTGGGGGAAGGATTGTAGTAGGGTGTGATCTGGAGGGTAGCAGTGAATGGGATGTAAGATGAATAAATAAAAAAAAATTTAAATTAAAATTTAAAAAAGAATTACTGCCTTTCATTAGAGTGGGTGTTTTCTTTTTTCTTGAGAGACAACTCAAAAACTTGCATTGCTATGTTTCTTTCAAAAGTTATGCTTAATTTGCCTTTTCTTGACTTTATTTTTTGATTATAATATGATTGCTATGCAAACAACTACCGATAACTACTCTCTATGAAGTGATTGATCTACTCTAACAATGCTCTCTTTTGGGGCCATCAAAGGTAGTCCAGTATCAGACTAAGTATTTCTGCCTGGCTTTCCTTGCCAGATTAAATGGCATACCTTTTCCCCCCTATTTTATCTCTCTTTCAAATGTTTTCAACATCTTTGGTCTTTGACCTGATTCTCTGAAGTTTCTTTTATTAACATCTTACACCTCATCATTTAGGAATAGTGACAATAACTTAGTAAGCTCTGTGAATTTGAGACCTTTTGTCTCATCTGTCCAAAGGCTAGAATACAGATGTCAACATGGACGGTCTCAAATGTTTCCTCTGTAAGCTGCTTCTTCTATCTACTTCTAAACTTCTGGAAATTTCATTCCATTCTGTTCTAACATATTCCTCTATTTATCAGTCCATCTAAGCCCAGAGAGTTTTAAACATTTCTATGTTCTTTTCCAATTATTTCATGAGGTTAAACCTTATTATTATAATTTTCCTTCTACCTTGTATAAGTAAAAATTGAGGAAGTTATAGATGGCTCACCGGATATAGGCTTGCTAGGCAGCACTTTTTTTTTTTTTTGGTTCTTTTTTTCGGAGCTGGGGACCGAACCCAGGGCCTTGCGCTTCCTAGGTAAGCGCTCTACCCCTGAGCTAAATCCCCAGCCCCGGCAGCACTCTTTGAAACAGCAAAGTATGTCTCTTTTTATGTTATCAAGAACACTGATATTCCCAATCCTATCTGGTTCTCACTCCAATGTGATAATGCTATTTAGTATGATACAATGAAATTCAATCGGAGCCAGCTTCATAAACCCTTTCATCAGTGTCAGGTCCCAAAATTGCTTTTTAATTCCTTAAGGTAGGTGATAACTTCACACATTTTGTGCAGTGCACTTAGAAAACCATCATTTAAAAGCAAGTCATATAGATCGATTCATCTTATGCAAACGGACTGACATCTAACCCTCTCGCCTTATGAGTCATAACCTTCAGTTCATTGTATTTTTAAGAAGGAAAGAAACTTGAGGGTGAAGGTACACCAAGAAGATCATATTCAGGCTGTATACCTTATGTTGGGTATAGGTTAACCAACGATAACAACCATCCCATGGACTAAACCAACAACCAAAAAATACACAGGGGAGATCCATGGCTCCAGCTTGATATGTAGCAGAGGATTGCCTTATTGCGCAACACAAGATGACCCAGGGTAGAGGGATGCTAGGGTGCTGAAGCAGTAGTGGGTGGGCACTTAAGGTCACAGTCTGTCGTGTCTGAATAGCTCCTCTTAGCTCTGAGCAAAATGGAGGACTTCCTTTTCCAGCAGTGCCTGCCCTTGTTTGGACTCCAATATTCTACTGAGGAAGACCACACTGTCCTTGGCAGACATCCAAGTTGAACTTCTTCTCCCCAGCAAGTACCTGGGATTCCTAGAATGCCTCTCCATACAAATGAGGCATTCACAGAACTTTAAACTCCAGCTAATGATTTTCCATTCACTCTGAAAACACCTGCTCACTCTCCAAGGATCATATATAGCCTTTGTCCAGTTTTAGTAAAGTATATGTGCATAAGATGTTTCACTGAAGATCCTCTAGGAGAGCTGTCTTATTAAAACCACAGAGAAGATCTTCTTCCCTACCCTTTGATCCTCTCCTCCCTGTCATTCCAGCACTCACTCCCAGCTGGAGCTGAATCTTGGATACCCCACCCCCACCCTGGCCTCTGCTTCACCCTTCCATACCAGTGTGGAACCTGGAAATCCTGTCGAAGGTAGGGGAACAAAGAACCAGAGCTGGCCCTCAACATATAACCCAGAGTGAATATAAAATATGTTGTTACTCAGTCAAGTTCTTTGTCATAATACATTTATAACCTGGAAGTCCATTTTATCTCTTTTGCGTACATGTAATCCATTTCTTTTGACTAATATGTATGTAGGATATTTGTACTCTCTTGCTTTTAAGCTTTGTGGTTTTATGGATACAATTCTCATGTTCAGTATGCACATGTATGCATTTTAAAACTGTCTTTCAGTAAAGCATTTTATATAACACCATAACTAGAATATTGGAATATATAATTTTATTTTGTATCTTTTATTTATTGATGTACATCTATGTTTTTCCTTCTCCTTATATTTGCAGATTATCAAGTGAAGATATATTTTTAGGGAGTGTCTTGCTCTGTCTCATGCATATAATCATGTACTTATCACTTCAGCTAGATCTTACACTGTGCTAAATATCAGATCCTAACTGAAAACGAGGTTTCAGAAAGGTTTGGAAACACTAAAAAGTTTCTGAATATAGTGACCAAGCTTAATTCAAATCAAGTATGCAACGAATGAACCCAATTGTTTCTGCCAGTGCTGCCCCATGTTGCATCATGTAACTTCACCATATCTTCAGTTCTAAACTCACAACGTGTGTTAAGTGCTTTACATGGTACAGGCTCTCAAGGTTTACAACTTCAATGAAATCTGCCTAAAAGAAACTCAGCTAATATTTGAGAGTTTTATATGTTATTAATTGCAGTGTTCTTCCCATACATTTATCATTTCTGCTCTTACAGATATATAATATTTTGTTATAGAAGACAGACTTTCAATTTTTTTCTACCATAGTTCCTAACCATGTGTGTACAAAATTAGTGTGCCTTTGCATTATGATTTGTAAGAATATTTGTCTTTAAAAATGGCTACTTAGGGTGCAAATGTTATCAAAAACCAACAGTCAAATGAACTTTGATGTGAGATTAAGGCAGTTTCTGAGGTAATTCTAAACATAATTGTGCCATTTTGTACTATGTCTTTATCCATAGTGACATTCTCAGCATTGGCAGTTGCAAATTTAAAATATTGATCAACTCTGAGGAATACAGAAGATGATTTACAACATATACCATTAAATACTCAGCCAAGGTTTAATACTTTATGTAAAACAATCCATCTCATTGATAATGGAATTTGATTTCATCTTTAATAAATAGTAAAATTATATGTATATAACTGAATTGTTTTATAATAATTTTCTTTATAGTTTATCAGTAAATTTTTTATTTTATAAACATTTATATACATATTTTTGTTTGTTCCATGTTGCTTTATAGCAGGCTGTCACATATAACGTTTAATTGATGGTGGTTTTAATTGGCTGATGTGTTTGAACAACTAGTTGCCGGATTGTAGACTTGTTTGGGAAGGGTTACAAAACACAGCTTTGTTGGAAGAAGTCTGTCAGTGGAGGTGGAATTTGAGGATTCCAGATCCTGTAGCCTTCCCAGTTAGCTCTTTACCTCATGGTCAGGAGTGATTGCCTGAGGCCATGCAACCCATTATGATGGTCAAGAACTCTTAACCCTTTGGAAATGTAAGTCCCCAAGAAAAGACACTGTAAATAAGGAGAAGCAAGAGAGAAACTGCAAATAAGAGAGAAAATGCTAAAGCAACTTTCTTCAGTATAAAAGGGTCTTGAGAGTAAAAAATTGCATCCCGACAAATCACCAGAAATTGGATCTGCGTTTGACTGGCTTCAAATTAGGGAGTCTTGGCTCTCCTTCTCAATAGATCCATGCTGGAATTGTCTGATTCTGCTAGGTTTTAAGCTGTATTTCACTGTCATGTCTCATTACAGTTGAGGGAAAGTAAATATCTACTTGACTTTGGCTGTCTTAAGTGAAAATGGGGACATAGCTTCCTTGGTGCCAGTCAACAGGATCAGGAAGATTGTTCAGGAACCTCTTTCATGGTATTTTGTATACACAACAGGCTTTTAAAAGACAACTTTTCTTGAGAAGAAGCATCTTTATCCATGAAGCTGTTAAATATTACTAGACTGTGCTATCAATAGCTTGATCTATCTGGTCTACCTATTCCCAAGGCACTTGAATCATATTAGAATATTTTATTATGAAAAATTAATTACAAAAAGAAACCCTCAATGACACAAATAATTAAAACCCCCCAAATTATCATTTTCATTTTATTTTCTAATGCCTTTGTCCACATTTGAACCTAACTTTCTCATAGTCTTTTATATGTCATACTCTCTTGTGGGTTTACATTTCGTTCTTTAAATATACTATAAATCATTTCCATTTTCTTTTCCAAGTTGTAAAATATTTCAGTTTTTTGTTAAAAAGTAATATCTTACTGTCATACTTAAAGGATGGCTCAACTGGGTATAAACTTACATATTCTCAGATCCTTTCTTCCTATAACTTTAAGATAATAATTTACCATTGTATACTCCTTCCAATGTCTTTCTCTCAAAAATAATCTACTTTTTTTTCCTCAGATCATTTTAAATGTGATCCCAAACTTTTGTTTTTGCTATCCAATTATGATACATGAATAAACTGTTTTTCTACTTATTTGGAGATTCATTTTCAATATGTAACTATGGATATTTTATTATATTCTTCAAATAACAGCCAATTCTTATATCTTCTTTCCTTTCTTGGATTCAGATTAATATTACATCCGACATTTCAAAGTAGCTTTTATTCCATTTATGTAGAGCTATATGCTTTTACTCTTTTTGCTCATTTATACTGCCTGCTCACCAACCCTGTCTGAATAGTCATCCAGATATACTTACCTTAATATGTCTTTTAAATTCATTCAGTGATTTCTTAATTTTGATTACTATAATGTTCCCATCGTCTTTAGGATTCATTATTACTACCATAATTCTGCTGTATAGTTTCCTGCAGGTCATATCGTTTAGGTTTTGTTTTCTTTCACGTCAAAGCAGTCATTTTTAACTTCTTATCTCTATGTGGAAGGATCTGACATCTTAGACATGCCTCAGTTGTTTGAGTTGTTCCTTTA
This sequence comes from Rattus norvegicus, assembly GCF_021556685.1. Classification (NCBI taxonomy): domain Eukaryota; kingdom Metazoa; phylum Chordata; class Mammalia; order Rodentia; family Muridae; genus Rattus; species Rattus norvegicus. The sequence goes on along the minus strand of NC_141551.1, from coordinate 43,687,751 downwards.
TGCTGCCATGATGGTCTGCTTGCTCCATATTAGGTCATTCTGTATGAAGAGAATATTCATTAAACAACTAGGAGAATGTTGGCAAGGGGTGGAGGGATGTTTGTGTCTGTCATTTAATGTCTGTGACTACAAATTTAGGACACTTAAATCTGAGACTAGCTAAGATTGCAGCCTGACTGTGAGCTTCTAATATCACACGAGGAGGACCTAGCTTGGGAACTTAACTCACTTGTTTTTATTAGAATGTACCATTGCTAATTTCAATTCTTTCTGATCTCATTTTTTCCCCAAACAAATCTGAGGGGTTTTTTGTTTTTTTTGTTTTTTTTTTTGTTTTTTTTTTTTTTGTAGGAGCAGCAAGTGCCATTCAGTTGAAAAGAGATTTAATAAGAAATCGCACATTGTTCTTAAATTTTTAATCCTAGTGATCCATTACTACCATATCACAGTAATTTTTCATTTAAGAAAACATTTTGAAATGTTCCACATATTGCTTTAAATTATTTTGTTGAGATAGGTATTCTGAATAACATATTTATCAGCAAATAGCTAGAATTTCTTTACCCTGTTTCTTACGAAGCTCATTAACAAAGTTTACTAGGTAAGTGGTTTCATTTTATATACATAACAAAGTAAAGATAATCAGCCCAGGGCCTTAAAAGTTGGGTTGAGGTTTGTCAGTTAACCCAGCTTGATGAAGCTTCCAGGATGTTGTAGCCCTTAGTAATACTCATTAGTAGCAATTTGGAGGACTGTGATGCCTTTTATGTATTTATTTGTAAGTTTATGGCTTGCATGCTATTAAATATTCTTCTCTTTCCTGGGGAATGAGAGAAAGCAGTAAAACAGTACGAGAGAGAGAGAGGGAGAGAGAGAGAGAGAGACAGAGACAGAGACAGAGACAGAGACAGAGACAGAGACAGAGAGAGACAGAGCAGAAAGAGACAGAGAGACAGAGACAGAGAGGGGGAGGGGGAGGGAGGGGGAAGGGGGAGAGAGGGAGCTGTTATTGTATAGATATGAAAATACAGTTAGATGTGCACAGATAAGATGATGATGCTTACAACAAACTGGAGTAAACGTCACTAGACAAAACAAGAATCACTCCATAACAGGAACAGCCAAGCCTCGAAAGAGATTAGAACCTTGCTCTCAATTCCTTCAGCACCACAGATGTCACTAGAAAAACTATGCAAGTTGCTGATGTGATGTGAAAATTTAAACTGTTATATTCAAGTGGTAGAATACCTTACTGCAGTGACAAGAAAGAAATTGAAAAAAAATAGTAGTTGGTTTCCAATTAGAACTCCTGAGGCAATTACTGTTGCATGAGGTCCCAACACAGGGGTCACTTAGTGACACTAAGAACAAGCTGCCTCAGTGTGGCATGACAATGGGACAAGCGATATTTATCTCAGACCTCCACTGGCCAGACATCGTGTTCAGTAGTGGTACAATAGCAGCAGATTAAACACCTCCAAACCTCATAAACATCTAATGAAACACAGAAGATGATCTAAAGTGTGGAAACAGATTTTGTTACAGGAATTTGGAGAGTTACCTAATTTGTCTTGATCAATTTTGATTCGACATAAAACATATATTTTAGCTCCTTTCATTTTTTGTTTCATGTGAATTCTAATGCCCTAAGGCCATCATTCTGGATCCCTGGCAAAACACAGGATGATGTGTGAGAATAAATGGATGTGTGCAATTCACTTCTTAAAAGTAGCATGACGTCTGACCTTTGGCTAATGCCAGTGAAATGAAACTTGCTCGTTTAATTTTTCCTGAAGTACAAAGTATATACAAAGCACACAGCAAACTCTCCTCAAGTCAGCCTATAAAATTAACAATCCAATTCAGGGAAGAAGTGTTTGTGTTCTACTAATGTGTCCAATCAAATTACATAGTCTACCCTAGATCCAAATCACTTAGGCTTGTTAGAGTGCTCCTGTGAGAATCCATTATGTTGTTTGTAGAAGACATTTCATGCCATGATGTACTATGAAAAGAAAGAAAGAAAGAAAACTGAAGGTGAATGATTTTTTTCTTGTCAAATTATTAGAGGTTGAAACTAGTTCTGGCAGAACACAGTGAACGTTTGCCCTTTTAGTTCCTGAGATTGGTCACAGAATTCTCTAGTTCAAGTTATTTCCTTACTCCACATCAGTAGTTTTATTATGAATGGTTTATTGATGCAAGCATAAAACTTTAGGTGAAACAATGGACCACATTCCCATTACTGTGAGAATACAAATTATATACACTAAATTATCAAACACTCCTAGACAGTGCTGTTTGAATGGTGTGTGGGGATCGATCCCTAAGAAAGCTGCAGGTCCCTGCCTGTCACCCAGCACTAATCTGGCAATATGTCTCTAGAGCTGAGTTACATAACATTTCATTTTTATTTTTTAAATTATTTTGATTGCTATTATTAATTAAAGCTTTCTGGCAATATATTCTGATCATATCTTTCTGCTCCTCAAGTGCTTCCCATTTATTTCCCACTCAACCTTATATTTTCTCTCTCTAAAACAACAAAAGCAACAAAAGTAAATCTCCCTCACTACATATGAAAATCAAAACTAACAAGCAAAGACAATAAAACAAATGGTACTGAAACAAAAGAAAACCATCAAAAAGGGCCATGAAAAAGAACACCCATTTTGTGTTGAGTTGGCCAACCTTTCTGAGGTTTGGAGCTTGCTGTGGACTGTGGTTGATATACCCAGTGCCACTCCACTGATTATCCCTTTTCACTCTACACATAACTTTTTGGTTAGGACTATAAGCCCATATCCAATTTCTCATCTCAGTGCTAGTAGTCTATTTGTCTTGAACCTGAGCCAGTCTTGTGATTCTCTGTGTAATGGTCTGTGTATGTGTAAGATACTGTTTTCTTAGAGTCCTGTACCATTTATTGCTCTTCCAATCTTCATAGCTCCTATTCCACATAGATTCCGGAGCCTTAATAATAGGAATTTAACTAAGTCCCATTTAATGCAGACTAATGCAAAGTCCATCCCTCTGTACATGGTCCAGTTTTTGGGCTCCATATTAATGTGCATTTATCAGAAGTTTTTCTGATATGAGTTGATTGAGTGACTGAAGATATATCATTAGGAGTTATTTTATTGCTATGTCCCCTTAGCAGAATAATATTAGTAGATTTTCCTTTAGGTCCATGACCTATCCATTCTTAAACATCCTTGATGATTTTAGCAGTATTAGGCATCGGTCCTATCTCACATAGCAGATGTTAAATCTAATTATAGAGTTATCGGTCACTCCCACGTTTGTGCCACAGTGGCACCAATATGCATTCCAGGTAGGTTGCTATTGTAGGTTACAAGATTAATAGCTGAGAGATATTGATGAATACATATTTCCTTCAATAGCATGGAATATACCTTCCAGTACAATGACTGTTAATTAGTAAGGATGAAACTTCTACCTGGCAGCAGCTTGATTTCTCTGTGTTGGGTAACATAAGTAAATGCAATTTATCTTCAGCAGAAACATGTCACTATCTGGTTGTAGAAATCAAAACTATTGTTATCAGTCTGTGATGTTTGGAAATTTCCATGTGACTTCTTTGTCCAGTGATTCAACAAAGACTCTCTTGCCTGACACTGGAGGTATTATTACAAAGTGGCATGAAATGTCTAGTTGAAGTATTGACATACCTATTATTTAGTGAGTGCATTTAAATCCATTGTATAGTTGTATATATTTTACTTCAAAAGTAAGAGGTTTTCATATAGTTTTTCATATGGCCTTTATCTCATTAGATAACGAAAAATTCTTTGACCAAATCCACACTCTTCATGATAAATGTTTTGGAGAAGTCAGGGATAAAAGGACCATACTTAAATATAATTAAGGCAATTTACAGCAAGCATGTAGCCAATATCAAATTAAATAAAGAGAAAACCATAGCAATTCCACTGAAATTCATAACAAGAACAGGATGGCCACTTTCACCATATTTACTCAATGTAGCACATGAAGTTCTAGCAATACCACAACTAAAGGAGATCAAGGGGATACAAATCAGAAAAAATGGAAAGGAAGAAGTCAAAGTATCATTATTTGCAGGTAATATAATAGTATATATAAATGACCCCAAAAATTCTACCAGGGAATTTCTATGGCTGATAAACACCTTTCTAAAAGTGTCAGGATACAAGATTAACTGAAAAAAGATCAGAGGCCATCCTATATACAAACAATCAGGAGAAAAAGAAATCAGAGATATGGCAACATCTTCACAATAGCCACACATCATGTAAAATATTTTTTTTGTAACCAAGCAACTGAAAGAAGTCTTTAACAACCACAACACAAAAACAACAACAAAAACAAAATCTTTGAAGAATGAAATGGAAAAGTTGGATTTTCCATGCTCATGGATCATTAGGATTAACATTGTAAAAATGGTCATCTTATCAAGAGCAATCTTGATTCAACTCTATCTTCATTAAAATTTTAATAAAATTCTTTACAGACTTGAAAGAACAATGCTTGATTTCATAAAGAAAACCAAAATCTTGGAGGCTATATCCTGAGACATACCAGAGGATCCACTGTACTTAGCATTTGATAAGAACGAAATAACTGAGAAACACAATCAAACAGGTGAAGGAATTGCATAAAGCAATCTAAGACCGAAAAGTGGAAGTAGAAACAATGAAGAAAACACAAATGGAGGCAAACCAGGAAATGGGAAACCTAGGAAAGAGGACAGGAATTACAGATCTGTTGGTATCAAAAATAGAATACAAGAGATTGAAGAGAGAATCACAGGCATAGAAGATACTGTAGAAGAGCTTGACACAATGGTCAAGGAAAATTCAAAACATAAAAAACTCCTAACCCAAAACATCCAGAAAATTCAGGACACAATGAAAAGACCAAATCTAAGAATAATTGGAATAGAGGAGAATGATCACCAACAGGCAGCATACACCTGCTGAGATGAGGGCTCCAACACATATCCAGCAAAGGACTTCCGGGTCTGGGTTCAGTCAGAGAAGATGAACCTAACCCTCAAGAGACTGGAGGCCCCAGGTAGTTTAGAGGTCTGGTGGGGTGCTTGGGTTGGGGAGACATGGTGGGAAGGAACAGGGAGGAGGTATGGGATGTAGAACTGTCAGGGGGTGTCTGGAGTATAAAAATAAATAAATTAGTTAATTAAAAGAAAAAGTACTAGCTGGGGCCCGAACCTCACTAATCCTGGCCCATGCTCCCTGCTCCCAAAACCCGTGGGAGAGACAGTTCATCACCCAGAGGGGTGGGCACACCTGAGTTTGCAGGGCAGGAGAGACGGCCAGTAATGCCCACCCTTGCCCACATCCCTGGCCCAAGAGGAAACTGTTCCTGCCTCTGGGAACAGGAAGATAGGGACACTCAATGCTGGGGTCCAAACACCGCCCAGATCTGAAGGACCTGGTCAAACAGCTCCTTGCACCCAAGACCCATGCAAAGGAGAGCTAGACCTTCAGGGGGCAGACACGCCTGGGAAGCCAGAGGAGAATACTCTCTGTCCACATTTCTGACTGTAGAGGAAAACAAATAGTGCCATCTGGGCCCGCTGTGCACAGGGTCCCCAGAGAAGGCTAGGCAGGACCTTCTGGTTGCTGCACTCACGGAGAGCTGAAATACGGCTCAGAGGAGGGACTTCAAGCCCGAGACCAGAGGAAAGACCAACTTTTCTGCTCCAAGTGACCTGCCTAGTGGACTCAGGATACATGCCCATAGGAACAGCTGAAGACCAGTAGACAGGAATAACGACATGCCTGAAAGCAGAACACTCTTTTCCCATAACTGGCTGAAAGACAACAGGAAAACATATCTACAGCACTCCTGACGCACAGGCCTATAGGACAGTCTAACCACTATGAAAAATAGCAGAATAAGGTAACACCAGAGAAAACCTGATGGCGAGAGGCAAGCGCAGGAACCCAAGCAACAGAAACCAACACTACATGGCATCATCAGAGGACAATCCTCCCACCAAAGCAAACACTCAATATCCAAACACACCAGAAAAGAAAAATCTAGATTTAAAATCACATTTGATCATGATGATGGAGGACTTCCAGAAAGACATAAAGATCTCCCTTAGAGAAATGCAAGAAAACACAAATAAATGAGCAGAAGCCTATAGAGAGGAAATGCAAAAATTCCTGAAAGAATTACAGGAAAATACAATCAAACAGGTGAAAGAATTAAAAATGGAAATAGAAGCAATAAAGGAAGAACAAAGGGAGACAACCCTGGATATAGAAAACCAAAGGAAGAGACAAAGAGCTGTAGATACAAGCATCATCACAGAATGCACGAGATAGAAGAGAGAATTTCAGGAGCAGAATATTCCAAAGAAATCATCGACTCAACTGTTAAAGATAATGTAAAACGGAAAAAGCTACTGGTTCAAAACATACAGGAAATCCAGGACACAATGAGAAGATCAAACCTAAGGATAATAGGTATAGAAGAGAGTGAAGACTCCCAGCTCAAAGGACCAGTAAATATCTCCAAAAAAATCATAGAAGAAAGCTTCCCTAACCTAAAGAAAGAGATGCCCATAAACATACAAGAAGCCTACAGAACTCCAAACAGATTGGACCAGAAAAGAAACACCTCCCGTCACATAATAGTCAAAACACCAAATGCACAAAACAAAGAAAGAATATTAAAAGCAGTAAGGGAAAAAGGTCAAGTAACATATAAAGGCAGATCAGAATTGCACTAGACTTCTCACCAGAGACTATGAAAGCCAGACAATCCTGGACAGATGTCATACAGACCCTAAGAGAACACAAATGCCAGCCCAGGTTACTGTATCCAGTAAAACCCTCAATTAACATAGATGAAGAAACCAAGATATTCCATGACAAAACCAAATTTACACAATATCTTTCTACAAATCCAGCACTACAAAGGATAATAAATGGTAAAGCCCAACACAAGGAGGCAAGCTACACCCTAGAAAAAGCCAGAAACGAATCGTTTTGCAACAAAGCAAAAGAGAAGACAAGCACACAAACATAATCTCACATCCAAATACGAATATAACAGGAAACAACAATCACTATTCCTTAATATCTCTCAACAACAATGGACCCAATTTACCAAAAGAAAGACACAGATTAAAAAACTGGATAAGTAATGAGGACCCAGCATTTTGTTGTCTACCGGAAACACACCTCAGAGACAAAGACAGACACTACCTCAGAGTAAAAGACTAGAAAACAACTTTCCAAGCAAATGGTCGGAAGAAGAAAGCTGGAGTAGCCATTCTAATATTGAATAAAATCGATTTTCAACTAAAAGTCATCAAGAACGATAAGGAAGTATATATCATATTCATCAAAGGAAAAATCCACCAAGATGAACTCTCAATCCTAAATATCTATGCCCCAAATAAAAGGGCACCTACAAACGTAAAAGAAACCTTACTAAAGCTCAAAACACACATTGCACCTCACACAATAATAGTAGGAGACTTCAACACCCCACTCTCATCAGTGGACAGATCATGGAAACAGAAATTAAACAGAGACATAGAGAGACTCTGAGAAGTCATGAACCAAATGGATTGAACAGATATTTATAGAACATTTTATCCTAAGACAAAAGGATATACCTTTTTCTCACCACCTCTTGGTACTTTCTCCCAAATTGACCGTATAATCGGTCATAAAACAGGCCTCAACAGATACAGAAAGATAGAAATAATCCCATGCGTCCTTTCAGACCATCACGGCTAAAGCTGGTCTTCAATAACAATAAGGAAAGAATGCCCACATACACATGGAAGTTGAACAATGCTCTACTCAATGATAACCTGGTCAAACTTATGGGACACAATGAAAGCTGTGAGAGGAAAACTCATAGCTCTGAGTGCCTGCAGAAAGAAACAGGAGAGAGCATATGTAGCAGCTTGACAGCACACCTAAAAGCTCTAGAACAAAAAGAAGCAAATACACCCAGGAGGAGTAGAAGGCAGGAAATAATCAAACTCAGAGCTGAAATCAACCAAGTAGAAACAAAAAGGACCATAGAAAGAATCAACAGAACCAAAAGCTTGTTCTGTGAGAAAGATAGATCAACAAGATAGATAAACCCTTAGCCAGACTAACCAGAGGACACAGAGAGTGTGTTCAAATTGACAAAATCAGAAATGAAAAGGGAGACATAACAACAGAGTCAGAGGAAATTTAAAAAGTCATCAGATCATACTACAAAAGCCTATATTCAACAAAACTTGAAAATCTGGAGGAAATGGACAATTTCCTAGACAGATACCAGATACCGAAGTTAAATCAGGAACAGATAAACCAATTAAACATCCCATAACTCCTAAAGAAATAGAAGCAGTCATTAAAAATTTCCCAACCAAAAAGAGCTCAGGTCCAGATGGGTTCAGTGCAGAATTCTGTCAGACCTTCATAGAAGACCTCATACCAATACAATCCAAACTATTCCACAAAATTGAAACAGATGGAGCACTACCGAATTCCTTCCATGAAGTGACAATTACTCTTATACTTTAACCACACAAAGACCCAACAAAGAAAGAGAACTTCAGACCAATTTCCCTTATGACTATCGATGCAAAAATACTCAATAAAATTCTTGCAAACCGATTCCAAGAGCACATCAAAACCATCACCCATCATGGTCAAGTAAGCTTCATTCCAGGTATGCAGGGATGGTTTAATATATGGAAAACTATCAATGTAATCCACTACATAAACAAACTGAAAGATAAAAACCACATGATCATTTCACTAGATGCTGAGAAAGCATTTGACCAACACCCCTTCATGATAAAAGTCCTGGAATAAAAAGGAATTCAAGGCCCATACCTTAACATAGTAAAAGCCATATAGAGCAAACCAGAAGACAATATTAAACTAAATGGATAGAAACTTGAAGCAATCCTACTAAAATCAGGGACTAGACAAGGCTGCCCAATCTCTCCCTACTTATTCAATACAGTTCTCGAAGTCCTAGCCAGAGCAATCAGACAACAAAAGGAGATCAAATGGATACAGATTGGAAAGGAAGAAGTCAAAATATCACTATTTGCAGATGATATGATAGTATGTTTAAGTGATCCCCAAAGTTCCACCAGAGAACTACTAAACCTGATAAACACCTTCAGCAAAGTGGCTGGGTAGAAAATTAACTCAAATAAATCACTAACCTTCCTCTACACAAAAAAGAAAACAGCCAAGAAAGAAATTAGGGAAATGACACCCTTCATAAGAGTCCCAAATGATATAAAATGCCTGGGTGTGACTTTAACCAAGCAAGTGAAAGATCTGTATGATAGGAACTTCAAGCCCCTGAAGAAATAAATTGAAGAAGACCTGAGAAGATGGAAAAATCTCCCATGCTCACGGATTGGCAGGATTAATATAGTAAAAATGGCCTTTTTACCAAAAGCGATTAACAGATTCAATAAAATCCACATCAAAATTCCAAAACAATTCTTCATAGAGTTTGACAGAACAATTTGCAAATTCATCTGGAATAACAGAAAACCCACCAGAATGGCTTAAATTATCCTCAACTATAAAAGGACGTCTGGGGAATCAATATCCCTGAACTCAAGTAGTAATGCAGAGTGATAGTGATAAAAACCATATGGTATTGGTACATAGACTGAAAGATAGACCAGTGGAATAGAATTGAAGACCCAGAAATGAACCCACACACCTATGGTCACTTGATTTTGACAAAGGAGCCAAAACCATTCAATGGAAAAAAGATATCATTTTCAGTAAATGGTGCTGGTTCAACTGGAGGTCAGCATGTAGAAGAATGAAGATCGAACCATTCTTATCACCCTGTACAAAGCTTAAGTCCAAGTGGATCAACGACCTCCACATCAAACCAGATACACTCAAGCTAATAGAAGAAAAGGTGGGAGAGAATATCGAGCACATGAGCACTGGAGAAAATTTCCTGAACAAAACACCAATGGCTTATGCTCTAAGATCAAGAATCGTCAAATGGGATCTCATAAACTACAAAGCTTCTGTAAGGCAAAGGATACTTTTGTTAGGACAGTACAGCAACCAACATATTGGGAAAATATCTTTGCCAATCCTATAACTGATAGATGGCTTTTATCAAAAATATACAAAGAACTCATGAAGTCAGACTGAAGGGAGTCAAATAACCCTATTTAAAATTGGGGTTCAGAGCTAAAGAAAGAATTCACAGCTGAGGAATGCCAAATGGCTGAGAAACACCTAAAGAAATGTTCAACATCTTTAGTCATAAGGGAAATGCAAATCAAAACAACCCTGAGATTCCACATCACACCATTCAGAATGGCTAAGATTAAAAACTCTGGTGAAAACAGATGCTGGCAAGGATATGGAGAAAGAGCAACACTACTCCATTTTTGGTGAGATTGCAGACTGGTACAACCATTTTGGAAATCATTCTGCAGGTTCCTCAGCAAATTGGACATTGCATTACCTAAGGACCCAGATATACCTCTCCTTGGCATATACCCAAAACATACCCAACAAGTATCAAAGACATATGCTCCACTATGTTCATAGCGGCCTTATTTATAATAGCCAGAAGCTGGAAAGAACCCAGATGTCCTTCAGCAGAGGAATGGATACAGAAAATGTGGTACATCTACACAATGGAATACTACTCAGCTATCAAAAACAATGACTTTATGAAATCCATAGGCAAATGGAGGAAACTGGCAAATATCATCCTGAGTGAGGTAACACAACCAAAGGAAAACACACATGGTATGCACTCACTGATAAGTGGATATTAGCCCAAATTCTTGAATTACCCTAGATGCACAGAACACATGAAACTCAAGAAGGATGACCAAAATGTGAATGCTTCATTCCTTTTTTAAAAGGGGATGAAGAATACCCTTGGGAGGGAATTGGGTGGCAATGTTTAGAACAGAGGCTGAAGGAACACCCATTCAGAGCCTGCCCCACATGTGGTCCATACATATACAGCCACCAAACTAGATAAGATGGATGAAGCAAAGAAGTGCAGGCTGACAGGAACCGGATGTAGATATCTCCTGACAGACACAGCCGGAATACAGCAAATACATAGGCGAATGCCAGTAGCAATCCACTGAACTGAGAACGGGACCCTCGTTGAAGAATTCAGAGAAAGGACTGAAAGAACTTGAAGTGGCTTGAAACTCCATATGAACAACAAAGCCAAACAACCAGAGCTTCCAGGGACTAAGCCACTACCCAAAGACTATACATGGACTGCCCCTGGGCTCCAACTGCATAGGTAGCAATGAATAGCCTAGTAAGAGCACCAGTGGTAGGGGAAGCCCTTCGTCCTGCCAAGAGTGAACCCCCAGTGAATGTGTTTGTTGGGGGGAGGGCAGTAATGGGAGGAGAATAGGGAGGGGAACACCAATATAGAAGGGTAGTTGGGGGGTTTAGGGGGATGTTGGCCTGGAAACCGGGAAAGGGAATAACAATTGAAATGTAAATAAGATATACCCAATTTAATAAAAATGGAGAAAAAAAAAGAAAACCAAAATCTCTGGCTAGCTAAAATCAATCTTATTCACTTATTTCAAGCATTACTAAGAGCTGTACTAATAAAAACTGCATGGTATTTGTATAAAAACAGAACGTTTGATTAATGAACTTGAATAAAAGTTCCATATATAAATCTTCACATTGATGGACACCTGATTTTTGAAAACAAATCTAGAATTACACAGTAGAAGAAAAGAAACATCTTCAAAAAATGGTGTTGGTCAAACTGTATTTTAGTATGCAGAAGAATAGTAATATATTCAGATCAATAAATCACCCTTCACAAAACTAATGTCCAAGTGGATCAAAGAACTCAATATAAAATACACTGATTCTAATAGAAATTAAAATGAGAAATCACCTTGAGCACCTTTACAAAAGAAACAACTTCCTGAACAGAACACTAATAGTGCAGGAACAAAGATGGACAATTAATAAGCAAGGCCTCATAAAAACTGAAAAGCTCCTCAGTGGTCTAGCACACCATTCAATAAGACAAAAAGGTAGCCTTAGAATGGGAAAAAACATTCATCTACTCCACATCTGACAGAAGGTTGATTTCTAAAACATTTGAAGAATTCCAGAAACTAGACATCAAGAAACCAAATAAACTAACTTTTAAAAAGAATGTGGTAAAAATTTAAAGAAAGAATTCTCAACAGAAGAATTTCAAATGATCAAGAAGCACTTAAACAAATATTCAGGTCCATGGTTATCAGGGATATGCAAATCAATATGGTTTATACCTGTCAGAATGACTAAGATCAAAAACACAAGTGATAGTTCGTGCTGGTGAAGATAAGCAACAAGAGGAATGCTCCCCACTGTTGGTAATGAAAACTTGTATAACCACTTTTGAAATCAATGTGGTGGCTTCTCAGAAATAAATATATCTACATCAAGACCCAGCTATACTAATCCCGAAAGACAATCCTATCACAAGGACACTGGCTCAAGTAAGTTCATAAGAGGATTGATTCACAATAGCCAAAAACTGGAAACATCTGGATGTCCCTTGAGCAAGGGATGGTTAAAGAAAATGTGCTACATTTTAGCACCAGGGAGCATTACTCAGCTCTTAAAAAAATAACATCATAAAATTTGTAGGCAAGAAAAAAATTATCCTGAGTGACGTAATCTAGACCCAGAAGAGCAAACATGTTATGTATCTATCTACTTATAAGTAAACTAAAGGATAGTCAAGTACAATCCACACCTGGAGAGTTTAATTAACAAGGATGACTCAAGTTGGGAACATATGAATCTTCCTAGGAAGGGAAATAACATAGAGATAGTGGATGACTGAGGCTGGGTGGGTACGGGCAGGGTTGTCAATGAATGAAGGGGCCGGTGATGGGAATTGAGGGGTGTATTTTGCGAATGAGATAAAAACCCAGTGCAATAGAAAATCAATGAAGTCTACAAGGGTTACTCTAGCTAAGACTCCTAGTAAGTGTGAGTTTAAAGAGTCTGAACCAGTCATCTCCATAATTAAGTCAGACTTCCAGTGGAGGGATTGGGACATCAACCCAGTCACAGAACCTTTGGATTCCAATTTTTCCTGCCTGCCTGCAAGATATGCTGGGGCAAAGGTGGCCCTGAAATTGGTGAAGTGGCCAACGAATGACTAGTTTTGGTCTAGAGGGATCCCACCCCTGACACTACTTGAAAGGCCAGGAACCAGAGGCTTGAGAACCCAGACACTTAGGGATAGTTCCCAGCATGATCAGAAGTTAAAAAACAAACAAACAAACTAGTGAAGGAGTGAATAAATGAAGAGAGGGAAGGAAGGAGGGAGAAAGGAAGAAATGAAGGAAGGAAGAGGTAATAAAATGATTTCTAATGCTATTCTGCTATCCTCTTAGACAGGAGCCTAGCATTAACGTCATCAGAGCTGGCGGATGCAGAGATCCACAGGCAAGCATTAGGCAGAGCTCAGGCGTTTGCGCTGAAGCGAGGAAGATGGAATGTAGGAACCAGAGGTGGCAAGGACACTTCAGGAAACCCCCTGAATCAGCTAACCTGGGCTCATGGGAACTGCCAACCACAGAGACTACATGTGTCTGAGGCACTCTGCATATCTGTTTTGGTTGTGTATCTTGGTTTTCTTATAGGACTTTTAACAGTGAGAGAAGGGACTGTCTGTGACTCTGTTATCTGCCTTTTGAACCCTTTTCTCTAACCATAAAAGAAAAAAATCACATATACACACAGTAAGTGAAGATATAACTCCTATGCCTGCACACAAAGTTTAACATCAGTATTAAACTCTAAGATAGCTGTAGTTCCAGAGTCCTATAATCTCAGGCAGGAGGATGACCAATATGAAGCCGATCTGCTATACAAATTGTCATCCCAATACCAAGCAGCACCATAGAACAAAATCTGGTCTCCTCAAAACTGAAACTGCAACAACAAAAAAATAAAGTAAAATTTAATTGTAGACAATTTTAATTTTTCCAGTTAGCTCCAGTCCTCATTTTAGGATTTTAAATCCACAGATTACAAAATTATATCTTTTCCTTTCCTGGAACAAATCAAAAACCTTCTTTTACTTGGAATTTCATAGTATGATTTTTTTACGGTTATAGAATTCAAGCAAGTATGTATGGCTAAAGAAATGCCTTAAAATGAATGTGCATTTTCCAGTTTTCCTTTCCACATGCTTTTTTTCTTGAATAAATCTTGTTGTTGTTTAATTTCTTTTAAAAGAATGGAATCAGTGATTTGCATTGAGGTCGGCCAGGCATTTCCAGTTGACAGCAATAACCCTGGATAACTAAATCCATCAGAGGCTTCCTGCTGAGGATGTGCTGGGCCTTGTTTTCATTTCCTTTTTGTAAAAGAGGTCACTGTGTCCAATTGCAGTGTCTTCCAGCCCAGAGCAGGCTGTAATGTTATTCACCACACAGTAAGATGTATCAGGCAGTTTATTGAAACACGGTATAGGGTCTCAACCTCTTTTGACACTTTAGAAAAATTTATCTTGAGACAGAGAGACAATGCAGAAATCTGACAACTAAAGCAAAAGTAACCAGAACTCAGCTGTCAAGCTCACATTCTGTGTGTTATGTTTTCTTGTGTGGGTTGAATTGAAATTATTTAGAAAGCTGAAAGAATAATAAGATACCTTTATACTGCCTCAGTAATTGATTATAATATAAAAGCATTATGATGCATATGCTATGAATCAAAATTATGTCTATAAATTATTAAATTGACTGCATATGATAACTCAAGATTGCTAAAGAATGAGATCAACAGATGCTTTTCATTTTAGATACAAGAAATGGGTATGAATTTAATAATATCAAGGAAAGTTTTTTTTTAAAGCTCCCCTTAAAAATTATAAATCAACTACAACCTTGGAGGGAAATGTTTCCAAGTCTCTTTATTATATACACAAGAAACTCTCAGAGTCAAGATTCTATTTTAAACTCATAAGAAAAAATGAAGACAAAAATAAACGTGTTTGGAATCTTTCCCAAGGGGATTCCAGGGATCAAAATCAGGAGAGCAAGTGAAGGCAACATTGTTAAGATAAGAAAATCCTTTCTAAGCCCTGCAGTGCAGTAGCACCTTGCATACTACAACTGTGTGGTTTAGCTGGACTACTTCATAGAGAGTGACGGAGAATTGTAAGAATCTACTTGTGCACATTTGAGCTGGTTACAATTCAGTATGGAATGCTAAGAATTTCTTCTTAGCAAGTGCAGTCATTGAAATGTGCTTTCCTGAGAGAAAATATCCTTAGGTTTTTTTTATTATTTTTAATATAAGAATGAGAAAGAGGAGTTAGGGAAAAAAAGTAAAACTTCCTCCAAAATGAGATTGTTATATCTGATCAAATAATATAACAACTCCTACATAATTTTATCAAAATGGGAAACATGTCATTGTAAAATATGCTTTGTTTCAATCACAGTTTTTATTTTTATCTTCAAAATATTCCAAAGGTTGTAATTTGCATCTTAAATTTATCAGGACATTTTAAGTGCATACAACTAGTTGATAAGAGTAGTCTGCATACTCTATTGATCACTGAAATAATGTACATTTTATTTTATGTATTATGAGTATTTTGCCTTCATGGATGTAAATGCATCAACTCTATCTATTACCTGTCCCCCATATGGTATTATGTTCTATAAGATGGTGTTTAGTCTCCTGGAATTAAAGTTAATAGTGTTCTTATTGTGAGATCATTTACTTCTGTTTCTCTCCATGTACAGATGCATGTTCAGAATAAAAGCCTTTGGGATTCATACCAAATTTAGGGTGCAAGAGTTTTTTTCCTTTGAAGTTATTTGATAACCCTTTTTTTCACTTCATGTAAAATATCTCCTGGAAGAACAACGAATGATATTGTTGCAAAGTTACAAAAATATTTGAAATAAGGATGCCAGAAAAGTGATTACTTCTGCCCAACTGTTTTATTTTGCATCCTGAAAATAATGACCTTTTTGAAGAACTTAGGTAATTATTTCATCGAATCTATTTTATCATGCTTTTGGGAATGTAGACAAATGGCAAGTGATGTTTGAAGATTTTGTGAAACCAGAAGTCATGTTATTACCCAGGTTACTCTTTCTCTACACAGCTCTCATCACTACTAGCCAAATCACAATAATCTTAGCTTTTGACTTTTTTTAAAATGTCCAATGTCCTCCAGTTTTTAAATACTTTTAAAGTTCTCTCTCTGTCTCTCTCTCTCTCTCTCTCTCTCTCTCTCTCTCTCTCTCTCTCTCTCTCTCTCTCTCCCCCCTTCCCGTGTGTGTGTGTGTGTGTGTGTGTGTGTGTGTGTGTGTGTGTGTGTGTGTTTTGATGCTCAGAGGCCAGAAGAGGGCAGTGAATCCTCTAGACCTAGGTTCAGAGGTGGTTATGAACCACCTGATGTGGATGCTGGACACTGAACTCTGGACCCCTTAACTGTTGAGCCACCTCTACAGAACCCCACCTTCACAAATCTTACTCACCTTCATTTCATTGAGGCTCACTTCCCTTGATTATTTTTTTAAAAACACTAATTAGGTGTGCGTGTGTGTGTGTGTGTGTGTGTGTGTGTGTGTGTGTGTCCACCAGTCTGTTCTTCCACATTTCCATATTTAGATGATAAGTCCTTATTATATTCTACTAGTCTCTTCACAAAATGGTATGGTGCTGGTAATCCACATGTGAGTTTAGCTGATTGATTTGTATATCAAGTATAAGTCAGCTTTACTACTTCATGGAGAATGTAGGGTTTGAGTCACTGTGAACATAGCCCCAGTGAGCCAGTGTGAGTTGTGCCAGTGAGTAGAGAAACAGCATTTTAAGTTCTGCATGCATTTAATATTCAACAGGACTTTGCCTTGACCTTTCCCTGTATTGCTTAAAGGTGTCTTCTATGATTGCATGGTTCAGGCAGAGGCATTCTATTATGGTTTCATAAATCATGAATCTTCAGACTAAAAGAATACAAAGCAAAAGGTCTAAAATTTTGCCACTTACTTTTTTTAAATGCACAATTAGAGTAAGCCTCCCCAGATAAAAGCAGGTAGACATATAAAATGCACTGTACACAATATCTTAAGAGAAAGATAGGCTATGTGAAACTTTGACCTTGAATCTGGTAGTATGAGAGCAGGATAATACACCATATAGAGATAGTGATCAGTCAGAGTCAGAGAAAAGGGCTGAGTAGCATCGTCTTGATCTCTAGACCTGTAACATGCAATTACAACTACAGCAGCTTACGATTCAGTCCCAGATATCTATGCTTCAGCTACTGAGGCAGAATTCTAATGAGAAATGGTCATAGAGCATGGCATCAGCTGCCTGGATTGTGGCAAATGATCCTAGTTTATGGTGCCTGAGGTAAGCGAAAAGCTGACAATTTACAGGGTTCCTCATATTGGTATTTCTCTTCCCAACAGACAAGCAGATAGTTCATTCTTAGAAACTAGAGTCTTTAACCATGATGGAATGAACAGAGATGGAAAACAAATGGATACTCAGTAGGTTACTACTATAGCAACTGAGATAGAGCTCTGAAAAATACTGAGAGCAGTGTCAGATATGTTTGCCCGGGATTTAGAAGAAATTACCCCAAGGATCACATTTGCCTTTGATCTGCATTGTTCACAAGGGACTTGTGACATAGGCAGTGTCTCCAGGGACCTACTACAGTTTTGTTTTTCTTGGACTCAGAGAAGTCCTAAGGCAGAAAACCTCAGGACCATTTGTAAAGAATGCCATCTGATTTGATCTTCTTTCTATTTATATCTTAATAGGACATAAAGGTATAGTAGGAAGAAAGTTTCTTATAAAGGGACTTAATGAGCTAAGTAAATAATCAATTTAATGGCTTACAGGAATCAAGAGTTTCAGGAATTCATAGGGTCAATCAGATCAAGATACAGAGTCAACAAGAGGAAAATATGGTGGCTGATAGAATACATGTTGTAGGGAGAATTCTAAGAATATTGTAATGTTTGCCCTTTCTCAATATTTTTCACTATCTAATATCCTCCCTTGAGTGCAGACAAGACTATGATCATAGGAGGTCCTTCTTGATTAGGTTACACTATATGACAAAGTACCAAGTAGTTGTCTAATGACAATGATGACTTTAACTATAAAAAGTTCCTACTAAGCTTCCAGAGAGCTATATTACAGTTTATCCAGAGGCTTTAAAGAGTTAGTTCCATGCCCGAAACTGAACATATAAGCAGACTCTGAGAGTAAACACAGGGGGCTATGCATGCCTACCAAGAATATGGAGTTCCGAGTCCTACAGATATCTTAAATTGAGGGGCAGCCAGACCCTAGGTGAGACAATACCCTGGCAGATGCTTTGAATAGATAACCTGGTTACCAACCCTGAAAGACTAACTATGAGATGATAAATTTGTATAGCTTGCTATATACAACACACACACACACACACACACACACACACACACACACACACGCACTCTCTCTATATATATATGTATATATATAGTGAATATATATATGTATAGTGAGTGTGCATGCATGTGTCTGTGTGTGTCTGTATGTGTGTGTGCCACCTTTTCTAACAGTTTACTTTTGAAGTGCCTTGAAGTTTCTGTTTTCAACTTAACTTTCTATGAAAAGAGAATGATAGTATGGTTTAGATCGGCAGTTAGAGTTAGGGTCTGGGAAGCAGTTAGACATGATTAAGAGGTCAAGCTACATTGTTAGTGACTAGAATCCAGGCTCTGAAATTAGACTTCTAGGTTTTGCATCTCAGTATCACCAATTAAAATCTCTTTTGTCTTTGACAACTTACAGATCTATTTTATAATTT
The DNA here is from genome assembly GCF_021556685.1 of Rattus norvegicus. Classification (NCBI taxonomy): domain Eukaryota; kingdom Metazoa; phylum Chordata; class Mammalia; order Rodentia; family Muridae; genus Rattus; species Rattus norvegicus. The sequence goes on along the minus strand of NC_141551.1, from coordinate 43,668,863 downwards.
ATTCCATTAGAAACTTGCTATGAAACAATAACATTACCATCACAGGATCAATAAGTGTTAAGTGGGGTGAAATAAAAAATATTAACAACTATATTTCAAACTGTAAGGTATTTATAAATTAGCAGCTGTTTAAGGGACATCTGGAAAGATCAGTAGTAAATGAGTCTTGAATGGAATCAAGGGTGGACCCTGAAGTGGGCACATAGTTGTTTGTAAACAAACAAAACCAAACCTGTGAATAAAAATTGTAGGCAACTAATGCACTTACACTGAGCATTGCCTTGTGTTCACTTTTACCCGAAACTTGAACATAGAAACCTTAATCCATAGTGTCTGAGTGTGTCCATTTAATGAGAGGATCTCTGAAGAGTGCTTTGAGTTAAATGAGACCGCTAGATTGGGCTCTAATCCAGTCGAACACACAAATACACCAGGAATGTGAGCTCACAAAGTCATCAGAGAAGGAAGCCACCTGCATGATGGGAACAGGCTTTTAAAAGTCACAGGACAAAAGTCCTGCTGATGCTTTTAAAACTGTGGTCCAGGAGTGCAGTCTCTGAGAAAGAATACATTTCTGTTGTTTAAGACACCCTGCCTGTGGTATTTGTTGTGACAGCCTGATCTGATTAAGGCAAGGTTCTGTTATTTCCCATTTTGTCTGCCAAATCCTTTCTTCATGCTCCTCTACACTGTTTAGTTCAACCATATGCTGACCTTTGCTGACTGTCTGACGGGAGTCCAGGCTCTATGACTTACTCCTGAAACTTTTTCCTTGCTATTGAACTCGGAGATGAGTAAGCCTTTCTATTTCTCTGAACTTTTTAGCTTCCAAATTGTTTTCTTAAAAGAAGCCAGACTATCTGAGGTGAGTTCTATTTTCTGTCAGGGGCTGCCAGAGGTAGGTAGAGTATTGAATAAAGTACTCAAGGAAAATAAATGTATCCAAGAAGGATAGCAAGTTCAGAGTGGAAGGATTAAGGAAGCTGTCAGTAATTTTGCAATATTTCAAGTAGACCCTAGAAGGTAACGAGAACACTTTTAGGCAAATAGGCAAATCTGAAATTTTTATGAAAGTGAAAGATACTCAGAAGCACAGCAGTCAGGTTAGAGCCCAAGGAACAGAAAATGCCTTTCCTGCAGGAGCCACCCTCTCTTAAGAGCATAAAGACTAATAGGTCTTGGACAGTAAAAGTTCATTACAGCAACAAGTTCATTTGATTGGTAGCAGGACAAAAGAGGAATTCTCTAAAATAGAGAAAGTATTTGAAGAGTGGTTCTCAAATTATGATCACATTCAGAAAATGTGAAAGGGTCAAATTATTTTTTATATTAATCTAATGCTGTGTCTTTCAATTGGGTTGCAATCTATGGTGCTGATATGAAACTAGCGACTTGGTCAATAAGAAGTGAAATTGGGGTACTGATTTTCCTCAATGGTTTCTATTTTCTTTACTGCAGTTTGCTCTCAATTATAAGGTACTGATTTTGCTCAAGAATGCTATTGATGAAATGCAATTACTAATTATTTTATTAAAAATAACTTGTGAGCATGTCTTTTTAATACTATGGGTAGGGAGATAAGAAGTACACATAAAACACTTTTATTTATGTTATAGCTGACTGAGGGGGTGGAGTGCTTTTTGTTGAAATGTCAAGCTGAACTTTTTTGTAGATGGCAGTTTGACTTGACAAAGGAGCTAGTGGGCACTGGGTGGCTCTTTTGACTTGGGTCTTGGTAGACACGGCCAGAAAAATGAAAGAAGTGAGTGTGTCACTTCAAGGAAAGAATATAGAAAGTACTTCACATTAAAACGCTTGGGTAAGTTTAAAAAAAGCACATTGAAAACCTGTTTTGGAGGCATGAGTGGCTTTTTACAAGTCTTTCCTGAAGATTTTGGTGGTATTAATAATTATTGTTTCTGAGAAAATTATAATAAACTATTAATCACATTGGAAGAACTGTATAATTTAATAAGCCAATATTTTTAAAAAGACCATTAAAATAGGCAAAACATTAAAATTCACCTTAAATTAATATTCTTCAATATAAAACATTTGTAGATTAATATACTTTTAAAATCCTTACTGAATCGAATATCTAAAACTTTTCCTCTTTGAGATTTGTTATATCAAGAGTATTCATAATTATCATTTAAGTAATATGTCACTTGTTCCTTTTCTCCATCTGTATCTTCTGAGCCTGTTTTTTCCTTATAAGCTGCAATGTGGTAACACATTTCCACAGACTAGAGGCAGAATGTGTAAACATTCTGTTGTCTTCTTCTATTGTGAATATTTTTAAATGTTTCAACTATTCTTCAAGCTATATTCTATTTCAACTGTAGTACCTTCAGTAAACTCCAAGCACGATGAAACTTTGCACATTTTCATTGAATTGCTAACTGGTATAAAGTTTCTGATGTGTTCAAGGTCAAGTTAGCATGGTAACAGCCTAGCGAAGACCTACCAGATAATAAATACATGCAGATGAAACACACAAAAACGATTTTGGAGGGATTTTTATCCTTTTTTGAACTGTTGGGTGTACTAGATGTCAGTGTTTAAGAATCACTGAAAATATGGTCACAGGAATAGAATGAACTGTATGTGTAATAGTAAAAGGATTCCAAAACACTGTCTTAGCAGGACAGAAGATTGTTTACTTAGTTGGTTTTGCAACAGTGAAGAAACCAGAATGGGAGACTTTATATGGATTCAGTTGGAAAAAATGCAGTAGTATTGCCAGATTGTCTCTCTGTCTCCCTGTCTGTCTCCCTGTCTGTCTCCGTGTCTGTCTGTCTGTCTGTCTATCTATCTATCTATCTATCTATCTATCTATCTATCTATCTATCTATCTATCTCTTCTTTCCTTTCTTTCTTCCTTCTTTCCTTCCTTTGTTCCCTTCATATTTGTATTAACTACATGTCTGTCTATTATCTATCTATCTATCTATCTATCTATCTATCTATCTATCTATCATCTATCTATTATCTGTCTGTCTGTCTATCTATCTATCTATCTATCTATCTATCTATCTATCTATCTATCTATGTATCTAATCTATTCTCTAGCCAATAGTATGTGTGTCTAACACAACGATACATGTAGTGGTTTGAGGACAGTGTTTGGTAAGTCAGTTCTCATATTCCTCTTAACCACACAAATTGCCTCTTGCTTCTCCTGTTGTGCTGTCTATTCCAGACTAGCTGGCATACGAGTTGAGTAATTCTCCTGTCTCACTTCCCACCTTGCCACAGGAATGAGTGCTGGAATTAATTACAAGTGCATATTATAACATCCAGATTATTTGGTGTGTTCTAGGAATTGAACTCAGGTCATCAAGCTGGCATAAAAAATTTTATACACTGAACCATGTTATAGACCCATGTCTGACAAGAAAGCCAGACTCTTAAGTAAATAATCATGATGAGATAAAATGATATAATTTTATTTATTATATTGTTCTTTATTCTTAAGTGATTTTATTGAGCCTAAAAATATTGTTCATGGAGCAGCTAAACTTATGAAATATTAGAGTTAAGAAATGTAGATACATGATGACAAATTTTCTATGTGTAACGATAGTTTTCAAATAATGTCAATTTTAACATTTTATAATCGTATTTAATCAGAAAGTTATATGAATGCAGTTGTCATGAAAGCCTTTCTGTTGTAATAAAAATGTAGTGTTTGGAAAAATCTTAGAAGCACATCCTAATAGGAAAGAGTGAAATGAGCATATCATGTGAGGAAGAGGGAAATGTTTCTATGGATGTTGTTTTTCCTCAACAAAGGAAGACAGTATCTGATTTATAATCCTCTGACTCTGTAGCAACTGTGTGAGTCTGTTCCTGAAAATCCCTCTCCCACGCTTCTGTTGGCCATCTGTAGCAGCTTTCTATAGCCCATCTACACCCCATGACACTTCTTTCTCCATTTCATGGCTTCCTGTTTTTCTTAACCATTATTATTATTTTCCATTTCTGACCCCTCACCTTCTCTCTAATAAAATAATCATGTTCCCCACTACTTTACAAATGCTTAGTCATCCCCTCACTTTAATGTGGCTATTGGTAACCTTTTCCACCTTCTGCCTAGTAGTAGAATGAGATGTCGCCTATGAAATACTTCCTCATTTGAGCCTTACAGTTTTATGAGAATTCATGGTCACTGACTTAAGCTCAGTTATAAGTGATGATGGCATGACAAAGTAGCAGTGTTACCATTTTTATGAGCTGATGTGCAGAGCATGAAGGACTAATTCTACTTTATAATTTTAATACACTATAGAGTCTACAATCCCCATGACTGTTTATCACCAGCGTCTTTTTTTTTTTTTGATCTTTCCACAACTGGGAGACACATTTTAAAGCACTAATAACATTCTGCTTTTGATATAGCTAAATGAAATCTCTAAGTTGGTTATGGTCATATTTCTTAGAGCCTCTAAGGCTGAAGGAATTTTTAAAAAGATGTTTATTTTTAATTGTGTGTGTTGCTTACAGGCACCTGTGGAGGCCATAAGAATTCTCGCAGTCAGAGTTATAGGTTTTGAGAACCCAACAGGGTGCTGCTAAAGAAACTGAGTCCTCTTTAGGAGTAAGTGCCCTTAACAATCAAACCATCTCTCTGCCCATTCAAGATTTAATTCAGGCACTGTATAGATGATTTAACATTGGCTAAGCACTGTCTGTTCTTCCAGAAATCTCAGGTTAATTTTTAGCACCCACAAGGTGGCTCACAACCATCTACATTTCCAGTCCCAAGGTATCCAGCTCCCTTTTCTGGCTTCCAGGGTCATGTGATTCACAGATACACATTCAGGCAAACATCCAAAAACATAGAAATTAAATAAAAGAAGGCCAAACTCAAGGCTCATTTCCTCCAGCTCATGTCACTCACAAGCCTTAGAAATTCATGTATGAATGTTGGTATGGCTTAGGGATACTAGTGTCTATTACATAAGAATTTTTCTCACTCTTTTCCTTTGTTCAAAGAAAACAAAAGCTCTATCATTTCATGATGTATTGGTTGGGTTTATTAGCTATTACAAATGTATGTAGTTTTATATGTACTACAATACATATAGTCCTAGTTACAATTTTACTGTTTTGGACAAACACCATGACAAAGGCAACTCTTACAAGGACATTTAATTGGGGCTGGCTTACAGGTTCAGAGGTTCAGTCCATTTTCATCAAGGCAAAAACATGGTAGCATCCAGGCTGGCATGGTGCAAGAGGAATTGGTAATTCAACATCTTCATCTGAAGGCTGTTGGAGAAGACTGGCTTCCAGGCAGCTAGGATGAGGGTATTAAAGCCCATGCTCACAGTGACACACCGACTCCAACAAGCCTACATCTACTAGTGCCACTCCATGGGCCAAGCGTATACAAACCATCACATATATTTAATAAAGTATAAAGTTTTAGAAGACAAGACAGAAATCTGAAGAAGACATGTCAAAAACTGAAAAAAAAAACCTAAAAGAAAGTTTCATACTAATAAATAGTGAAATTTATACAAGAGGACAAACTGAAGGAGCCCGAATACTTAATTAACTGAGTACCAATAAGTTTCAAACATTATCAGGAATATTTGAAAGTTCTAAATCCCTTGCCTGTGTTCAAAGTTAGTAGAATTAATAAAGTGGAATTAAGAAAGCAGCAAATAAATATACTTTGATTGAGGAAATAAATAATTTAGCCCTCAAGGAAAAAAACAGTATCCTAAGAGAAATAGTAATCATTGCCATAGGTTATTGAAAATTACCTAGAAGATAATTCCATTTGAAATATGAATAATACAGAAATCTCTGTTTCCTTCTTGAAGGTCCCTAGAAAGTATACTTGATGGAAAACTACCTTGATGGCATATGCCTGTGCTGCTGAGACACCCGGAAATGTTCAACAGGCACTGTGCCAATGCTTTCTTTGTGGGCATAGTTTACTTTAAGTTATCTGAATGAAATATTGAATAAGTGCACAATGCTGGATATTATAAGTCCATCAGTTCTTTCAGGGCATCAATCTAAGAAGCTATTCCTATCTGTTAATTGTTGGACCATTTTATTGGAAGTCATGTCATACCTGAGAACGTGGAATAAGTAAAATATTGTGGAAAAAATGTATTCACCAGATTAAGACTTAAAGCAACGAGGTGAAAGAAACAGCTTTTGTATTTTGAATCAATTATAGATTTTTTTTGGCTATTACTGTACTGCCTTACTCCTTTATCCTTAACCTCTCTTTTGGTGGCAAAAGAATAACTAGGTTTTCTAGCTCTCTTTTCCTGTGGGTTGAAGGAGCCCTTGTTACATTTTCATGCCTTATTGTAATTAATCAAAGTTTTGAATTTTTATTGTTCTATAACATTGATAACTAGTTTTGATTGTGATGAGGGAGGTTGCAACAATCCTGAAGTCACTTTGTTTAACTTTTGTCCAGCATATTTGGCAGTGTATGTGCTATAAAAATGTACTATATGCCAACCATCACATGAGCCAGGAGCATTTATTGAATATACTGTCTTTTTTTCTACTGCATGATTTTGGTTTCTTTGTCAAAGATCAAGTGACCGAGGGTGTAAGGGTTTAATTCTGGGTCTTCACTTCTATTCCCTTGATCTACCTGCCTGTCTATATACCAATACCATGTGGTTTTTTATCACTATTGCTTTGTAGTAGGACTTGAGGTCAGGGATAATGATTCCCCCACAAGTTCTCTTATTGTTGAGAATTGTTTTCACTATCCTGATATTTTTGTTATTCCAGATGAGTTTGAAAGTTGCTCTTTCTATCTCTGTGAAGACCTCAGTTGGAATTTTGGTGGGGATTGCACTGAATCTGTAGATTGCTTTTGGTAAGATGACCATTTTGCTATGTTAATTCTGCTGTTCTTTCATTTGCTTAGTTAGAATCACACCAAGATCTTTTATGTTATTTGTGATTATTGTGAAGGATATAATTTCTCTAATTTCTTTCTTGGGCCATTTCTCTTTGAGTAGAGGAAGGTTACTGATTTTTTTGAGTTAATTTTGTATCCAACCACTTTACTGAACTTGTTTATCTGGTTTAGAAGTTCTCTGGTGGAATTTTTTGGGGTCACATAAGTATATTATCATATCATCTGCAAATAGTGATATTTTGACTTCTTCATTTCCAATTTGTATCCTTTGACCTTATGCTGTCTGATTGCTTTGGCTGGGAGTTCAAGTATTACGTTGAATAGATAAGGAAAGAGTAGGAGAGTAGGCAACCTTGTCTAGTCCCTGATTTTAGACAGGAGTCTGGCATAGTAGGTCCCTTAGAGCCTCTGCCAGAGCCTGACCAATACATAGGTGGAGACTCACAGCCAACTATCAGACTGAGCATAGGGTTCCCAATGGAGGAGTTAGAAGAAGGACTGAAGGAGCTGAAGGGGTTTGCGTCCCCATAGGAAGGCCAACACTATTAACTAACCAAACTCCCCAGAGCTCCCAGGGACTAAACTACTAACCAAAGAGTACACAAGGAGGGACCCATGGCTCCAGCTGCATTATCTGGCACCAATGGGAGGGGAAGCCCTTGGTCCTATGGAGGCTTGATGCCCTAGTGTAGATGAATGCTAAGAAGAGGTGAGGTGGGAGTGGGTAGGTGGGGGAGAACCCTCATAGAAGCAGGGGGAGGGGGAATGGGATAGGGGTGTTGAGAATGGGAAATTATGAAGGGGAATAACATTTCAAATGTAAATAAATAAATAACCAATAAAAAGGTGTTTTATTTTATTCTAAAATAACCAATAAAAAAGGTATTTTATTTTATTCTAAACTAATTGCACTTGGCAACATAGCAATTTAGTCTGTTGTAATGAAGCACACAATGACATGTGTGCTCCTTGAGATACTAAAGTTTAAAAATGTTGTGCATCAGTTCCCTTCATTATCTCATTAAGACATAATGCTCTAATCTAGAAGACCTATCACATTAGGTTCTTTTGTGCATGTGTCATAGACAATTGTCAAAAGTCACATGTAAGCATAGAATCCCATAAGAAGACACATGATAAAAGATTAACATGGTAAAATATATTTTATACATATATACAATTTTAAAAGATCAATTAAAAATTATCTTATTTTCTTTTTTTTTTTATTAACTTATTTCTTATATACATTTCGAGTGTTATTCCCTTTCCCAGTTTCCGGGCAAACATCCCCCTCCCCCCTCCCCTTTCTTATCGGTGTTCCCCTCCCCACCCTCCCCCCACTGTCCCCCTCCCCCCAACAGTCTAGTTCACTGGGGGTTCAGTCTTAGCAGGACCCAGGGCTTCCCCTTCCACTGGTGCTCTTACTAGGATATTCATTGCTGCCTATGAGGTCAGAGTCCAGGGTCAGTCCATGTATAGTCTTTAGGTAGTGGCTTAGTCCCTGGAAGCTCTGGTTGCTTGGCATTGTTGTACATATGGGGTCTCGAGCCCCTTCAAGCTCTTCCAGTTCTTTCTCTGATTCCTTCAACGGGGGTCCTATTCTCAGTTCAGTGGTTTGCTGCTGGTATTCGCCTCTGTATTTGCTGTATTCTGGCTGTGTCTCTCAGGAGCGATCTACATCCGGCTCCTGTCGGTCTGCACTTCTTTGCTTCATCCATCTTGTCTAATTGGATGGCTGTATATGCATGGGCCACATGTGGGGCAGACTCTGAATGGGTGTTCCTTCAGTCTCTGTTTTAATCTTTGCCTCTCTCTTCCCTGCCAAGGGTATTTTTGTTCCCCTTTTAAAGAAGGAGTGAACCATTCACATTTTGATCATCTGTCTTGAGTTTCATTTGTTCTAGGCATTTAGGGTAATTCAAGCATTTGGGCTAATAGCCACTTATCAGTGAGTGCACACCATGATGTCTTTCTGTGTTTGGGTTAGCTCACTCAGGATGATATTTTCCAGTTCCAGCCATTTGCCTACGAATTTCATAAAGTCGTTGTTTTTGATAGCTGAGTAATATTCCATTGTGTAGATGTACCACATTTTCTTCATCCATTCCTCTGTTGAAGGGCATCTGGGTTCTTTCCAGCTTCTGGCTATTATAAATAAGGCTGCAATGAACATAGTGGAGCACGTGTCTTTTTTATATGTTGGGGCATCTTTTGGGTATATGCCCAAGAGAGGTATAGCTGGATCCTCAGGCAGTTCAATGTCCAATTTTCTGAGGATCCTCCAGACTGATTTCCAGAATGGTTGTACCAGTTTGCAATCCCACCAACAATGGAGGAGTGTTCCTCTTTCTCCACATCCTCGCCAGCATCTGTTGTCCCCTGAGTTTTTGATCTTAGCCATTCTCACTGGTGTGAGGTGAAATCTCAGGGTTGTTTTGATTTGCATTTCCCTTATGACTAAAGATGTTGAACATTTCTTTAGGTGTTTCTCCGCCATTCGGCATTCCTCAGCTGTGAATTCTTTGTTTACCTCTGAGCCCCATTTTTTAATAGGGTTATTTGTTTCCCTGTGGTCTAACTTCTTGAGTTCTTTGTATATTTTGGATATAAGGCCTCTATCTGTTGTAGGATTGGTAAAGATCTTTTCCCAATCTGTTGGTTGCCGTTTTGTCCTAACCACAGTGTCCTTTGCCTTACAGAAGCTTTGCAGTTTTATGAGATCCCATTTGTCAATTCTTGATCTTAGAGTGTAAGCCATTGGTGTTTTGTTCAGGAAATTTTTTCCAGTGCCCATGTGTTCCAGATGCTTCCCTAGTTTTTCTTCTATTAGTTTGAGTGTGTCTGCTTTGATGTGGAGGTCCTTGATCCACTTGGACTTAAGCTTTGTACAGGGTGATAAGCATGAATCGATCTGCATTCTTCTACATGTTGACCTCCAGTTGAACCAGCACCATTTGCTGAAAATGCTATCTTTTTTCCATTGGATGGTTTTGGCTCCTTTGTCAAAAATCAAGTGACCATATGTGTGTGGGTTCATTTCTGGGTCTTCAATTCTATTCCATTGGTCTATCTGTCTGTCTCTGTACCAATACCATGCAGTTTTTATCACTATTGCTCTGTAATACTGCTTGAGTTCAGGGATAGTGATTCCCCCTGAAGTCCTTTTATTGTTGAGGATAGCTTTAGCTATCCTGGGTTTTTTGTTATTCCAGATGAATTTGCAAATTGTTCTGTCTAACTCTTTGAAGAATTGGATTGGTATTTTGATGGGGATTGCATTGAATCTGTAGATTGCTTTTGGTAAAATGGCCATTTTTACTATATTAATCCTGCCAATCCATGAGCATGGGAGATCTTTCCATCTTCTGAGGTCTTCTTCAATTTCCTTCTTCAGTGTCTTGAAGTTCTTATTGTACAGATCTTTTACTTGCTTTGTTAAAGTCACTCCGAGGTACTTTATATTATTTGGGTCTATTATGAAGGGTGTCGTTTCCCTAATTTCTTTCTCGGCTTGTTTCTCTTTTGTATAGAGGAAGGCAACTGATTTATTTGAGTTAATTTTATACCCAGCCACTTTGCTGAAGTTGTTTATCAGCTTTAGTAGTTCTCTGGTGGAACTTTTGGGATCACTTAAATATACTATCATATCATCTGCAAATAGTGATATTTTGACTTCTTCTTTTCCGATCTGTATCCCCTTGACATCCTTTTGTTGTCTGATTGCTCTGGCTAGAACTTCAAGAACTATATTCTTAAACAAAAATAATATACAGACTGAGTCATTGAGAGGATGCAGACTAGACTAGACAAATATCAGAACCCAGAGCCCGAAGTGACGTTCTCTGATCAGGCAATGTACCACTTCCTCTCAAGTACAAGTTTTGCAAAAGTTTACAGCTGTCAAAATATACTCTCATTTCGTCATATTGAAAGTGTTTATGTCATGGAGACTCTTTTTTAATGTTGGTTCTTGCACTTGGGAAAGCAAGAGTATGAAACATTTTTGATATCCTAGATTAGAGTAGGGCAGGGATGCTTTGTTCTGGTATGTCTGGGTGCAAGTACAAAACTTTTCTGTCTTTTTTTTTAGAAACAACTCATTCTTCTGTTTGTGGAGTCTCCAGCACTGTCACATTTGGAGATAACAGACAGAAGGTAGAGATTGTCTGAGACTCAGTAGCTTCCCTAAAGGGCTCTGCTCAAAACTCTCTTCAGCACCATTTGTAGGTGTAACCTAAAGATTGGCCCACTCTTACCAGTTTTCTTTGCACTTAGTTTGGACTTACTTTATCATGAGAGTGAACGTTTCCTGAAATGCACTTTGACATTAACCTCGATAAAACTAATGTTCCTTCCCACAGGCCAGCAAACGCTATGCTGTAAATTTTGTAGTGAACAAACCTTGCCTACTTATTTTTCTGTTCTGTGTAAATGTGTACTTCTGAGGAAGGCCCAGAGGCATGTTTTCTTCTGGTATAAAATTGCAATAAACAGAGAAGCTGGCGGCTGTTACCATATGCCTGGCAAGAGGAATTGACCAATTTTCAAGCATGTGAAAAAATTTTTAGATGTGATTGAAAAAAAACTGTATGTAGTATCTTTGCCCTACAAGTCTCTACCCACTAACGCTTTCAGATGTTCCTGTTGACAGAACACAGGGCCCGAGAGATGAGCCCTATGCCTGACTGGCAAGGTGCGAGTGTTCATCGTCAGTCTCTTAAATCTCTGGTTTTAGAATGAAAAGACCATTGGTCAATATCATTTTTATGAACTTGTGTCTGAATCCAGATTCAAAATACCTTTGAATTATTATTATTATTATTATTATTATTATTATTATTACTATTTACATTGGAAGCAGTGGTCATGCAGTCTACCTGAAAAGTTAGATTGATGTTATCTCTATGCCAGAAGAGAGTTAAATGTCACTTTAATCCAAGTGCTCAACATCGATGGTAGCATCAGATATTTCTCAGTGGCTGAGAGAGTGATAACACTATATGCTGTGTAAGTACAACAGATTTGGTAGAACAGTTTCAATTATGTACCCAAAGGAAGATTTTGTACCAAATGCAGCCTCATCAAATGCAGTTCACTGGGTCTGAAAGCAGGGTGGAAATGTAGTGGAACCAGGAATTGCAGACCATGTAATTTGAAAATGTTCATCATCCAATATACTTTGAAGGTTCTAGACAGGCGACAGCCTTGTCAAATAAGTTACCATAAAATAAATCATGTCTTACTAAGCACAGGGGAGGCAGATTATCACTGCTGTGTTTTGGGTAAAGTGAAATTAAAAAGCACAATGTGTAGGAGAGAATATTATAATTAAGGCAATCTTTTATTAGGGTTTTTTTCCCCAATACAATCAGCTGAGCAGATATAGAAATAACAGAATATTTTCTCATTGTATTTTCTACTTTGTTTTTATAAATAGGTTTTCTAATTACAAAAGATGCTTTCAGTAACTTTTCATCTAACACATGTTTGTTAGTGTTCAAATGCTGCATGTCTTCTATAGAACATATCAGGAATAGCATGTTAGTAGTCATAATAATATAAAAGCCCTTAGTAAATGGTTCTTTTCTTGATAATACCATGAGCTGAATAAGTTTAATGGTTCTATACAAAAGATGTGAATTAAATGTATGCCTTATCAAAGCATGCCTTCACAGTTATATCAGAGGAGTGCTCACAGGTGCAGTTTTGCTTATCAGTTTGGTGTGTGTGTGTGTGTGTGTGTGTGTGTGTGTGTGTGTGTGTGTGTGTGTGTGTGTTTTCACTTTGCTTCATCTTAAGTTAGGAAGCCAAATTACAAGATATTCAGCTTTCAAAGAGGACACTGTCCAGTGTTACCTCAAAGGGTTGTTGTTTCCCAGTGTAGC